>NC_072411.2:92423484-92726515 GCF_028858775.2 Pan troglodytes
AAAAGGGCACAGCCAGCTTCTGCTATAACCAGGCTCTTCACATGAGAAGGAGCACTCTGGGCCCTAGAATCCTCACAAAATATCTCCCTTGACAGAAAAATGGCTCTCCCAAGCCAGTCATAGACTGTCTACCGTGAAGCCAGAGTAGTCTCAGCCTCTAGGAGCCAGGGTTTCCACCCAGATGCCCAGAAACTGAAGCAATCAGATCTGGCCGACAAAAAGGAACTTTATTTGGGTTACTCAGAGAATTACAAGTAGTTCCCAGGCTTTGGATTTAATGGAGTAGTAAGTTTTAAGAAAAGGTTTCGGTGACCCATATAAACTTGCCAACCTCTTACTTTCTCAAGTTAAGACATGTGACTGTGGTTTCTGTGAGGTTGTATTTCATAGTCATAGCTATCATTTATTATCTGCCATGTGTAAAGCTCTGTGCTCTGTGATATTTTTCCAGAAATATCTCATTTGATCTTCACAACATCACTGCAAGGTAACTATTAATCTTTATATTAAAGGTAAAGAGAGAGTCTCAGAGAGGGTAAGAAAATACCTGATGCCACACAGCTAGTTAGTAGCAGAGTTAGGTTTTGAACCCAGGCCTTTCTGATTCAAAAGCCTGTGTATTTTCCACTATATAGTTTATCCCATCTGAAATATGTCTAAATTATTCAGATAGGATTTTTAAACGTCTGATGTTCTGATAATGTCTGGAAATTTGAGATTTATCTTTGTGGAGAGGTTTGGGTTTCCAAGAAAAGTCTTAAGAACCTTTTTTCCTTCTGACATACTTCAGTTCCTTTAGTAGTTCTCCAACTGGACTAGACAATCCTACAAAAGCAAAAGAGACCCTAATTCTATCTGACATTGTGACACAATTTTATGTTAAACATATAGATACGTACATTTGGTTTGAGATGGAAGGAATGAAACTTCTTTAAGCCCATTTTGCTGAAATGTGACTTGAAATAGATTGTTACAAAACAAGGCTTATGAGAGGTTCAGTGCTCACTGCAATATTAATTACTTGGCT
Source organism: Pan troglodytes (assembly GCF_028858775.2). NCBI lineage: Eukaryota > Metazoa > Chordata > Mammalia > Primates > Hominidae > Pan > Pan troglodytes. Next base: position 92,424,512 of record NC_072411.2, read on the forward strand.
GTTAAAGCGAATAGCTCTTAGTGGGAACGACTGCCTCACAGATGTTTCTTATTGACGACATAAATGGGGAGGAAAACACTATCCCATTTTCACTTTTGGCCAGAAAACAAAAGACAAAGGAATAGATTGTGTCAGCTAATAGATTGGGTCGCTAAGGTAACCAAGGCCTGTCTTTCAGGAGAGGTGTTAGGGGCTAAATTATGTTACTTCAAAATTCACATGTTGAAGCCCCAACCCCCAGTACCTCAGAATGGGACTGTACTTGCAGATAGGACCTTTAAAGTTTATGTGAGGTCATACAGGCGGATCCTAATCCAGTCTGACTGGCGTCCTTGTAAGAAAAGGGAGACATGCCAGAGATTAACGCCCACGGTGGAAATGCCAGGTGAGGCCACAGTGAGAGGGGCCGTCTGCGAGCCAAGGAGCAAAGCCTCGGGAGAAACCAGTCCTGCTGACACCTTGCTCTTGGACTTCCAGTCCCCAGAACTGTGAGAAAGTGCGATTTTATTGTTAAGCTACCCAGTCTTAACAAACTAACACCAGAAGAATTAGGTATTGGGCATGCCCCCTGCCATCAATGCCATGGCAGTTAAGGGAGACATCAGTGGAACGTAATAGATGAGCTTTTACTACCCAGAAGGGTCCTTAACAGAGGCTGAAGATCAGCTGGAGAAAAGGTTTTTCTGAGAGTAAAAGGGAAGTCAAATAGTGACGTATAATGATCAAACCTAGTGACAGATATCAACTAGGGGTGTGTGTGTGTGTGCATTTTTTTTTTTTTGCTATATAATGTACCTTATAATACTAATGTACTTATGATTATTATCCAACAATTACTGATTTTCCCTTATTTTAATAGTTAACAATTGATGAAAAGATTTCACTGGCCAGAGTACTGGTCAACAGTGTGGGCTTCTGCCAGCTTGCCTAGGTTTGAATCTTGTCCCACAACTTCCTAGCTCTGTGATTTTCAGTAAACAATCTCCTTGTGCCTCAGGTTCTTCATCTGTAAAATGGAGATAATAGTACCTACTTCCTAAGGTTATATAAGAATTAAATGAGTTAATACATGTAAGGTGCCTAGAAGGATGCCTGGCATATAGTAAGCACCTAGTAAATGTTAGCTGTTTCAATTTTAACCTATCTCTGCACAAGAATAACAGATAGCAAAATCATTGTACCTACATTGTTTCACCAAGATACCTGCCAGCAGGTGCCAGCTGCCACTAAAATTGCCAGCATAGAGGTAAAGAAAAATAAGCAACCTGGAGAACTGGAGCTATTAAATCTCAGTGTTTAGAGTTATACAGGATGCTGACAAAAATACAGATTCCTAGGGCTTGTCTCCAGAGATTCTGATTCACTAAGCTGGGGTAGAGTCCAGCAATCTGTTTTTTTAGAAGGCCATCTTGGGTAATTCTGATACAGGTAACTCTCAGAACATCCATTGAGAAATACTAATCAAAAGGAATTTCTTCTATAGTCAAGGCTATTAAATTATGGTAAATGCCATAACTTACTAATCATAAGTCTATAATAATTTTTATTTAAAGTATAATGTTGAAATAAAGTGGTCTTAGGTGAATGATGAGTATGTAAACTTACTTTTAAAAAAATCATCTACTTCATCACGCAGGTATCAAGCCTAGTACCCATTAGTGATGAAATAATCTGTACAACAAACCCCATGACATGGGTTTAGCTATATAACAAACCTGCACATGTAACCCTGAACTTAGAATAAAAGTTGAAAAAATAAATAAATAAATTTAAAAATCATCTGAAAGATAATTTCCATGAGTTTTAATAAAATGTATTGATAAAATGGAAGAATAAATTCTGCATTAGATGTAGCCTTCAGTTTCTCCATAGACAAATTATTTCAAGTTGAGCCATTCAAGGTTAGGATGAATTGTGCAATGCTTCCTTCAGGTTTGTGGCCTGCCTGTGTGAACTGAGTTGAGGATACATGGAGAGCCAGGGCCTTGGAGAAAGGGAAGTAGCTGAACAAATGCTGGGCTCATTAGCATGGCTGGTGAAAGTGGTTTCAATCTGAAACTGGGCAGTTCAACCTGGAACTTGACAAAATATGACAGTGTTGCGTAGGGCCAAAACGAAGAGTGAACTCTGGGATAACCTTGGAACTGAAAAACCTGATTATTGTGTTATGAGGAATTCCTAAAATCGGTAGACCTGTTCATTACAGGGCTGCAGTGAATAGCCAGTAGTTCTTTCCCATTGGTCAAGTTGCTGTGCTCGCTAAGCAGCAACTGCTCAGGTCAGGTGAGAGTGGTCATTATTGAGGAAATAAAGGTTGGGCCCAAAGAGGACAAATTCCAGATTACTGCAGCATTTGTGCTGAAACTCACCAGGGTTAAATTGATGAGCTTTCTGCGTGAAAGAAGGGAGTGGTGGTGATTTCTGGAGCTTGTAGTCAGGGTGATTAGCTCGCCTGAGTGTTCTTAGGGTGTTATAAGGAGTGTTTCTTGGTTATTCAACAGTGTAGTTAGTACCGTTTCTTTTAAGAAAAAAAATTGATTTTAACACTTGAATAAAAGAAACACTGCTGATATTGTTTATCTTGAAAGCTTTCAAATCGGACTCCTTGAGATCTTCATGCTACTGTTAAGGTAAAACGCTATTTTGATACTGTTGGTTCATTGATTCTTCTGCCTTATAACCACAGAACATTTACTAAGAAATAAAAATTAAGGTTACTGAATGTATACTTTTGTGGCCATGTATTATACTGAGATATGTATGCATATCTGTGATTGTATATTATACATAAGTTATAATTTGTGGTATATATATGTCATATATGCCATCAATTATTTCTAAGGCGACGTGCCTCAGCTTTATTAATGCAGCTGTTTTTCCTAATGTTTAGATTCAAGTCAACTAAAGTAAATCTTCCTACATAGCATTCATTCCTGAAATAAAAGGCATTTAAGTAGGCAGGTGCTTTTGTTTGAGTTTTCACTAGATCTTTTCTATCACCTGAAAGCTTTTTGCATTATTACCACAGTCTCATTTTATTTAGACATTTGCCTCGAGGGGCTGAGACATTCTTATACCTTCATACTTAATTCCCCAAGACATTTAAAAATGTAATTTATTATTATAAAAGCACTGTATATTTCCTGTAGAGTATTTGAAAATTATAGAAAAGCATAATAAAAAATCATCCATAATTCCATTACTCAGTCATAACTACCATTAAAACATCACCTACTAATCTTCCTTTCAAGCTCTTTCTCTCTGTGTATGTGTATAAACACAAATGGATAACATACTCTCAAATTATATATGGTCATAGGTAGTTTTTCCACTTAACATTAGTGCATTGACATATTTCCATATTATTAAATATTCTTCAAAAACATGATTTTACCAACTGTATAGTATTTTGTTTTACCAATGTTTAAGATTATTTTCAACTTGTTGTAATATTAATCCTCCTTGTGCAGAAATATTTTAACTCAACTCTGATTGCCTTAACACAGATTGAGGAAAAACTGGAGTTACTGACTAAAGGCAGTGACATCTGTAGGGATCTTGACACATTTTTGTCAAATTGCCCTCTGGAAACCTAACTTGTTTGCATGCCCATTAGCAGAGCATCTGTTTCACCACATCTCCAAGAGGGAATGTAAACTTTAAAACATATACAATAGTCAAAGAGGATGTCTCGTTGCTTTTATGCCCTTTTCTTTTATTACTACTGAGACTAGACATATTTTCTCATAGTGGTTGACCTATAATCTTAAGGAGAGAACATATTTCTTAGCAAAATTGTTTAAGATCAACTATTACAAATTACATCTTACTCCCATTGCATCCGTGTCTTCAGAGTTGTACTAATTCTCAGCCTCCCAGAGTCCATTAAGGGAATTTTTTTTTTTTTTTTTTTTTTTTTTTTTTTGAGACAGAGTCTTGCTCTGTCACCCAGGCTGGAGTGCAGTGGCGTAATCTCGGCTCACTGCAACCTCCGCCTCCCAGGTTCAAGTGATTCTGTTCCTCAGTCTCCCGAGTAGCTGAGACTACAGGCGTGGAGCACCACGTCTGGCTAATTTTTGTATTTTTTTTTAGTAGAGATTCACCATGTTGGCCAGGCTGGTTTTGAACTCCTGACCTCAGGTGATCCATGCGCCTTGGCCTCCCAAAGTGCTGGGATTACAGGCATGAGCCACTGCGCCCAGTCCCGGCTAATTTTGATATTTTTAGTAGAGATGGGGTTTCACCATGTTAGCCAGGCTGGTCTTGAACTCCTGACCTCAAGTGATCCGCCTGCCTCGGCCTTCCAAAATGCTGGGATTACAGGCGTGAGCCACCATACCTGGCCTATTAAGGGAATTTCTTTTAATGAAGGAAACTGTATTATGATAATAAATAGCCTGGGCTTGTGTGCAGGAGCAATGCCAAGCCTTGCAGTTTAGCCTTCTGTAACCCTGAAGAAGTTACTTAACCTTGCTATACTTCAGCTTAACTATAAAACAGGGTTGATAATACAATAATTCTCATGAGATAGGAATTTTTCAAGCTTTTCCAGTAAGAGGTAGCTATTATTAAAAATGAGAACTGTTTCTCTCCTAATTGCAGGAAAGCCCCAACAGATATAATCAAGGTATGATAGCATAACACTCTTAGAAGCCAGAACTTTTCAAGTCTCAACAAGTTGCATGTTTCACCTCATTATTCAACCGTTTACTGGGTAAAAGAGCAGCATAGATAGTGGGACTTTTTTTTTAACGGGGTGTGAGGAAGTTGGCAATGAGATGGCTTGTGCTACTAGCCTAAGAATGACCTCAGGGCCTTGCAGGACACACAGTGCTTGCTGGTCTGAGGCTGGGCGCAGTGGCTCACACCTGTAGTCCCAGCACTTTGGGAGGCCGAGGTAGGAGGATCACTCGAGCGCAAGAGTTTGAGATTAGCCTGGTCAACATGGTAAAACTCCATCTCCACAAAAAATACAAAAATTAGCCTGGCGTGGTGGCATGCATCTGTAGTCCCAGCTACTCAGGAGGCTGAGGTGGGAAAATGACTTGAGCCCAGGAGGTCAAGGCTGCAATGAGCTGTGTTCACACCACTGCACTCCAGCCTGGGTGACAGACCCTGTCTCAAAAACAAAAACAGCAAAAAAGGTGCTAGCTGGTCTGGTACTTAGTACTTTAGAAAAGTTGCCCTGGATAACACGGTGAAACCCTGTCTCTACTAAAAATACAAAAAATTAGCCAGGCATGGTGGTGGGCGCCTGTAGTCCCACCTACTCGGGAGGCTGAGGCAGGAGGATGGTGTGAACCCGGGAGGTGGAGCTTGCAGTGAGCGGAGATCGCACAGCTGCACTCTAGCCTGGGTGACACAGTGAGACTCCGTCTCAAAAAAAAAAAAAAGAAAAAGAAAAAAGAAAGTTGCCCTGGAACTGACAGCATAAGTCCTCATCCATTTCTTCTCCCTTCTTCCCACAGGGTGAAAGAAATCACTACTTCAATACTGCTGCTAAGCCTATGTGATCATTCTAAGGTCATTACAAGAATTTGACTTGCCTTTAGCATTGTGCTTGTGTGTCCATCTGCCTGTCTCTCTAGGGATTTAGATTTTCATTCAAAGATTTTTCTGTCACTGAGAATTTAATTCTTGGTATATTTTTGAGAGTATAAATTTTTTTTCAAGATTTAAAACAATAAGCTTCAAATGTTAGATTGTATCTAGAGTCTTCCACACTGAGGATGTGAATATGATATAGACTAGCTGTTCACCAGGCTGACCAGGTTAACTGCCAAATGGGTTGTTAGTAGTGCCAGAGGCACCCTGACATCACTCTCTGAACTGCTTTCTCTTTCACATTCTTGTATTTTTCCAGCTGACGGCCCAGAGGGTGGGTGCCAATTCCACCAGCAGCTGCAACTGAAAAGCAAGGTTCAGAAATGTCAGATATCCTCCGGGAGCTGCTCTGTGTCTCTGAGAAGGCTGCTAACATTGCCCGGGCGTGCAGACAGCAGGAAGCCCTCTTCCAGCTGCTGATCGAAGAAAAGAAAGAGGGAGAAAAGAACAAGAAGTTTGCAGTTGACTTCAAGACGCTGGCTGATGTACTGGTACAGGAAGTTATAAAACAGAATATGGAGAACAAGGTAAGAAAGGTCACAGCCAAGGTAACTGCAAAATAGTTGCATCTGTGGCTTTCCCCATCATAGAATAGCATGCCTTTTGCTCCTCACCCCTATCAGTATACTAGCACCTTGATTTCAAGTAAACATCTTGGATTTTCTTCCTCCTTGTCATGATTACAGTATTGATAAAATGTTCATTGCAGGAAATCTTTAAAATACAGAAAATCAAATAAGAAAATAAAAATCACTCACAATTCTAATACCTAGAAATAAACACTTCAGTATAGAACCTTCCACTTACTAATGAATTTCTTCTTAATAAATAATACATGTTTTCTGGAAAATAAGCAAAAATAAGAACCCTCTTAGTCCCACCACTGGAGAAAACCACAGCTATGCTTTCATAAATATTATAACATTTTCCTTCTATGTGTATGTGTGTACATGACACATACAATGTATTGCAACAGAAATAAGAGCACACTGCTTTGTAACCTGTTTTTTTTTTAACTTGATATGTTAAGTCCTACCTTGTGGATCTCATCATTTATCTAATGGTTTCTTCAGTTATGAGATTGTAGCTGGAGACTTAAAGTCTCCTTTATTCTAGTAGAAAAATACTGTTCTTTGTTATAAACACACAAAGATGTTTATATGTTAATATAACAATGATTACGACTCTTTCTGGAGCTGACTAGAGAAACCGTATTAGTAAGTAGAAATAATAATACTAGCAGCACTTATAAATGCTATGTGCCAGCCACTATTCTAAAGTCGTCGTTAAATATATTAACTTATTTAGCTCTTATAACAATTTGATGAAGAACTACTATTACAATGCAATGGGTGAAAAAAGGGAGGCACAGAGAGGTTAAGTAACTTGCCTAAGGTTGTACATCAAGTAAATGGTAGGGCCAGTTTTTGAACACAGGCAGACTGGCTCCAGAGTCTGTGTTCTTTGCAATATTATATTGCCTTTTATATGATAATCTAACCATTACATTTGGGAGAATAGAACTTTATGGCAGAAAGCATTATAAAATATTGAAATAATTTCTATGAAATTTTCAAAATATTGAGAATCATTTAGAATCGTTTCAGTGAAATCTTGACCACAGGCAAAGAGATGAAATGCCATCATGAAATCTCTACAAACTATACTTTTTCATGTCATATAAAATCTTGCTCCGATAAACTAAATGAAGCAAATTTATTTTTCTTTTTTGCTTATCAATATAGTTGGGTGCAAGGGATGGTTGAGCAACTGGATTAAAAATGTATCAACATTAATTTTTATGGGCTAATATTTGCCTCAAAGCATTATAAAAATTTCAGGCAGTTGTTTATTCATGAGCTAAAATAAATGATATTCCATTTTAGCTGTATAAAATATCTTTATTTCATGAGGCTTTTGTCTTGTAATCTCAGAACTGGTCTTTAAGCAGGCTTGGGAGACTGAGTTTCAGCCCTTGATGAATGGGCTGGTTGCCAGCCCTTGTTGATTTGTACTGTCCCACAAAATAATATGAATAATAAGTGTTGTGGGCATTATTAAAGCTATTGGTCATCTGCAAATGACAGAGTTCAAATATTTGAAGCATGTCCTTGCTTTTGTTCCCTGAGAATATGTGTATCAAAATTTAGGACATATTTTGAGAAAAATTATCTTTATTACAGAGAGGATCAGAAGCAAAATGCATCAGAAAGCTTCGTGATCATACAGAGATGATGGCAGATTCTTACTTGACTCCATTTATTCACTCTATATATTGATACTTAAATTATTGGCCAATAAAATCTTTCTCTTTTTTCATATCCCCTTCCTAGCCTGAATGATGATACATCTGAGAGTGGGGAAACAAACGCCTGAAAATGAAAACAAAATCGAATGTTATCTATCCTCTAATTCCTTCTATCCAGTCTCAAGTCGTGCTTTTAGATACTTGATCAACGAAATTGCCTTGTATAAGCTACTGGGATGTTGTTTAAGAACAATAGTTAAAACATGTCCTTTGCAAATATTCGAATTCTATGGCCCTTAAGTAGAAGGATGAAGTTTCTAGAAGTACTTTTGCAAACTAAACAGAACATAAGGGAACCAGGCATCTACCATGATTTTGACTTTCTAGAGGGGCAAAAGAACAGAAAAATATTAGAAAATTAAGCACTGAGCCAAGTTGACTTCGTTTTTTTATACTTGGATTGGTTTCTAGAATTGGAAATTTTGGAATTTCAGTTCTGATTGTGCTATTTAATTTGAAATATAAAATTGAAATCTGTTCAGAATTGAGCATATGTGTGGGTTTTTGTTTTGTTTTTCGTCATACTCTGAATCATTCAGTTTCCAGGCTTGGAAAAAAATATTTTTGGAGAAGAATCCAATGAGTTTACTAATGACTGGGGTAAGTATAAGAATCTTAATGTGCCTTTGTAATTTAATTATCATATGGTATTCTAGTCTCCAGTTTATACCATGAACTAAATGTTTGGAAGCCACTTACTGTAAACAACATAATATATTTGAATGTTAAGGTTCATTCAATTTCTACCTCAGAATATCATGCCATTTAACTTAAGTAGAGAGATGTGGTATCTTAGAATAATTTAGCAAGTCCATGTATCATTTTAGATATAAATCTGTGGCATTTAAGTAACTTATAACTCAAGCTTTGGGAAAATTGCATGGCCCTTTGGGAATCTAATGTAAGTTATTAATGCCCCAAAGATGCCCATCTACAAAATTGTGCAGACAATTTCAGATCCTAGGTTTAAACCCATCTGTGCGCTCTTGGGGGAAGTCCATGGACTTGGCTAAAAGTACAGAGGTGGCCATGGTTCTGAAATACTGTGTGATCTTGAGCAAATCACCTCATCATTTCTCTAAGTCTCAGAACCTCTGTGAAGTACTTGGATTAACTAAAAGATTCCTTTTAGTACTAAGATTTTTGGTTTGTTTGTTTGTTTTTGAGACAGAGTTGCTCTGTTGCCCAGGCTGGAGTGCAGTGGCACAATCTCGGTTCACTGCAACCTCCACCTCCTGGATTCAAGCCATTCTCCTGCCTCGTCCTCCTGAGTGGCTGGGATTACAAGCATGTGCCACCACACCCAGCTAATTTTTGTATTTTTAGTTAGAGATGGGATTTCACCATGTTGGCCAGGCTAGTCTCAAACTCCTGACCTCAGGTAATCTGATTTCTTTCAGAGAAACAATTTTTTTTTTTAGTTTGTTTGGATTTAATAGTAGAAGAATAAAATAGTGAACATTAAATACTGATCATGTGACAAATACTTATATATCTAGAAACACAATTACAGAGAAAAAATGAATTTCTAGATTAACTCTGAAAATTTTTTAGTCTCCTTCATGCACCACATATTAAGATGCAGTTAGTTCTATGTTAGTAATAAGGGAAAGAAATCTTTTAAACCTCTGAAGGTTAAAAATAACACTTATGCCTGACTTATAAGCAATCTTACATTTAAAAATCTACGCTTGACTAATTCACAAACAGTTATTTTAATACATCATTTGTCTAGAATTATAGAGGCAAAAGGCATAGCCACATCCATTTTCCTGTTTGTTAAAAGGGCAGAGAAATGTGGAGAGAGGAAGAGGAGAGATGGTGATGATGATATTGCAGGCAAGACCAGATCATAGGAAGGGATTTAGATTTCCCTCTCAGTGGGATGGGAGGTCTCTGGCAAATTTCAAGCAAAGGAGTGATATAATTTCTTCCTTTGAATGATCCCATAAGTTTTACTGAGCCCAGAGTAGGTGTGCAGTAAGTAGCCATTATTAGCTTTATTATTCCCCAACTTTAACAGTCTAATTTCCTTTGAATTAAGTTAATTTAACTAAATTTGACTGTTTCTTGCTGATTCAGTCATCACTGTAATAGATGTATATCGTGCTTCCCACACTTTACTGGTCATGTAATCGCCTCAGGATCTTGTTAAAATTCAGTAGGTCGGCCGGGCGCGGTGGCTCACGCCTGTAATCCCAGCACTTTGGGAGGCCAGGGCGGGTGGATCACGAGGTCAGGAAATTGAGTCCATCCTGGCTAACACGGTGAAACCCCGTCTCTACTTAAAAAATACAAAAAAATTAGCCGGGCGTGGTGGCGGGCGCCTGTAGTCCCAGATACTCAGGAGGCTGAGGCAGGAGAATGGCGTGAACCCGGGAGGCGGAGCTTGCAGTGAGCGGAGATCGCACCACTGCACTCCAGCCTGGGTGACAGAGCAAGACTCCGTCTCAAAAAAAAAAAAAATTTTTCAGTAGGTCTGGGGTGGCATCTGAGGTTCTGATTTTTTTTTTTTTTTTTTTTTTTTTTTTTTTTTTTTTTTTGGTTAGATGGAGTCTCCCTCTGTTGCCCAGGCTGGAGTGCAGTGGCACAATCTTGGCTCACTGCAGCCTCCGCCTCCCAAATTCAAGCGATTCTCCTGCCTCAGCCTCCCAAGTAGCTGGGATTACAGACATGCTAAGCTACATGCCACCACGCCTAGCTAATTTTTTTATACTTTTATTAGAGACAGGGGTTTCGCTATGTTGACCAGGGTGGTCTTGAATTCCTGACCTCAAGTGATCTGCTTACCTCAGCCTCCTAAAGTGCTGGGATTACAGGCATGAGCCACCACGCTCAGCCTAAGGTTCTGACTTTCTAATAAGCTCCCAGCTGATATAGACACTGCTGGTCCTTGGAATAAGAAGGGTAGAAGTAGCTACCTAGATAGCTACTAGATAGCTAGGAGTATCTAAAACGTTCCAAAGTGCCATGTTTTCTTAGTTTTTAAGATTTTTTTTCCTCCACTGCTGTCACTTCTTGTTGCTATTAACTTGCCTATTTTTTACCAGCCTCTTCCCTCACTTCTGTCAAGGGCTGAAACCAGATTAATCAAGGGTCTAAGAAGCATGTTTAAAGCGATGGTAAAGCACCTGGCCTCGGTAACTTATCGTTTCATTTGAAGAAGCAGCTTTGCTTATGTTCTGGTTCTCAATGGGCTCCACAGAAGAGAGCTATTTATATGTATACCATTTAGAGGCATAAAGTTTTACTACATTTAAAGATTGGTATATACCATTTTATGTTACTTAGCATAAACAATTTTAAGTTAAAAGCAATATCATATAAGGAGGTAGAAGCACTTCGGTATGTTGAAAAACCTCCATTCTTTTCAATAACATATTCAGACACGGACAGGGTGACTTAAGTATATAAAAAGTCAAAAGACAAATTTTAAAAAGATTAATGATCAGGAATTCAGGAATTGTTAACTGGCCTATGTATCCCTTAACTGGGATACAAAATTGTGCCCACATGGGCATTTTTCTAGGGAGGTCTTTTGATTCCTGAAACCCATCCCTTACTATTCAGGTTAAGTGCCTGGGTAGCCACTGAGCATCTGACTTGATGAAGCCCCACCAGGTGATTCTGGCAGTCAGCCAGGCGTAGGAACTGCTGGGATGGATATATTGCCCTCAATCTAAGTGCACAGCTTTTGATTCACTCTCTCGCTGGCTCACTCTCTCTCTGTCTCTCTTGCTTGCTCTCTCGCTCTCTCTGTCTCAATCTTTGTCTCATTCTCTCGCTCTCTGTCTCTCTTGTTCTGTCTCTCTCTGTGTCTCTTGCTCTGTCTCGCTCTCTTGCTCTGTCTCACTGTCTCTCGCTCACTGTCTGTCTCACTCTTTTGCTCTCTCTCTCGCTCTCTCGCTCTGTCTCGCTCTCTCTCGCTCGCTCTCTGTCTCACTCTTTTGCTCTGTCTCTCTGTCTCTTTCACTCTGTCTCTCTCAGTCTCTCCCTGAATCTCTCGCTCTCTGTCTCGCTCTGTCTCTCTTGCTCTCTATCGCTCTTTCGCTGTCTCTCTCGCTCTTTGTCTCTCTTGCTCTCTCTGTCTCTTGCTCTCTCACTCTCTTGTTCTCTCTGTCTCGCTCTCTCGCTCTGTCTCTCTCTTGCTTGCTCTCTGTCTCACTCTTTCCCTCTGTCTCTTTCACTCTTCCTGTCTCTCTCTCTCTCTCGCTCTCTGTCTCTCTCGCTCTGTCTCACTCTCTCTGTCTCACTCTCGCTCTGTCTCTCTCTTGCTTGCTCTGTCTCACTCTTTTGCTCTGTCTCTTTCACTCTCCCTGTCTATCTCTCTTGCTCTCACTCTGTCTCACTCTGTCTCACTCTATCTCGCTCTCTCTGTCTTGCTCTCTCTGTCTCTCGCTCTTTCACTGTGTCTCTCGCTCTCTCTGTGTGTCTCTCTCTCACTCTCTTGCTCTGTCTCTCTCGCTCTTTCGCTCTATCTCGCTCTCTGTGTCTCTCGCTCTCTCTCTGTCTCTCTCTCTCACTCTCTCTGTCTCTCTCACTCTTTAGCTCTCTCTATCTCTCTCTGTTCTTTCTCCACTGAAACTCTTGAAATGTAATGGCTTATCGTGTGGCTTTACCCTAGGGGAAAAGATTACCTTGAGGTTGTGTTCAACAGAGGAAGAAACAGCAGAGCTTCTTAGCAAAGTCCTCAATGGTAACAAGGTGGCATCTGAAGCATTAGCCAGGGTTGTTCATCAGGATGTTGCCTTTACTGACCCAACTCTGGATTCCACAGAGATCAATGTTCCACAGGACATTTTGGGAATTTGGGTGGACCCCATAGGTAAGTATAGGAAAGTATGTTTGTTCTTATTTGCAATCTTTTTTTTGGTGGTGGGGTTGGGGATGGGTGTTGGAAAAATAAAAATTATTGAGTGTAGTTTAACTCTGCTAGAAGTTTTTAAAATTTTAAAGTTTTAAAACAATGAGAGTTGAGGTGTATGTGTCATGTGTTCTGTATATATACATATATATTATAGCCGTGTGTGTATATATACATATCTATAACAGGTGTGTGTATATACACACACATACATACAGGCACACATGCAAAGATGAATTAACTTATCTTCAAAAGACTTCAGGGACCAGACTGGTAAGTAAATGAGAGAATGAAGTGAGAGCAGTTATGACCAATTGAGCACACATGCCATTTAAAGAGCACTTAGCTTTAGCAGATTGTTGCCATATGGGAGTACAGGCCAGCTCTTCAGATTTTTAAAGAGAAACTAAAATCCAAGGTTTTCAGCGATATATCCCAATTTCTAACCGTTAGCTACTAATTCAGTTAAACAAGGAAACAATCAAAAAAACACAGTACAGGTCAAGCAAAAAGCTGAATGTGACGCATGAGCAGTTTGTGAGCCCTGCATGAGCTCTACATTTTTTTGGTCATGATTGTGATAGAACCATAATGTATAATCCATTGTTTTGAAAATGTAACCCTTTTTTTTGAGACAGAGTCTCGTGTTGCACACAGGCTGGAGTGCAGTGGCACAGTCAGAACTCACTCACTGCAGCCTTGTCCTCCTGAGCTCAAGCGATCCTCCTATCTCAGCTTCCCAAGTAGCTGGGACCCAAGTAGGTGGCACAGTTGCATGCCACCTCACTAGGCTAATTTTTTATATTGTTTTTAGAGAAGGGGTTTTTACCATGTTTCCCAGGCTGGTCTCGAACTCCTGGGTTCAAGCGATCTGCCTGCCTCGGCCTCCTAAAGTGCTAGGATTACAGGCATGACCTACCATGCCCAGCCAGCCTTTATCTTCAATGATGCTATTAATACAAGTTCTAGGTAATAATTTTAATAAGCTCCCCCTTCCTTTTTTTTCTTCCCCACCCAACACAATGGGACCATTCAAGGACCAGGCAAACTCCTCTCTGGGCCCTTCCCATCCTACAAGTGCATTCACAGGATGATACTGAAATGGGTTTAATCTTCAGATAATTATATCACATTCAGCCAGTGGATGATATATGGAAACTAAAAACCTTTCCCCAAATCTTTGATCATTTAAGGGTAAATTGGCATCAGTTATAGTTTCTGAGGGACAGAGATCTCCTGTTTCTTGGTTCCACCCTGAATTGATTCTGTTTTTGAGCTCTTTGAGTCTTTTGCCAGGCACATCCTTAGCCGTGTGTTGACTCCCTAGACGTCGGCAGTCAGCTGCTGGCATGTACATCTCTTAAGGGGAAACCTAGTTTCTCTGCCTCTGTTTCATAGGAGCTCCGTTAATTTCTTTTTTTGGTGCCACCATGATTGTCTCTTTCTTCCTTCTAACTTGAGGGACCAAATAATAATAGTAAAAGATAATATTACCTGTGACCTATTACAGGAGGGGGGCTTTTCTTTTTTTCTTTTCCTTTTTAAAATGTTTGTGGGTACATAATAGGTGTATATATTTATGGGGTACATGAGATGTTTTGACACAGGCACGCAATGTGAGATAAGCACATCATAGAGAATGGGGTATCCATCCCTTTGAGCATTTATCCTTTGAGTAATAAACAATCTAGTTACACTCTTTACTTTAAAACGTACAGTTAAGTTCTTATTGATTATAGTTACCCTATTGTGCTATCAAATAGTAGGTCTTTTTTTTTCACCCATTGGAAGGAGGCTTTTCCATCTCACATTGTACTAGTCCTCTGATTAGTAGTATTTCTAAAATAATCCCACCAATTATTCTGGTTATTACTTTTTCAATGCTTTTGATAAGTAACAAATATTTGAATGCCTGTTATATACAAATTGCTATGCCACAGGAACTATAGACACATCCTCTCCCTTCAAGAGTTCTCACAGTCAGGAAAATGAAACACAAGCAATTTAAAAGTAAAGTACAAGAGGCCAAATAACAATTCAATACAGTGACATCCAAAGGTAAAAAATTATTGGTTACCAAATCAGTAGAAGAGAGAAGTCATATGGAACAGAGTCTTCTAAATGATCTTTACCTGAATCCAAACACATTTGTTTCCTTTTTCAGATTCAACTTATCAGTATATAAAAGGTTCTGCTGACATTAAATCCAACCAGGGAATCTTCCCCTGTGGACTTCAGTGTGTCACCATTTTAATTGGTGTCTATGACATACAGACAGGGGTTCCCCTGATGGGAGTCATCAATCAACCTTTTGTGTCACGAGATCCAAACACCCTCAGGTAAAAGGCAAATATTTTTGGTATATTATGGTTGTTAGAACTTATGACCTCAGCTTTGCTTGTTGTTAGGATTATCACTATATGACATTCCCATGACTTAACACATGGGAGTGTTGCCATTGAAAGTCTGCGTATTTGAATTAAAGTTCTATTTTCAATCTTGGATTTGCGTAATTTTATTTCAGGCCAAGTGCATGCTGGTAGAAATTTTAAAATTAATACTATCCTGTAGAAATTATAGTTTTACATTTGGAATATAGTAATCCTGTTCCCTGTTTCTAGAATCCACTCAAAACCAGATAAGTAGAGTGGTGGTAACACTGCCTTCCAATACATTGGGAATAAGACAGCTGCCATCGCTGTATAGCCAGTTGAACCTTGGTATAATTTTAGAAGTTCAAAACAAAATGTGAAAATTATCCAATGAAAAGATTGGTAGGCATGGCCAGGATCAGAACCTAACTCACACTCCCTTTCTGCCTCCTCCCTTCCACTCTTCCATGCACTCTTAAACAGAGCGTAGAAAGTGGCCAGGACTCAGCTGCCTCTGATCCATGGCCTGTGCTTTGGGGTTGACTCCAGGGCATGGCAAAGTCCAGGTGGAATAAGCAGTTCAGCTTTTTATTGAAATAGGTCATATTTTTTCACTTATATAGGATTACATATTTTTATTGAACCTGAGCTGCTTCAAGTAACAATCATTTGCTCCTTAATAGTCATAAGTTTATACCTCTTAAGTTTTAATATTTTCCCCCTACCCCCACCATCTTCCAAACTAAAAATAGATTTCTGCTATCTTTAAAAGGTTAATAAGAAATTAAAAAGAATTGGAACAATATGCAGACATAATCATGGCCTAGAAATGGAGGTGGTCAACAAAATAGTTTATGGCACAGATTCAGAGTGAGACTTTGTGGGTTTGAATGCAGATTCTACCACTTTCTAGCTGAGTGGGCCTCAGCAAGCTACTTACTTTCTCTAAGCCTGTTTCCTTATCTGTAAATATGTAACAACATAGACAGTAAGTTAAGCATTGATAAAGGGAAGGTGCTATAATTATTGTGGTTGCCAAAACTAATAACATTGAGTCCATCTTTCTTTGTGTTGGAAGCCAACGTGAAACTAGTGAATAAGAGAATGAAAAGGAGTTACCAAATAAAGAAAAACTTGTTATAAGGATTGTAGAATATTTGCAGATCAAAAAGAGATATCACTTTTCTATTCCTTTTTCCCTACTAAACTTTAAATACTAAAAGTTGTAATAAAATTTTGCAATGGTTCTGGAAGCTGGGAACCCCATAAATGTTTTAGTGTTGTCCTAGATTGATGTGATAGTGCCATAAAATTGAAAGCATTTCTAATTGCAACAACTCAGGCAGCTGCATGCATATAAGTAACTTTCTGAAATAAACTAGCTACCTGATATCTATTCCTAGGCTTAAAGGTGTTAAGATTCACCATGTTGTGATGAATTGTGTATTTCTTCGTATCATTAAGTTTGAAAGTGACATCAGTAATGAAAAACAAATGTGATAATCATCACCAATTGAAATTTTTCTTCTACAGGTGGAAAGGACAGTGCTATTGGGGCCTTTCTTACATGGGGACCAACATGCATTCACTACAGCTCACCATCTCTAGAAGAAACGGCAGTGAAACACACACTGGAAACACCGGCTCTGAGGCAGCATTCTCCCCCAGTTTTTCAGCCGTAATTAGTGCAAGTGAAAAGGAGACTATCAAAGCTGCATTGTCACGTGTGTGTGGAGATCGCATATTTGGGGCAGCTGGGGCTGGTTATAAGAGCCTATGTGTTGTCCAAGGCCTGGTTGACATTTACATCTTTTCAGAAGATACCACATTCAAGTGGGACTCTTGTGCTGCTCATGCCATACTGCGGGCCATGGGTGGGGGAATAGTAGACTTGAAAGAATGCTTAGAAAGAAATCCAGAAACAGGGCTTGATTTGCCACAGTTGGTGTACCACGTGGAAAATGAGGGTGCTGCTGGGGTGGATCGGTGGGCCAACAAGGGAGGACTCATTGCATACAGATCCAGGAAGCGGCTGGAGACATTCCTGAGCCTCCTGGTCCAAAACCTGGCACCTGCAGAGACGCATACCTAGAGGAACTCTAACCCCGGTGTACCTGTATAAACTGAACTGTGAAACTGTTTTGATTATCTCTGTCTTTTGAGGATGGCTTTGTCCTGTTGCTGGTTAACATTCACCTTCCTCTTTTGAGGAGTATTTTTCCATTATGTATTCATAATAATGTTAATTTCAATAAATGACATTCATGCAGCAATTATATTGGTGTATGAAATTCTTACAGTGAATATTGTGCTGTTAGTGCTGCTTGAAACATTTCAATAAAATATTGACCAGGAGCAGTGGCTCATGCCTGTAATCCCAGGACTTGGGGAGGCCAAGACAGGCGGATCACGAGGTCAAGAAATCAAGACCATCCTGGCC
This sequence comes from Pan troglodytes, assembly GCF_028858775.2. NCBI lineage: Eukaryota > Metazoa > Chordata > Mammalia > Primates > Hominidae > Pan > Pan troglodytes. Next base: position 92,442,100 of record NC_072411.2, read on the forward strand.
AACATGGTGAAACCCCATCTCTACTAAAAATATAAAAATTAGCTGGGCTTGGTGGTGTGTGCCTGTAGTCCCAGCTACTCAGGAGGCTGAGGCAGGAGAATCGCTTGAACCCGGGAGGCATAGGTTGCAGTGAGCCGAGATTGTGCCACTGCACTCCAGCCTGGTGACAAAGCGAGACTGTCTCAAAAAAAAAAAAAAAAAATTGATGAACGAGGAAAAAATCCTGTTAAATTAGTAAAACTATGCTAAACATCTAAGTGATAGAAATTTCTCTGAAATATAAGGGAGAATACAGGAGGGGTTTGCTTGAGTTTTGTTTCCTCTCGAAGGGAAAAATCTGCAATTTTAGCCTGTTGGCAGAACATTTAGAACTTAATCTGCGTAAGTTAGCCAAGTTTATGTACTTTTAACAGTATTCTTGTATTTCTTATAGGAAGTAAAGCCTGGAACACTGTGGGCTCCCCCTTTGCAGAGACAGGGGGGGAGAGACAGGGATACACACACACACACACACACACACACACACACACACACATACACAGTGAAAGACACAGACAAACAGAAAGACACATATACACACACAGAAGCAAAAGAGTACAACGAGTAGAGGTTTCTGCAATTTTTGCATATTTACTACACTTTACCAAAAACCAGAGGTGGACTTTAGATATATACAACCCTTGTGTACCAGCATCCCACAGTGAATGTTCTCTGAAGTGGACATAAAGTACTTTTTCTGTATTCTCTGTGGCAGGCCTGGTAACCAGAGAGTGCCAACTGCAGGGATCAAATCCTCGGCTCTGACTTCATTCTGCCCTACGCCCCCTGGGGGCCAAAGGATGTTTCTACAGATCCTCTATTTACAAATGCATGAAAATAACAATCTTATTTTCTAATGTCCTTACACTTAAAAATTTTTGACAAATTATGTTTATGTCATATGATATGATGCTTTGAAATATGTATATATTGCAGAAGGGCTAAATCAAACTAACATTACCTTACATTTTTTTTTGTGTGTGTAGTGAGAACACTTAAAATCTGTTAGCAATTTTCAGGTAAACAATACGTTGTTATTAACTATAGTCACCATGTCATAGGATCTTTTGAACTTATTCTTCCTGTTAACTAGAATTTTCTATCCTTTGACCAACATCTCCCAAACACTCCAGCCCCTGATAACCACCATTCTACTCTCTGCTTCTGTGAGTTTGACTTTTTCAGTTTCCATGTGTAAGTGAGGCCGTGTGGTATTTGTCTTTCTGTGCCTGGCTTATTTTACTTAACAATGTCCTTCAGGGTCATCCAAATGACAAGATTTCTTTTTTTATGGCAGAATAGTATCCATTGTGTATACATATTAATACCACATTTTCTTTACCCATTCATTCATATCTTGGTTGATTTCATATCTTGGCTATTGTCAATAATGTCAAAATGAGCATGGGAGTGGAGGTATCTCTTTAACATACTGATTTCTTTTCGTTTTTTTTTTTTTTTTTTTTTTTTTTTTTTTTTTTTTTTGAGATAGGGTCTCACTCTGTCACCAGGCTGGAGTGCAGTGGAATGATCATGGCTCACTGCAGCCCCGACCTCCTGGGCTCAAGCAATCCTCCCACCTCAGCCTCCTAAGTAGCTGGGACTATAGGTGCATGCCACCATGCCTGACTAATTTTTGTGTTTTAGTAGAGATGGGGTTTTGCCATGCTTCCCAGGCTGGTCTCGAACTCCTAGGGCTCAAATTTCTCAATTGGAGGGGTCAAAAGCTGGATGGAAGAGGGAATCATTATATTCTGTGAACATCTATAATGTATATTATTCACCATCAATCTTTGCAGAAAAGCCAAAGCCCTTTCTTTAAGCATGTGCCTCTGATGGGTCTGCATTGTTTTTCTTGCGGAAGCCACAACCAGGTGACTATGATTTCTAGTTTTCATTTCTGTAGAGGAAGAACTTAAAAATATTCCATTTTTACAGTGGTGTTTGTTTTTGAGACAGAGTCTTGCTCTGTCACCCAGGCTTCAGTGCAATGGCACGATCTTGGCTCACTGCAACCTCTGCCTCCCAGGTTCAAGTGATTCTCCTGCCTCAGTAGCTGAGCATAAATCTCAGCTACTCTCCTGAGTAGCTGAGATTACAGGCACTTACCATCATGCCCGGCTAATTTTTGTATTTTTAGTAGAGACAGGGTTTCGCCATGTTGGCCAGGCTGGTCTCGAACTCCTGACCTCAGGTGATCCATCCACCTTGGCCTCCCAAAGTGCTGGGATTACAGGCATGAGCCACTGCGCCTGGCCACAGTTTTCTTACCAACTAATTTTTTGGTTCACCTTTACCCACACTTACTAAAGCCTCCAATTCTTTGTTTTCAAACCCACACTCCATTACTTTACGTTATATTAATTTAATTATTAGAAATAAAATTGGAATATAGAGTTGTGGAAAGAAGTAAACAATTTTTTTTTTTTTTTTTTTTTTTTGAGATGGAGTCTCACTCTGTCACCCGGGCTGGAGTGCAGTGGTGTGATTTTGGCTCACTGCAACCTGCACCTCCCGGGTTCAAGCAATTCTCCTGCCTCAGCCTCCCTAGTAACTGGGATTACAGATGCCTGCCACTATGCCCAGCTAATTTTTTGTATTTTTAGTAGAGACAGGGATTCACCACGTTGGCCAGGCTGGTCTCAAACTCCTGACCTCGTGATTCACCCGCCTTGGCCTCCCAAAGTGCTGCCACTGCACCTGGTCAACAATTCTTGGTATGCAGGCAATTTATCTGATGGGAACAGGAGTTGGAGGTAGTGATGGAGGGGTGTTCTACAGAGGAGCCTCTTGGCCATGAAAGTCAAGTGTCTTTTGCATCAGTCTGTGTTTTACAGGAGGATGGATAGAAAGATTAGTCTGCCAGGTCACTTAGACACAGAGTAGTACAAAGAGAGCCTCAACTGCACATCAAGAAGAGCAGTCTTTGGGAATCCAAGTCAACATCCCTTCCTTTCTTGCTCTCACAACCTATATGCAATCACTCAGGAAACTCTCTGGTCTCCACTTTCAAAAATATATCCAGAATTCAGCTATTCCACATCACTGTCCTATACCCCACCCTGCTCCATGCCTTTTTATACATCACCTGGATTATTGCAATAAACTTCTAACTTGCCTCCATACTGTTCATTCTCAAGACAGAAGCCAGAGTGATCTTTTTCAAACACAGATCAGATCATGTCCCTCTTCTGTTCAAAATTCTCCAAAGCACAATAAAATACCATCTTACACCAGTCAGAATGGCCATTATTAAAAAGTAAAAAAACAAAAACTGATGTTGGCAAGGATGTGGAGAAAAAGAGATGCCTATACACTGATGATGGGAATATTAATTAGTACAACCTCCATGGAAAAGAGTATGGAGATTTCTCAAAAAACTAAAAGTAGAACTACCATTCGATCCAGCAATCCCACTATTGGGCTACCCAAAGGAAAAACAAAATAATCACCTCAAAAAGACATTTGCACTCATGTTTATCACAGCATTCTTCACAATATCAAGGTTAAGGACTCAACATAAGTGTCCATCGAGGGATGAATAGATTTTTTTTAAATGCGGTATATACATATAGAATACTACTCAGCCATAAAAAAAAAATCATGTTTCTTACAGCAACACGGATAGACCTGGAGGCCATTATCCTAAATGAAATGACTTAGAAACAGGAAGTCAAAACTGCAGGTTCTCACATAAAGGTGGGAGCTAAATAATGGGTACACATGGACACGCAGTGGAATAATCAACATTGGAGACTTAAAAAGGCGGGGGTGTGAAAGGAGGTAAGGGATGAGATGCTACCTATGGAGTACAATGTGCACTGTTTGGGTAATGGGTACATTAAAAGCCCAGACTTCATTGCACAATGTATCTAAATAACACAACTGCACTTACGCCCCTAAACCTATAAAAATAAAAAAGAAATAAATTTAAAAAGGAAAGGCAAAAAATGCTTCCAAATGTTTCCTCAGCTCGCTTAGGGAAAAAGCCAAAGTCCTCATATAGCCTATAAGGCCCACATTCCACCCTTCCTTCTCATCTGCTCTTACTCTCTGCTATGGTCTAAATATCTGTATCCCTCCCCTACCAAATTCATATGTTGAAATCCTAACCCCCAGGGTGATGGTATTAGGAGACAGGGCCTTTGGGAGGTGATCCAGTCATGAAGGTGGAACCCTTATGACTGGGATTAGTGCCCTTATAAAAGGGGCCTGGGAGACAGCCCTTGACCCTTTCACCATGTCAGGGCCAGCAAGAGTTGCAGTCTGTAATCCAGAAAGCAGGCCCTTACCAGACACTGAATCTGCTTAGATCTGGGACTTCCCACCCTTCAGAACTGTGAGAAATAAATTTCTGTTGTTCAAAAGCCACTCAGTTCATGACATTTTGTTATAGCAGCCCAATAGGCTAAGATTGTTCACATTGTTCCAGCCACACTGCCTTTCTTGCTGTGCCCTGAACTTGCCAAGCATGCTTCCTCTGCCTCAGGACCTTTGCACTTGCTGTTCTAACTGGAAACCTTTCTCCAGATATCAGCACATTTCCCTCCCTCATCTCCATCAAAACTTTGCTCAAATGTCACTGTATCAGTATGATCTTCACTTATTGCCACCCACCTTTCCCCACCCCATCCTGCACATCCCATCTCCTTCCCTGTTTTGCCCTCCACAGTACCCACGGCCTCCTCATAGAAGTTACAATTTGTCTTGTCAGTCTCTCCCTCTAGAATGTTGGCTTCACAAAGGCAGGGATTTTCATATATTATATATCTCCATTGCCTAGGCACATTGTCAGTGTTAAATAAGTGGGGACAGAAGGAATTAGGCTCAGAAGCTGAACAAGAAGTAATATGCAGTATCAACTACATCTTTACTTCTACCCATTATTTCCAAAACACTTCAGAAACCTTTGCTATAATGCTGAGAATTAGTCCTACAGTTGGTCAGTTAAATTCTCAATGTCAAACAACCACTTTAATGTTGAAAGTAAGCCATGGACTTTTGTGACAGAACAAGCATTGGCATACTACCAAAGCTAATATTCAAGTCCTGGCTATCAGCCCTATAAAGAGGTAAGTGGGGAAAGTAATGGTTAAGTCACTTTTCTTCCACTCTCATGGAACAGAGAAAGAATGAGAGCTTACAATAACTAGAATACAAGGAAACTGGCTATTTCTCCCTATAGCAAAAGCTCAGTCCTTCCAGCTGGATTTGAGAATGGGTTGCCTGAGACGCAATGTTTAAATTCACCCACCTTGGGTCAAGTATTTCTAAAAGTAGGAAGCTCTATGTCAAGATGGCTTATCACCCTCAATCTTTCAAACAAGCTCAAACTATGACCATAGTGATGTAAATTAGTAGGACAGGTGTTGGGACAAACTCATCATGTGGTTAAATAGCCGTATCAAGGTAGGCAAAATAATGAAAAGACAGAGTTAATACATTATTTCCCTTAGGATATAGGCAGGAGTGTCATTAACCTGGGAAATTTGTAGCTGTTTCTTTTTCCACCAAGACAGATTTTTAAAAATCAATTTATCACACTAATATACCATGAGGTAGGCCATGCATGTGGCAGTTTAGTGCTATGGTTCTTTAAATTCTAATGATTATGATCTGATTATGCAGATTATCCTTAGAATCATTATCTAATCTACAGGTAATCTAGATTTACACTGCCCAAATGGTAGCTGCTAGCCTCAGGTGGCTATTGTGCACTTGAAATGTGGCTAGTCTGAATTGAGATGTGCTGTGAACATGCACATTGGATTTTATTTTAAAATAATGTTTAAATTTTATTTAAAAATAAGAACATCAGAACTCTTTATATTGGTTCTAATGTGAAATGGTATTTTGGGTATGTAGGGTTAAATCAAATACATTGCCACAATTAGTTCTACTTGTTTCTTTGTGCTTTTGTGAACATAGCTACAAGAAAATTTAAAATTGCATGTGTGGCTCGCATTATATTTCTATACAGCACTGATTTAAACCCTCAATTTTTGTCTGTTAGTGCCTGACTCATGTCCATTTTACTTTTTTTTTTGGTTCTTTCAATAAACCACCCAGCTAAAGAAAAGTATAAAACCCAAATCATTCAGATTTGCTTATCTCTAAGCATCTTTGATAATTTTTTTTTACTTAAAAACATATTTTGTAGAGACAGGGTCTTACTGTGTAGCCCAGGTTGTTCTGAAATTCTTGGGCTCAAGTGATTCTCCCATCTTGATCTCCCAAAATGCTGGGATTACAGGCATAAACTACCACTCCCAGCCAGGTTTTTCACTTAAAAAAAATTGTGGTAACATATACATAACCTAAAATGTACCATTTAACCCTTTCTAAGTGTACAGTTTAGTAGCATTAAGTGCATTCACATTCTTGTACAACCAGTGACATCATTCATCTGCAGAACTTCTTCATCTGCCGAACTCCATACTGATTACATAACTCCCTATTTCCCCCATCCCCCCACCAGGCACTGGCAACCGCCATTCTACTTTCTGTCTCTATGAATTTGACTATTCTAGGTACCTCAGATAAATGGAATCATACATTTGTAGGGTTTTGTTTTGTTTTGTTTTGTTTTGTTTTGTTTTGTTTTGTTTGTTTGAGATGGAGTCTCGCTCTGTCGCCCAGGCTGGAGCGCAGTGACGCGATCTTGGCTCACTGCAAGCTCCGCCTCCCGGGTTCACGCCATTCTCCTGTCTCAGCCTCCCGAGTAGCTGGGACTACAGGCGCTGCCACCAAGCCCGGCTAATTTTTTGTATTTTTAGTACAGACGGGGTTTCACCTGTGTTAGCCAGGATGGTCTCCATCTCCTGACCTCGTGATCCGCCCGCCTCTGCCTCCTAGAGTGTTGGGATTACAGGCGTGAGCCACCGCGCCCAGCCTTTAATACATTTTCTACACTTCCTTTCGCCTGTTACTCCGCCAGCCATCTGCTTCTACTTAGCACCATCTCTGACTCAGCCCAACTGTTCCTAAGGACTGGGTCCTACACTCAGTAGAGTCTGAAGATCATTGTACTGGGTATCAGTTGCCAATCTTTTGCTGTGGCTCCTGACCCCTTTTGTAACAGGCTCCTGGCATGAGATTGTGAAGTGCCAAGGCATGAGTATTTTCATAAAGGGTTTTCTGCTGTGTTAAAATGATTGGAGTATGAAAAACAAACTATTGAACCTCAATGTAAGGTCCCTAAGGGAGCCCTGTGTTCGGAGGAAGTCCAGCAAGAATAAGTCTGCAGTAATTCTCTGTATCAGTAACCAATAGGCTTATCTAGGAGAGGCAGAAATGACAAAATAACAATGGCCTAAGTAAGATAGAAGTGATTTCTCCCTCGCTTAAGGGAAATGGAGTGGTAAGTGCGTCCAGAGCTGAAAGGCGGCTCTATCCTAAAGTCCTCAGGAACTCACGCTCCTTCCATCTCACTGCTCTCCCATCTCCAGACTGTGACAACAGGATCTGCATTTTGGGCAGCAAGATAGAGGGAAAGACAAAGAACAAGAAAAGGGTGAATGATTTTTCATTCCTTTGGCCAGAACCTTGTCACATGAGTACACGTGGCTACAAGGGAAGCTTCCATTCTGAGAAGCCATGTATGCAGCCAAAAACTAGGAGTTTTAGCACCCCGGAAACAGGCATTTGAGGACAACTAGCAATCTCTATCACTCACCACAACTGAGCTGTCCCAGCTTTTACCCTCTGATTACATCCCTTGGACTTATCACTGAGGCCTCATTACATTCATAGCCCGATAATTTAAACTCTTACCCACATTTACTTATCTATTTATGATGCATTTATCCACTTCATCTCCCAAAGAATTAAAAGTGCCCTAAATATGTGCATTCATCAAGATGATAAGGAAAAGGAACTTCCTAGCAACAAAAGCATAATGGAAATAAAAGAGAAATGCAAGTACAGTTATTCCTCTCCTGAGACCTATGAGAAATCGCTGAGAATCTTGACCCTGGCAACTCGCCTGGACGCCTGCTGACCCCTCCTCTCCAACCACACCTTCTGCCTCTGTGTGTTGAGTGCTCAGAATGCAGACGAGCTTATGTCACATCTCTACTGTGTACATACACTCTGCTGAGCCATTCCACTTAAGGAGTCTGTACACTCAGCACAGGCCACAAACTGGGCATGACTCCTGGCCTCATATTCACAGCCCGGAGTATGCTGTTATTTTCATCAGCCTTTAAACACCCCTACTGTACCAAAAACAGCACTGCCCATCCCATGGCAGAAAAGATAAAATACGGAGGCACACATTTGCTGTTTGCCCAAATGGGAAAGAAACAAACAAACATTTTCTACATTTTTCTTTCTATTTCCAAGTTTTCTTCTTTATGTTTTTCTTTAAGTGCTAAATGCAAAAAGAGAGCATAAACAGTAAGTTGTTACCTTTACCATTCATGCTGAGCAGCTCTAATTGTACCTGGGTTGGCAGGTAGGTTGAAAAACATGTTTCTAAAGCAAAGTTAAGTAACTGCAAATGTCGTCCTAAAATGCCAGGGAACTCAAAGCCTGGGTATGCATGCAAATAGACCTTTGAAACTGGTCTGATGGAGCGGCTGTTTTGATCATGGACACCTTTAAAAAAGGTTTTTTGTTTGTTTGTTTGTTTTTTCAGATGGAGTTTCGCTCTTGTTGCCCAGGCTGGAGTGCAATGCCATGATCTTGGCTCACTGCAACCTCTGCCTCCTGGGTTCAAGTGATTCTCCTGACTCAGCCTCCAGAGTGGCTGGGATTACAGGCATGAGCCACCACACTTGGCTAATTTTTGTATTTTTAGTAGAGACAGGGTTTCACCATGTTGGTCAGGCTGGTCTTGAACTTCTGATCTCAGGTGATCCACCCGCCTCAGCCTCCCAAAGTGTTGGGATTACAGGCATGGGCCAACGCGCCCAGCCAAAACAGGTTTTATGTATTTATTATTTCTATCTGATACTCAAGGCTAGCCCAAGTTCTGGCTCTAACAAAATGCCTGTAATTCTAAATATGATTTTTCTTTTCTAGCCTGTATTTTCAAAGTTCCTCATCTTAAAGGAACCTTGAACACGTAGGATTAAGAGCTTTCTCCCTTTACCCATTTGCAAAAAGCAAACCAGTCCTGGGCTGGCTATATGGTCTTATGACCTGTGCCGGCTCACAAAGCTCCACCCTCAAAAATGTGCCATGCTTGGTTCTGCTATTGCCATGTTGAAGTTCTTAAAAATTTTACCTTCAAATTCATAAGTTTTGTAAGTGAATGGAGGGGCAATGGAGCATGTGCATGAATGGAGGTGTTACGTAGCTCTGAAAATATTCCAAACACTTTCTGCGTTAAGTGACAGATGTTTTGCTGTGATAAGAACATGGAGCATAGTCCCCTTCCCTGTCAGAATGTTACATCACACTTTTCCAGACCACATATGTGAGTTATTGGCCTCAACGACTAGACTCCAAAACACATATAAACCCAAGATTTTGGCAGACAGATTGAGAGCTCAGGCTGCAACAGGGCTAATCTCTGTCAGCCTTTGAGCTAGCTTTCAAAGCCTCGCCAGCCCACACAGCACTGGCACCACTTGCTAGTGTCCAGGGATCTTGCAAGTTGTCTTGGATCTCCCTCACATCCACAGAGGCCTACTTCCATTCTAAGCAACTAAACTGTAATCACTGGACTTGAAATGAAATTATAACTAATTATGTGGATAATGTACCTCATCTGCGGAGTATAATCTCTGCGAGATTTGTTCTTGTTATTTCCCCCCTCTTTGAGCATTAAAAAAAAGAATCTCTTTGTATGGCAATAAACCATGTGATTCCTGAAATCATACTTTGATCGTCTTCTTATTATAGCCATACCAAATAGGAGGAGAAATGTACAAAATGTGTGTGCTTCGTCCCCTTGCAGTTCTGATCACATAGGGTTCACAGCACCTGTGAACACAGAATTCTTGTGGACCTATGTTGTATGGGGGTTCAATGAGACTCAAAGCAAGTGCATGGTAAGTGCATTACATTGCTGATGACTGAGCAAGTTGGGGCACTGACAGTTCCCAGAACCAGAACCTGCTTCCAAAGCAAAAACAAGGCAATGGCATTCTAAGAAACAGGAAAACTAAGGAAACCTCCCATGTCCTTTCTTATTTGTGCTATTTTCCTATATTAGCCAATCACATAGGCTGAAATGATGGCACAAAAGGAAAGGTAAAGATAGGACCACACATAGTTCCTTTCCTTTTCAGTTCCTTGCCAGTAAGCTGAAGGTAGAGAGGGCTGGTAGAATGCCGGGGTATCAAGAAGTGAAATAAAAAGAGTTGAGTTAGTTTCCTGCAATGTTTTCACTGTTATGGTAAGAACAATATATATATTCATGTGTGAACTGTGAAAAATGATTTATGTAATTTTGGTGATACCACATATGAGTTAAATACTCTCTGATCTGCATTTAAAACTGGCATTGGGCTGGGCACGGTGGCTTATACCTGTAACCCCAGCACTTTGGGAGGGCGAGGCGGGTGGATCACTTGCAGTCAGGAGTTGGAGACCAGCCTGGTCAACATGGCAAAACCCATCTTTACTAAAAATACAAAATTAGGTGGGCGTGATGGTACATGCCTGTAGTCCCAGCTATTCAGAAGTTTGAAGTGGGAGGATCACTTGAGCCTGGGAGGCAGAGGTTGCAGTGAGTCAACATGGCACCACTGCACTCCAGCCTGGGCGACAGAGCAAGAAGAGAGAGAGAAAAAAAGAAAAATTGGCATTGCATGAGGTAAACATGAATATTAAAGTTCAGACTAATCATTAAAATTGTTATTTTTCTTTATCTATAATGATATCAAACAGCAACAAACAAACACAAAACAACAAAACTCCCAAAACCCAAAAACCATGTCAAGTTGAGAGAGACCATGGAAGAGAGTAAAACTCTTTTTCCTTTATGTGCCTATAAGGATACTTTTCTCCCTACTTTTTGAACAAGGAGCCCCACATTTTCATTTTACACTAGGTCTCACAAATTATATAGCCAGCCCCAAATAAGTCCCAGTTCTACTTCTAAATTTACTGTCTTTTGTTCTATCTAAATTTTTGTCATATTTGCTAGTGAGGCCCAAACACAGCCCACTTGCAAGCTAGGCTTGCCCCATCTGAAGGCTCTTTCCAGTTATTTGAAAGCTGAGTTAATAAGGGAACCAGGATGTGCATTAGTACATTTCTCATCTTGTAAGTAAGCAAGTACATTCAGTACATTCTAACACCTGCTGTAAACCTATCAACACTCTCCACCAGGTGTCTCTAGCAGATTTGTGCAGGTGCAGATGCAACATTAAAGGCAAATTGTGGCAAACATCTTGTCTTGGCTAACTTCTTCAATGGGTCACTTTTTAACTGCATCATGTTTTTTTGTTTTTGTTTTTGAGACAGTCTGGCTTTGTCGTCCAGGCTGGAATGCAGTGGCAGGATCCCTGCTCACTGCAATCTCTGCCTCCTGGGTTCAAGTGATTCTCCTCTGCCTCAGCCTCCCAAGTAGCTAGGACTATAGCCAAGAGCTACCACGCCCGGCTAATTTTTTGTATTTTTAGTAGAGATTGGGTTTCACCAAGTTGACCAGGCTGGTCTGGAACTCCTGAGTTCAGGCAGTCCACCCACGTAGGCTTCCCAAAGTGCAAAGATTATAGGTGTGAGACCGCGCCCGGCATTTTTTTTTTTTTCTTCTTTTTTTTTTTGAGACAGAGTCTCACTCTGTCACCCAGGCTGGAGTGCAGTGGTGTGATCTGGGCTCACTGCAACCTCCGCCTCCCAGGTTCAAGTGATTCTCTGCCTCAGCCTCCCGAGTAGCTGGGACTACAGGCACGTGCCACCACGCCCGGCTAATTTTTTGTGTATTTTTAGTAGAGAAGAGGTTTCACCATGTTGGCCAGGATGGTCTCGATCTCTTGACCTTGTGATCTGCCTGCCTCGGCCTCCCAAAATGATGGGACTACACAGGTGTAAGCCACCATGCCCGACCCTTTTTTTTTTTTTGAGACAAAGTCTTGGTCTGTTGCCCACGCTAGAGTGCAGTGGTGTGATCTCTGTTGGCTCACTGCAACTGCCACCTCCCAGGTTCAAGAGACTCTCCTGCTTCAGCCTCCCGTGTAGCTGGAATTACAGGTGCCCACCACCACATCCGGTTAATTTTTGTATTTTTAGTAGAGACGGGGTTTCACCATGTTGGCAAGGCTGGTCTTGAACTCCTGATCTCAAGTGACCCACCCACTTTGGCCTCCCAAAGTGCTGGGATTACAGGCATGAGCCACGGCGCCCAGCTTGCATCATTTTAAATAAACCATCTTCCTTAACCAGTTCGTTCCCTTTATTGTGTTTTAAATTGTCATTAAATAATCCTTAAAAAACTGGAAAAATATGGAGAAGTAAAAAGGAGGAGAAAACTCCAACATTCAAGCATAGCTACTGAGAACATTTTAGCCAATGTTCCTAGAATTGTTTTTCTTCTATGAGTAAAAGAATAAGGATTCAAACCACAGAATGGCAGAAGATATTTGTAATACATATCTGATGAAGGACTTGTGTCTAGAAGAATAATTAAATCAATTCAAAAGTTTACAAGAAATAAAGAGCCAATGAACATGCTTGATAATGTACATACTTGAACAATTCTCTGTTTCATTAAGATAAATGTTTTTATTTGTGTTTTTGTTTTTTGAGATGGAGTCTTGCTCTGTCGCCCAGGCTGGAGTGCAGTGGCACAATCTTGGCTCACTGCAACCTCCGACTCCAGGGTTCAGGCGATTCTCCTGCCTCAGCCTCCCAAGTAGCTGCAATTACAGGTGACTGCCACCATGCCCAGCTAATTTTTGTATTTTTAGTAGAGACGAGGTTTCACTGTGTTGGCCAGTCTGGTCTGAAACTCTTGACCTCAGGTGATATGCCTGCCTTGGCCTTCCAAAGTGCTGGGATTACAGGCATGAGCCACTGTGCCTGGCCAAGATAAATGTTTAGAGGTAAAACTGCTAGATCAAATATGTACATTTTAAATGTGGGTACCTATTGACAAAGGGCCCTCTAGAAAAGGTACACCAATTAACCCTTCATCAGTTGGGTGTGGTGACTCATGCTTGTAATCTCAGCACTTTGGGAGGCTGAGGCAGGAGGATCACTTGAACCCAGGAGTTACCAGCCTGGACAACATAGCAGCAAAACAAAACAACCTCTCATTAACAGAGGATGAGAATGCTCGTTACTTATATCCTTGCCAACACTAGATGATATCAGTCTTTCAAAATCTAATACGTAAAAAAGGTAAATCAGGTTGTTTTAATACTCTATTGCTTTCTTTAGAACTAATCATATGCTGATGAGATTAGTTGGCCAATTGTATGTAATTAGCGAAGGCCACTGTGTTACTTGACTTGTATGATTTTATGATGCAAAGTAGAAAAAAGTTTAAATAGTTGTATTTTACAGTCAGTGAGAAACATTATAGAGAAGTGTGAACTCAATAGAAGTTTGAACTTCAAGAAGATTTCGAAGGATTTGAGCTGTCCAGCCACACAATGAGCCACATTCTAACTGCTGTTAATCCTACAGATATTAGACACATTTAAGTAAAATCTAGATGACCTTTTTTTCTGGGATTCCAGCCGTGACATCTAGTTTTCATGATGAATCAGATACCCTATATTAAATTTTTTAAGTATAAAATTATTTTTGAGACAGTGTCTTGCTCTGTCACCCAGGCTGGAGAACAGTGATGTAATCATTGTAGCCTCAAGCAATCCTCCCACCTCAGCATCCCAAGTACCTGGGACTACAGGTGCATGCCACCACGCCTCACTAATTTTTAAATATTTTTTGTAGAGATGAGGTTTCGCTGTGTTGGCCAGGCTGGTCTTGAACTCCTTGGCTCAAGCAATCCGCCTGCTTCGGCCTCCCAAAGTGCTGGGATTACAGGCATGAGCTTCCACTCCCAGCTGTAAAATTCAAATATGTATACTTTTATTTTATTTTATTTTATTTTATTTTATTTTATTTTTTGAGACAGTGTCTCGCTCTGTTGCCCAGGCTGGAGTGCAGTGGCGTGACCTTGGCTCACTGCAACCTCTGCCTCCTGGGTTCAAGCGATTCTCATGCTTCAGCCTCCTGAGTAGCTGGGATTACAGGTACACATTAACATGCCTGGCTAATTTTTATATTTTGTAGTAGAGATAGTGTTTCGCCATGTTGGCCAGGCTGGTGTTGAACCCCTGACTTCAGGTGATCCACCTACCTCAGCCACCCAAAGTGCTGGGATAACGGGCGTGAGTCACTATGCCAGGCCTAATATGTATACTTAAAAATATATACATTCTTTATGCATTTTCACCTAAAGATACCATCTATTTCTGCAGCTTCAACTATGACTATATATTTGATCCCCAAATTTATAAAAGGAAGAAAGGAAGGAAGGCATAAATTGGAATAGGAAAAAGCCCTAATCTCTCTTTTCAACTCCAAACCCACATTTGCAACTGCCCACTGGCCATTTCCACCTCCATGTCTTGCCAGTCCATGGAACACAACAGGTCCCAAAGTAATCATCTTCCCTCTCCCCCTCACCCTGCCTCCCAGTTAGACTCCAGTATTATGGTTTTCTGATCATAGATCTCCCCTTTATATTCTTCCCTGAGGAAAAATTCTGAAGTTCTGTTCTCATGTAGGGGCTTTCTCCCTGCTCTCTCCCCATTTCCTGACTTTCAACATTTTTTCTTCATTTCAACTTCCACATCACCACTTTGGCAAGAACTCTTCTTGCCTCTGACCCATGCTAGTACACTGCTACAGTCTGAATGTATGCGTCCCTCCAAAATTCATATGTTGGAACTTAAACCCCAAAGTGACAATATTAAGAGGCAGGGTTTTTAAGAGGTTTTAAGGAGTTATGATAGCTCTGCCCTCATGAGTGGGATTAGTGCCCTCAGAAAAGGAGTCAAGGAGCCAGGTGCGGTGGCTCATGCCTGTAATCCCAGCACTTTCGGAGGCCAAAGCGGGTGGATCATTTGAGGTCAGGAGTTCGAGACTAGCTTGGCCAATCTGGTGAGACCCTGTCTCTATTAAAATACAAAAATTAGCCAGGTGTGGTGGCACGCACCTGTAATCCCAGCTATTCGGGAGGCTGAGGTAGGAGAATCGCTTGAACCCGGGAGGCAGAGGTTGCAGTGAGCCACGATCTCACCACTGCACTCCAGCCTAGGCGACACAGTGAGATTCCATCTCAAAAAAAAAAAAGTCAAGGGCTCAAGGAAACCAGGTAGGCCCTTTTTGCCTTTTTGCCCTTCTATCTTCCTCCATATGAGGATGCAGCAACAAAGCACCATCTTGGAAACAGAGCACCACCCTCACCAGACACCAAATCTACTGGTGCCTTGATCTTGAAATTCTCAGCCTCCAAAACTGTGAGAAATAAATTTTCTTTTTTGCAAATTACCTGGTGTTAGGTATTTTGTTATAGCAGCAGAAACATACTAAGACACACACACCCACTGCCAGCAGGGCTTTGAGCATCGGCAGTCATTTAAGGAAGCCTACATTAGGGGTTCTGCTGCCGTGGATGATATATGACTGTAGGTGGGGCACAACTCTCTGTGTTGCAGTCTCTTCATTAGTAAGATAGTCACAAGAGGCCCTTCCAATGCCAACATTGTATAACTGATTCTTAGGCCCTTGTTTCCCTAATAACTCTGGTGACTTTCTGCTAGCTCCTAGGCTTTAGCTTGGCATTCAAGGCCTTCTTCCTGCTTGACCCCATCCCCCACAAAAAGGATTTGAAAGAATAACAGGTAGGCAGTGAAACTGCAGGCAGAGCACCAAGCTCCTGCTCTACACTCCCCTTTTCTCTGAGATCTGAAGCCCTTCGATGTTGGCTGCTCAAAGTCCCTAAACTCCAATTTCTGTCTCACCAGGCCAGTGAGGCAGCTGCAAGCAGGAGTTTTTCTCTGTCTCTAAGTCCCTCAATATGAATTTGCAAATGTCTTGGGCTAGGTAAAGATTTTTTAAGCAAAATACTGAGCACTAATCATAATGAAGAAACAGGAAATAACCTTGATGATCATCGACAGAAGAATGGTTGAAATAAAATGTCTAAATATAATGCTATATTATACAGCCAGTAAGAAAGAGGAGTTAGATCTAGATGCATTGGGATGAAAAGATATACATGGTATACTGTGTTGCTAAGTGAAAAAAGCAATTTATAGAAGAGTGATCCAGTTTGTAAATTTAAAAAATATTTTTAAAAATCTAAGTATATACAACAAACTACTCACAGTAATTATGCCAAAGGGAGGGCCTACAAAAGTATCTTCATTTTCTCTATTATGGTTGTTGTTTGTTTGCAATAAGCAAGAATTACTTTTATAACTAGGGAAAACAGTGATATAAAAGTTGATACAACATTTCATTTAGAAAAAAGTAACATTTGGGCTACAAGTTATATATATTCTCTGGAATATAAACTTGATGAGAGTAGAGACCTTGTCTGTTTTATACATGGCTGTGTTCCCAGCACTTAGAACAGTGTAAATCACAAAGTAGATACTTGGTAAATATTAGTTGAATTAATAATTGAGTGAATGAATATGACCAGAATTATTCGACGTGAATGTTAAGACACTGGAGAGAGTTTCCTATATCTAGTTATCTTCAAAGGAGTATTACATGTGGTATTATGCAAGAATATTTTAAGGGGGATTACTTGAATACTGATATGTACTTTCCCCCAAATAAACATTCCTGGAATATGCTTTATTTTTATTTTTATTTATTTATTTTTTTGAGATGGAGTCTCACCCTGTTGCCCAGGCTGGAGTGCAGTGGCGTGATCTCAGCTCACTGCAACCTCCGCCTCCCTAGTTCAAGCAATTCTCCTGCCTCAGCCTCCCGAGTAGCTGGGATTATAGGCATGCACCACCATGCCTGGCTAATTTTTTTTTTGTATTTTTAGTAGAGACAGGGTTTCACCATATTGGCCAGGCTGGTCTCGAACTCCTGACCTTGTGATTCACCTGCCTCAGCCTCCCAAAGTGCTGGAATTACAGGCATGAGCCACCACTCCCGGCCTGGAATATGCTTTAAACATATTTATTTATCTATTTATTTCTCTGCTGAAACTGCAATTTCCTTAATATCATGGCCTATTCTTTCTGTGCTCTGTATCACTCCATTTCAATAAGGACTGTACCAGAACTTCGGGTGTCTAATAATTAACTGAATAATTGCTCAATTATTGATATTTCATTACTTATTTATTATCAATGATAAAAAATGATGCCTTGGGGCCAGGTACAGTGGCTCATGCCTGTAATCCCAGCATTTTGGGAAGCCAGGTGGGAAGAATGCTTGATTGAGCCCAGGAGTTCAAGACCAGTCTGGGCAACATAGGGAGTCCCCGTCTCTACAAAAAATAAAAATAAAAAAATTAGCCAGGCATGGTGGCATGCAGCTGCGGTCGCAGCACTCAGGAGGCTGAGGTAAAGAAATCACTTGAGCCTGGGAGGTCGAGGCTGTAGTTAGCAGTGGCCGTGATCATGCCATCGCACTCTAGGCTGGGTGACAGAGCAAGACCCTGTCTCAAAAAAATAAAAATAAATTTTGAAAAAAATGTGTTGGTATTTAAGGATGGAAACTTTATTTCTATTTGATTTTGGCAACATTAAACTTAGTAGAGTGTCAACTTTCAATCAAGCTGAGTGAGGATGGAATATGGTTCCTTTTACATTCTCTATGTGCTATGTCATAATATTTTTAATATAGGATACACAGAAAAATGTTGCTATTAACAGTCAAATTTTCAACAATAGCAACAACACAAAACTTATGTTTACCACTCAGGGCTTTTTGCTTTGAAGGGAAACTTTATTTACTGCAAAATATTTTAAAACCAAGAAGATGAAAACACTTGATTTATACAGATTATGGAGAATAGTAAAATTTTTAGCTGAAGAGACCTTTCAGATACCAATTCCCAGCTCATTTATTTTATATTACAGCCTCTCAGACCTAGAAAAGTTGAGTAATCTGTGCACAGTGAGGGGACTCAGTGCCCTCAGACTAATGGTCTCACCATGAACAGTTGTTATATTTTTAATAATAAATGCTATTTGATTTTAAGTAATCAAAGCATTTTTAATTGTTTCAGGCTTTTATGTTGAGATATATTTTAAAATATCATGCAGTAAAAACATCCAAATTCTATTTGCTATTTGTACAAGTCAGTGAGTATACAAATATCTGTTTCCTTATTGTTAACTTAAATCTGCAATTATTAAGATATTGTTTTACCTACACAGCTCCTCCTGAATTATATAAGTCTGCTATCATATAGCAAAATATCTAGTTTGAAGAAGGATCATTTAAGTTTAAAGTAACTCAGTAAATTCCCAGACAACCAAATGGTAAGATGAATCAAGCCATAGCTTATGGCATATAGAACATTGTTCTATGTGATTTCCTGAATGGAAAAGAAACCAGTGTATTATGCTGAATCGATAGGGAATGGTGACACTCTGGATATCACAGCAATAGGTTCTCCAGAAAGAAATAATAATAAATACATTTTAGTTTATTGCCAATATAACACTTTGAGAGGGATACAGAAAAACTAGAAAATATCTAGAGAAAGTGACCAGATAGTGAAGATTTTCTTGTTATTCCAAATGGTGTCATTTCTCCCCATCCCACACCTACAGTGTTTGTTTTAAAATAATATTTAGGAAATACTGAATTCTATATATTAATCTTGTGCCTTGCTATGTTATAGAAATCTATTAATTTTAATAATTTTTCAGTTTGGTTCTCCTGAATGTTCTAGATATATAATCAAATAGCACAAATAATTTTGTTTCTTCCTTTCCAACATGTATAATCCATATTTTATTTTCTTTGCATTGGCTAGAAGTTCTGGAAGAATGTGGAAGATGAGTTTAAGTAGGTACAGTTTTCTGGCTCCTTAACATGCACCGATTATCCTTAGTAATGAGAGCTTGTCATGAAAAATAAACAGTAACTTTATCTAGCAAGGAAGGAAAATTTCCTAATTTGCTGTATGATATCTTGGGTCCTTTGGTAGCATTCAACATGTGGCAATCCTACTGGACAGAGGTTTTCTTTTTAGAGTCAGCATCTTGCTCTGTCACCCAGGCTGAAGTGCAATGGCACGATCATGGCTCACTGCAGCTTCAAACTCCTGGGCTCAAGCAATCCTCCCACCTCAGCCTCCCAAGTTACTGGGACTACAGGTGTCAGCCTCCTCCCCTGGCATGGGTGGAGTTGTGCTTGGCTTATAAAAAAGATATGGTCCAGTCAGTAGTGACAAGGAGAAAATGGGATGATTTTACTCAAACAAAACACGAGTCAAGCCCCCCACCAGCTGTACTGAATTACAGTTGACATACCATAAACTGCACATAA
Organism: Pan troglodytes; assembly: GCF_028858775.2. Lineage (NCBI taxonomy): Eukaryota > Metazoa > Chordata > Mammalia > Primates > Hominidae > Pan > Pan troglodytes. Next base: position 92,461,579 of record NC_072411.2, read on the forward strand.
AGTATACAACTTGGTAAGTTTTACCCCTGAAACGATCACCACAATCAAGGTAAGGAACATATCTATGATGCTCCAAAATTTCCTCATGCCCCTTCGTAATTTTTCTCTCTTTCCCCTCCCTACTCTACCCTGACCTCCATTCCCGGGGAACCACTGATCTGTTTTCTGTTCTTACAGATTAGTTTGCATTTTCTAGAGTTTTATAAATGGAATTATACCGGACTCTTTTTTGGGATGTAGTGGTGTCTGGCTTTCTTCATTGATGATAACTATTTTTATATTCATCTGTGTGTGTTTGTTTATTCGTTAATGCACTCATCAGTAGCTTGTTCTTTTTATTTCTGAGTATTATTCTGTATGAATATACAATTTGCTTATCCATTCACATGTTGGTGGACATTTGGCTTGTTTCTAGTTTTTGGCTATTACAAATAAAGTTGCTATGTACATTCATACATGTCTTCATGTGAACATATGCCTTCATTTCTCTTGGGGATATACCTGGGAGTGGAATAGCTGGGGTAGATTTATGATTAACTTTTCAAGAAACTGCTAAATTATTTTCCAAAATGGTAGAATCACCAGCTTTGTCTGAGGTTCCATTTGTTCCACATTCTCTTCATCACTTGGTATGCTGCTTTTTATTTACCTATTTCTTTATTCACCTATTCTTCTTCATATGTACTGGTATCTCACTGTGGTTTTGACATGTTTCCCTAATGTAGGTTTCTTACCTTTATCACTATTGACATTTTGGACCAAACAATTCTTTGTGGGGAGGGAACACTGCCAAATGTATCTCCAGACACTGCCAAATGTATCTGGCGTGTAGAGGCAAAATTGTGCCCAGTTTAAAATACTGCTCTAATGACCACTGATAATGAACAACTTTTCATGTGCTTATTTGCCATCAATATGTTTTCTTTGGTAAAGTGTCTTTTTATTGCTAAGTAGTATTCTACTGTATGAATATACAATTTGCTTATCCATTCACATGTTGATGGACATTTGACTTGTTCCCAGTTTTTGGCTATTACAAATAAAGTTGCTATGTACAATCATATACGTCTTCATGTGAATTTGAAAAAATTTTGTTCATTTTTAAACAAAAGAATAAAATTTGTTGTTTGTCTTATTACTGTTGAGTTGTGAGAGTTCTTACATATTCTACATAAAAGTCATTTGTTGGATATATGTTTAAAACTAATTTCTCCCTTTTTGTGCCTTGCCTTTTCATTTTTATAACACTGTATTTTGAAAAGCAAACATTCTTAATGCTGATGAAGTCCAATGTATTGATTATTTTCTTTTCATAGTTTTGTGTTTTTATATCCTATTTAAGAAAGCTTGACAAAGGTAACAAGTTTTCCCCTGTGTTTTCTTCTGGGAATTTGATGGTTTCAGCTATTATATTTAGGTCAATAATTTTTTTGCACAATTTTTTAGATAGGGGTCTTGCTATGTTGCCCAGGCTGGTCTCAAATTACAGGGCTCAAGCAATCCTCCCAGCTCAGCCTCCCAGGTAGCTGAGATTACAGGCACATGTCACTGCTCCAGCTCTCAGTTAATTTTCATATATGGCATGAGGTAAAATTGAGCTTTACTTTTTAAATAAGAATATCCATTTGTCCCAGCACTTATGTTGAAAACATTATCTTTCTCTATTGAATTGCATTGGTAGCTCTGTTGAAAATCAATTGACCATATATATATGTAAGTCTGATATCTGGACTCCCTGTTCTATTCCATTGATCCCTTTGATTGTCTTTATAGTAATATTACAGTATCTTGATTACTGTAGGTTATAATAAGTTTTGAATTTGGGCAGTGTATGTCCTCCAACTTTGACCTTTTTCAAAGTTTCTTTGAATATTCTAGAACATTTGAATTTCTTTTTTCTTTTTTTTTGTTAGGATCTCGCTCTGCCACCCAGGCTGGAGTGCAGTATAGCGATCACAGCTCACTGCAGCCTCAACCTCCCAGGTTCAAGCAATCTTCCTACCTCAGTTTCCAGAGTAGCTGGAACTACAGGTGCATGCTACCATGCCCAGCTAATTTTTTAATTTTTTTGTGGAGACAGGGTCTCCCTATGTTGCCCAGGCTGGTCTCAAACTCCTGGACTTCAGCAGTCCTCCTGCCTCAGCCTCGTAAAGTGCTGGGATCACAAGTGTAAGCCACCACACCTAGCTGACCCTTTGAATTTCTATGTACATTTTAGCATCAGTTTGTCAATCTCTACAAATAAGCTTGCTGGGATTTTGATTGGGATTGTGCTTAACCTATAAATTGGAAAAGAAATGGCAAGCCTATAATCTCAGTACTTTGGGAGGCCGAGGTGAGCGGATCACAAGGTTAGGAGTTCGAGACTAGCCTGGCCAATATGGTGGAACCCCGTCTCTACTAAAAATACAAAAATTAGCCAGGCTTGGTGGCATGCGCCTGTAGTCCCAACTACTCAGGAGGTTGAGGCAGAAGAATCATTCGAACCTGGGAGGCGGATGTTATAGTGAGCCGAGATTGTGCCACTGTGCTCCAGCCTGGTTGACACAGCAAGACTCCGTCTAAAAAAAAAAAAAAAGAAATGGCATTTTAAATAACATTTAGGCTTCTAATCGGGTAATATGATGAATCACTTCCATTTATTTAGGTTTTCTTTAATTTCTTTCAACTATAGTTTTTAGTGTACAGGTATTTTCGATACCATGTAAAATATGTTTTATAAATTTAAATTCGTGTTGTTTTTTGTCTATATAGAAAAGTACACTTGATTTTTAAATTGAATTCTGTATCTTGCAAACTTGATACTCTCACTTATTAGGTCTATTTGTTCTACAGACTTGTTTGTGGATTGTTGAGGATTTGCCACATAAACACATTATCTATGAATAAAGTTTTAGTTTCTCCTCATCTAGATGCTATTTATTTTTGCCTCATCACATGAAATAGAATCGCTAGTTCAATTTTGAAGAGACACTGGATTTTTATCAAATGTTTGTTCTATAGTATTGAGATGATAATATGATATTATCTTTTTGTTTTGTCAATATGGAAAATTACATTGATTTTTTAAGCTTCCATTCATGAGATAAACCCACTGGATCATGATGTGTTATGCTTTTAAATATATTGCTGGATTCAACTTTGCTATAATTTGATTAAGAATTTTTACATCCGTGTGAGAGCTATTGGCCCTGACAGATTTTCTCATACTATCTTTGGTTTTGAGATCAGGGTAATGAATTCATAAATTCATTAAATTCATAAACTTCATAAATTAAGTTGGGAAGAGTTTCCTTTTCAATAATTTTCTGGAAGAATTTATACAGAAGTGGTATTATTTATTAAATGTTTGGTAGAATTTAATAAAACCTTCTGGGCTTAGAGTTTTCTTTGTGGTAGAGTTTTAAACTGCATATTCAATTTTTTAATAGACATGTGCATATTTCTATTATGTTATCTATTTCTTGTTGAGGTAGCTTTGATAGTCTGTGTCTTTGAAAGAATTTGTGTGTTACATCTAAATTGACAAATGTATTAGCTTAAAATTGTTCATATTTTCTTATTATCCTTTTAATAGGATCTGTAATGATATCCTCTCTCCCATTTTTTTGTATTAGTAATTTGTATATTCTCTATCTCCTATCCAATCTGGTTAGACACTTATCAATTTTATCGATCTTTTCAAAGAACCAGCCTCGAATTTTATTGATGTGACAAAGATCTTTTATATATAACACCAAAGCCATAACCCATAAAATAAAATTGTTAAGTTTGACTTTATAATAATTAAACAACTTTGCTCTGCCAAAGAGAATGAAAAGATGTGCAATGAACTTGGGGTAACATCTGCAAATCACATACCTGCTAGAGGACTTGTATCCAGAATATGTAAACAGCCTTCAAAACTCAACAATAAGAATATAAACAACCCCATAAAAAATGGGCAAATGATCTGAACAGACACTTTACTAAAGAAGAGACACATGTCAAATGGTGCGTGTAAAGATGCTCAACATCTTTAGTCATTACAGAAAGGCAAACTAAAAGCACAGTGACATACCACTGTACACCTATTAGAAAGACTAAACTCAAAACACTGCAAACAACAAGTATTGGTAAAGATGCAGAGGAACTGATACTGCCATGTATTGCTTGTGGGAATGAAAAATATTACAGCTACCTTGAAAACTGGCTGTTTGTTACAAACTTAAAACATATACTTATCATGTGCCCCAGCAGTCCCACTCTTAGGTATTTGCTCGAGTGAATTGGAGACACTTGTTCACACAAAACCTGTATGCAGATGTTTACAGAAAGATTTTAACAACAACCAATACCTGGAAACAACCCATATATCCTTCAACCAGTGAATGGATAAAAAAAATTGTTCTGTATATACAATGGAATACTGCTCAAGCAATAAAAAGGAATAAACTACTGTTTCATACAATATTAATAAACCTTAAACAGATATTGCTAAGTGAAAGAAGCAAGACCTGAGAGACTATATTTTATATGATTCCATTTATAGTGGACTCTTGAACAACACAGGTTTGAACTGTGTGGGTCCACTTACATGCAGATTTTCCTCCCCCTCTGCCACTCCTGAGAAAACATACCAACCCCTCCTCTTCCTCCTCTTCCTTAGCCTACACAACATGAAGATGATGAGGATAAAACCATTATGATGATCCACTTCCACTTAATGACTAATAAATATATTTTCAGTTCCTTATGATTTTAACATTTTTCTTAGCTTACCTTTTTATAAGAATACAATATATAATACATATACAAAATTTGTGTTAATCAATTGTTAGTGTTATCAGTAAGGCTTCCCATCAGCAGTAGCTATTAGCAGTTAAGTTTTCCAGAAGTCAAAAGTTGCATGTGGATTTGTAACTGTGTGGGGGTTGGTGTCCTTATCCCGGAGTTGCTCAAAGTTCAACTGCATTTCACTTTTAAACTGTTTATGTTTTTTTTTCCTGATCATATGAGAACTCTTGAAGGGATAAGACATGTCTATAGTTTCTATGGCATCTAGCATAGCACCTTGCATATAATAAGTAATCAAATAGTTACATTTTGGGGGAGCAAAAAGTTATACATAGATTTTTCAGCTGCAAGGGAGAAGGGAGCTGGCACCCCTCATTGCCACGTTGTTCAAGGATCAACTGTATATGACATTCTGGAAAAGGCAAACTATAGGAACAGGGTACCAATACATGGTTGCAGGATGGGGCAGGTTAACTATAAAGGAGCATAGCACAAGGGAATTTTTGAGGTGATGGAACCACTTTTTAGGTTACTGTGCTGATGGATGTAAGACAGTGCATTTTCACAATCCATGGAACAATACACCAACCAGCATCACTGAATTGTATTGTATGCAAATAAAAAGTAGGAGATGAAATGCAGAACTTTGGCAAATGAATCTAATTGCATTACAGATGAATCCAATTACATTACACATGAATGACTACATTGAAAGGTTAAGAAAGGAGCTGATCTAAGTAACTTTGGAAAACAGTGTTTTGATTGGATATTACAGAGCTAAAAAAAATTTATTCCAAAACACAGTACTCTAGTTGGCAAATTTGTTTCACACAGAGGTACTGGCGAACGACTCTGAAACTACTTGATGTGTATACTAGGTTTGAACAAATACTTATTCTGCACACAATGCAAGCTAGGTTTCTCACTGATAGAGAATAGTTACAAATAATCAAAGAGAGAATGTAAGAATAAACTCTATGATTCTGGACTGGAGTTGGAGGTATTAGCATGAACTCATGTTTTGTTTTATTTTTAATTATATATAGATAGGAAGGTACAGAAATAAATATTGATATGTATGTATAAATAAGTTAGTATATACATACATTTTCTCCTCTGTCCACTGAATGGATCTAGAAGCAGTGATACCTCACTTAATAATGAGCACATCTAGTTCATTCCTAATAAAAAGAACCAAGGTTCTCTGGAGACACGATTGATTCCAGTGTTGTTGCAGGGCATCTTGTGATGTCAACCCTCCTTAAAAATATAAATAAATAGGCATGTAAAAAAGACACAGACATAAACAAAATGTGGTATATACATATAATGAATATTATCAGCCTTAAAAAAGAATGTAACTCTGACACATGCTGCAACATGGATGAGCCTTGAAGACATGTTGAGTGAAATAAGCCAGACACAAAAGGACAAATATTGTGTGATTCCACTTACACGAGGTACCTAAGGTAATCTTGAGACAAAGTAGAATGGTGGTTGCCAAGGGCTTGGGGGAAGAGGCAATAGGAAGTTGCTGTTTAATGAACACAGAGATTCAGTCTGGGAAGATGAAGAGGTTCTAGAGATGGAAAGTGGTGATTTTTGTGCAACACTGTGAATATACTTAGTGCTATTGAGCTATACCTTAAAAATTGCTAACGTGGGCCGGGCGCAGTGGCTCACGCCTGTAATCCCAGCACTTTGGGAGGCTGAGGCGGGTGGATCAAGAGGTCAGGAGATCGAGACCATTCTGGCTAACGCAGTGAAACCCCGTCTCTACTAAAAATACAAAAATTAGCTGGGCATGGTGGCGGGCGCCTGTAGTCCCAGCTACTGGGGAGGCTGAGGCAGGAGAATGGCGTGAACCTGGAAGGCGGAGCTTGCAGTGAGCCAAGATCGTGCCACTGCACTCCACTCTGGGCGACAGAGCGAGACTCCGTCTCAAAAGAAAAAAAAATTGCTAACATGATAAATTTTATGTTATGTGTATTTTACCAAAATTTTAAAAACAGTTTTACAATGCAAGTCATATGAAGACTAATTTGCAAAGATATTTTGATGAAATCCATGGCAAAATTATCCTTTTTGTAAGTTTAAAATTCTGCTGAAATTAATAAATTAGACTCAAATTCCATCCTGTGAGAACAAAAAGGAGAGTAACCAACCTGAGTCACCATGGCAAAAGCTGGAATAATTTAAGCAAGAAAATAAAAGAATTAGATTTTAAGTCAAAGAATAAAATAAGTATTCATGACTTCATACAAATATCAAGTATTGAATAAGTAAAGAAAGAGAGAAAAGGGAAAAATTTTTCTGTGTCAGAGAATTTCAATTAACAAATATAAAAGGAATGAAGAAAATAGAAAATCTCAATTAGAATACCACAGTAATGATAGCTGCAGGCAAGAACAATCGATGAATGCTAAAATTAATAAATAAAAATTTAAGGAGAAATAACATATCTGCAGAACATCAAAAGTGTCTCCTCCTAAATATTGTTGATTATAAAGGGAAAGATAGTGACTTATCTTTGTCTGTTTGTGCTGCCTATAACAAAACACCTGAGACCAGGTAATTTGTAAATAATAGAGATGTATTTCTCACAGTTTTGGAGGCTGGGAAGTCCAGGATTAAGGTACAAGCATTTGGTGTCTGGTGAGGACTGCTTTCTGCTTCCAAGATGGTGTTCTGTTGCTGTATTTTCTGGAGGGGGCAAGTGCTGCATCCTCACATGGCAGAAGGAAGGGAAGGGCAGAAAGGGATGAAAGGAGTGAACTTTCCCCCTGAGCCCTTTTATAAGGTGCTGATTCCATCCATGAGGGTGGAACCTTCATGGACTAAGCACCTGCTGAAGGCCCCACCCCTAAAGACTGTTGTATTAGGGATTAAGTTTCAACATGAATTTTAGAAGGGACAAAAACATTCAAACAATGGCAGTGACTTTACAGCAAAGAAACTTAGTACACAGAACTTCAGTGAGGGGATTAAGATTCACATTGCAGGTAGTGGAATATATGATGAGTGTGCTCTTGATATGATCTGAGAAGGGCACATTATCTTTGTGACATTCTTCCCAAAAATATGTGGCCCTGATCTAACCATGAGAAAAAATCAGTTAACCTAAATTGAGGATCATTCTACAAGCTACCTGACCAGCATCCTTTAAAAGTATCAAGGTCATGAAAGACAAGAAAAGATTGAGGAGCTGTCACAGATGGAGGGAGACTAAAAGGACATAAATGGTATGTGGAATCCTGAATTAGATCCAGGAACAGAAAAAGGATATTGGTAGAAAGACTGGTGAAATCCAAATAGGGTTTGAATTAGGGTTTTGTTAGGGTATTGGTAGCAATGTTAATTTCTTAGATGTGATACTTGTACTATGGTAGAATGCTAACACTGGGGAAAGCTGGGTGAGAGATGTGTGGAAATTCAATGTACTGTCCTTGCAACTTCTCTAATGAATGCTAAAATTAACGAATAAAATTTATTTTATTAATAAAATTAATAAGCATAAATTATTTAAAAATAATTTTTTAAAAAGAAAAAATACTGACAATATAAGGTGAGGGCAACTATGTGAAACAAGAGAACTGTCAACAAGAGTATAAATTCTTGCAAACACCTTGGAAATTGTTCGGTATTAACTAACAAAGGTGAAAACCTGCATATCCTATAGCTTAGCTATTACAGTTGTAGGTATATACAATAGAAATTCATACCTATGTGTACCAAAGACAAGCACAAGGATGTTCATAGCAGCATTATTTGTAAATGCCAATGAATGGAAATAATCCAAATATCCATCAATGAAAGAATAAAAGAAAATAAAGTGAAATGTTTGTATACTGAAAATGAAATAACTACATACAGCAATATAATTTTGAGCAAAAGAAATTGTAGTAGGCCATTCTTGCATTGCTATAAAGATACCTGAGGCTAAGCATGTGGCTCCTGCCTGTAATCCCACCACTCCTGGGAGACTGAGATGGTAGTATCCCTCGAGCCCAGGAGTTCAAGACCAGCCTGGGCAACATAGTGAGACTTTGTCTCTGAAAAAAAAAAAAAAAAAAAAAAAAAAAAAGGCTGGGCGCGATGGCTCATGCCTGTAATCCCAGCAGTTTGGGAGGCCGAGTCGGGTGGATTGCCTGGGGTCAGGAGTTCGAGACCATCTTGATTAACATGGTGAAACCCCATTTCTACCAAAAATACAAAAACTTCGCCAGGCGTGGTGGTGTGCGCCTGTAATCCCAGCTACTCGGGAGGCTGAGGCAGGAGAATCGCTTGAACCCAGGAGGCAGAGGTTGCAGTGAGCTGAGATCACGCCATGGCACTCCAGCTTGGGCAACAAGAGCGAAACTCCCTCTCAAAACAAAAAACAAAAAAAAAAAAAAAAAAATTACCCAGGCATGGTGGACCAGCACTTGTAGTCCCAGCTACCTAGGAGGCTGAGGTGTGTGGATCGCGTGAGCCTGGGAGGTCAAAGCAGCGGTGAGCCATGATTGCACCACTGCACTCCAGCCTGGGTGACAGAGCAAGACCTTGTCTCAAAAAATAATTTAAAAAATAATAAAAGAAAAGAAAAGGAATTCTGTAGACTGAGTGATTTATAAAGAAGAGGTTTAATTGGTTTACAGTTCTGAAGGCTGTATAGGGAGCATGGTGCCAGCATTTGCTCAGCTTCTGGTAAGACCTAAGAAGTTTACAGTCATGGTGGAAGGCAAAAGGGGAGCCCCAGTATCACATGGTGAGTGCAGGAACAAGGGGAGGGTGGAGGGTGGAGGTGCCATACATATTTAAACAACAGATCTTTTTTTTTTTTCCAGGCTGGAAAGCAGTTGCACGCTGGGCTCACTGCAACTTCCACCTCCTGGGTTCAAACGATTCTCCTGCCTCAGCGTCCCAAGTAGCTGGGACTACAGGCATGCGCCACCATGCCCAGCTAATTTTTGTACTTTTAGTAGAGATGGTGTTTCACCATGTTGGCCAGGCTGGTCTTGAATTCCTGACCTCGTGATCCACCCACCTCAGCCTCCCAAAGTGCTGGGATTACAGGTGTGAGCCACCGTGCCTGGCCAACAACCAGATTTTGAGAGAACTCAGTATCACAAGGACAGCACCAAGTCATGAGGAATCCACCCCCATGACCCAAACACCTCCCAATAGCCCCACCTTCCACACTAGGGATTACATTTCGACACGAGATTTGGGTGGGGACATCTAAACTATACCAGAAATCAAACACAAGGCCAGGTGTGGCAGCTCATGCCTGTAATCCCAGTACTGTGGAAGGCCAAGGCAGGAGAATCATTTGAGCTCAGGAGTTCAAGACCAGTCTGGGCAACATAGCAAGACCCTGTCTCTAATTAAAAAAAAAAAAAAATCAAACACAAAAGATTTTATACTCTTTGATTCCACTTATATAAAGTTCAAAAACAGGCAAAACTACCCTGTGGGGTTAGAAATCAGAATGGTGGTTACCTTTGGGGAGAAAGAAAGAGGTAGTAATTTGTAAAGGTCACAAGGGGATCTTGTGGAGTGCTAGTAATGTTCAGTTTTTTGCAATTAGTGGTGATTACACAGTTTTTATTATATTTATTGTAACTCAGTTGTACTCTTATGATCTGTGTACTTTTTTGTATGTATGTTATACTCTAATAAAAAGTTTTAAAAATTAAAATATAATTTGTTTTTTTTTAAACCACATAACTGAGATACATTTGAAGTGCCTTGCTTACTATTAGATAGGTGCAAGGCTGGAAACAGGGAAGCCACTATGGAGACAGCTGCATTAGGTCCTGAGTTGGAGTGGTGTGTATAGGGATAGGGTAGGTGAAACATAGCAATGCTGAGAGGATACAATGGGCAGAACTTAGTGTTTGATTGAAGATGATTAAAGATTTTGGACTATCTGCTTTAAGCCATAGGGACCAAATGGATTTTTCTTAGGGGAGGAGGAACACGGTAGAAGAGATATTTTTGAAAAGTTAATCTGCGTACCACTCATAGCATATGTTGCCTGCTATTATAATTATGTTAATTATAACTGATCTATTTGTAGACATGTCCCTGTTAGTAAATCACAAGCCTCTTGATGGAAGGGACCTGATTTTATGCTTCTATATCCAGGGCCTAACTCTCTGCCTCACTAAAGTAGATTTGTTGCCATTTAAGTACATAAATAGTAGACAATAAACACCACATAATGTGGAACTGGATTGGGAATGAACAAGAAAAAAAATCTTAGAAAGTACATGAAGGAAATGATATTCAAATATGTATTATTAATTTTTAAAGATTGTATTAAACCATATATAGAAAGATTCTTGATTAACCTAGTGAAAAATAGCTATGTCAAAACAACAGCCAGCCTCATACTCAGTGGCAAAGCAATAGAGATATTTGTAGTAAAGAAAGTAGTAAGAAAAGGAACAATTGTAGATCATCACCAATATTTACTATTATTTTGTCAACATAGTAAGATCTTAAATATAGATATAAATATTGGAAAGGAGACTAAAGTATCATTGTTTATAGTTTAATATGATCACCCACCTAGAAAACTCAAGAGAATTAAGCAAAAAAGATATCAGAATAAAAGATTTAAATAAATTAGCCTTCTTTCCTTCTGTTTACATAACTCATCTTTTTGGTCTAGTGAAAGTCCCTCTTCCTTCATAAGCCAATGCTGAGGAGGGAGGGTGGGAGAGGGAGCTAAAAAGAACTCACCTCATCACTACTGTCACCATTGGATTTATCCATTTATTATCATCCATTCATTCAACAAATAATTTATAACTCTCCTTCCATGCCCCTTCCATTTCCTCCCCCGAAGGTAATTAATGTCAAGAGTGGGGTGTTTATCCTTCCTTGCCTTTCTCTATGCTCTACAAGCATATTCCAACAGTCAGGCTCTATGATACAGTTACAATGGTATATCAGGGCTGCTGGTTGCACCCAGTGTCTGTTCTCTTCTTTCACAGTCATAGAATTTTTATCTGTGTACATGGCTACTGAGTTAAAGACTAGATTTCTCAGCTTTCCTTGCAGATAGATGTGGTCATATGAGCAAGTTCTGCTACTGGAATTTAAACGAGTAATATATACATATGTACAACTTCTGGTCATGTTCTTTTTCTTCTTTTTTTTTTTTTTTGAGAAGGAGTTTTGCTCTTGTTGCCAAGGCTAGAGTGCAGTGGTGCGATCTCAGCTCATTGCAACCTCCACCTGCTGGGTTCAAGTGATTCTCCTGCCTCAGCCTCCCAAGTAGCTGGGATTAAAGGCAACTGCCACCATGCCTGGCTAATTTTTTGTATTTTTAGTAGAGACGGGTTTTCACCACGCTGGCCAGGCTGGTCTTGAACCCCTGACCTCAGGTGATCCACCGGTCTCGGCCTCCCAAAGTGCTGGGATTACAAGCATGAGCCACTGCACCCGGCCCATATTCTTAAAAGAAAGGAAAATGCCTTCCCCTTCCCCTTTTCCCTTTTGCAATGGCTGGAATGTGCACATGATAGTAAGAGTTGGGGCAGCCATGTTGGGTTTTGATGACAGAGCAACAAGATCAAAAGAGCATAAATCTTGAGTCCCAACACCATGGGCTCACTTATTTACCTAAACTTTTTAATTTTATGATTTTTTAAGTTCCAGGGTACATGTGCAGGATGTGCAGGTTTGTTACATATGTTTACCTAAACTTTTATATGAGGGAAAATCATACTTTTTAAAAAAAATTTAAACCACTGTATGTGGGCTGTTCCAATGGACTACTGTCCATGCTAAATAATACAAATATTGAACAACATAGTGTTTCCCCCTGTCTTTAAGGAGCTTGCAATCTAGCATAGAAGTTGAACAAATGATTACAATAGTATATGATAGATGCCATGATAGAGAAGGCACATGGTAAACGAAGCCACTGAGGGGCGATAAAGCCAGTCTATGGAGGACATAATGCTTTGTCTAGGATATGGAGGAGAGAGAGAGTGCAAACCACTTACACCTGCTTGAAACAACTCTTCTATAGTCTTCAGTGACAACATCCTCCTGAATTGCCTTCTACTTCTGACTGATCCTTCCTGGTTTTCTCTCCTATACCAACTGGTAAATGTTGGCCCTTCTCTGGGCTCTCTGAGTCTATTCTCTTCCTGAGTAATCCCCTTCAGTCCAATGACTGTAAATAGTACCTCAATACTGATGACTGCCAAATCCAGCCCTTTCTTCTGGGCTGTGGACTCAAGTTTAATTGCCTACTTCACAGCTCCACCTGCAAGGCTCACAAGCATCTCAAACTCACTCAGTCAAATGTGAATTCTTCCTTTTTTCCTTCCAGCCTGCTCCTCCCACAGTCTCCTCCCTCTCAGTAAAGGTTATCACAATCTTCCCTAGTTGCTCAAGCCAGAAACCTGTGAGTCATTCTTAACACCTCCTTTCCCTTGCCTCCCACATGCAACATATCACCAAGTATGCTCATATACTTCCCCAAACTCTCAAATCTATCTGTTTCTCTCCATCCCAGCCACTACCACTGTGGTCCATGCCACTGTTAACCTTTCTCCTTGCTACTGGTTACAGTTACTTTTTTTTTTTTCTTTGAGACAGGGTCTCACTCTGTCACCCAGGTTGGGGTACAGAGGTGTAATCATGGCTCACTGCTAAGGTTGGGAGATTGACCTCTCGGGCTCTGTCAATCTTCCTACCTTAGCCTCCCTAGTAGCTGGGACTATAGGCATGCCACCACACCTGGCTAATCTTTGTACTTTTTGAGAGATGAGGTTTGCCATGTTGCCCAGGTTAGTCTCAAACTCCTGGGCTCAAGTGATTCGCCCACCTTGGCCTCCCAAAGTGTTGGGATTACACGCATGAGCCACTATGCCCAACACCAAAAGAATCTTTGCAAACACCTTACCATGTAATTTCTTTGCTGTCTCATAGGATTGTGCAACACCATGAGGCACCCTTCACATTGTATTGTACCTCCTAGCTGTGCAACCAGCCAACATTGCTCCTCTCCTAAAACATAGTGAGACTCCACCTGTACAAAAAAAATTAAAAATTGGCTGGGTATGGTGGTATGCACCTGTAGTCCCAGCTACCTGGGAGGCTGAGGTGTGAGGATCCCTTGAGCCCAGGAGTTCGAGGTTACAGTAAGCTATGATCACACCACTGCACTCCAGCCTGAGTGACAGAGCAAGATCCTGTCGAAAAGAAAAGAAAAGAAAACAGATTACTTTGGTGGCAAAGTGAAAAGTTGATTGGATGAGAGAACATTTTGAGGCAGAGAGACCACAGAAATTTTGCAGGCAAAGGAGAGATAACAGAGATTAGGATAGCACAGGGATGGAGAGAAGAGGACAGGTGCTAGAGATATTTGAAAAGGTAGAATCAAGAGTTTGGCATCTGACTGGATGTCATAGACAGAGTCATGGCCCGCTGTAGATGTCCATGTCTCAATCCCAGGAGCCTGTGAATATGCTTCATGGTAAAAGGGACTTTGATGATGGGATTAAGATTCTTGAAAGGAGGAGATTACGCTAGATGATGAAGGTGAACCCAATGTAATGAGGGTCAGAGTCAGAAAAGGCAATGTGAGGATTGTGGCTGAGGTTAGAGTGGTGTGCTTTGAAGATGGAGGAAGGGTCCATGAGCCAAAGTATGTGAGCAGCCCCTAGAAGTGGAAAAGGTAAAAGAAATGGGTTATTCTCTACAGCCTACAGAAAGAATACAGCCTTGTAGTCACCTTGGTTTTAGTTCACTAAAACCCATTTTGGACTCTTGACCTCCAGAATCGTAAGATAATAAATGTGTGTTTTAATCCACAAAGTTTACGATAACTTGTTACAGCAGCAATAGGTAACTAATACACTGGGCATGGGTATAAGGGTGAAAGGAGCATTGAGAAGAAGGGCCTTGTACAACTGGGTGGATGGCTGTTTGGGACCCCAGAGTCTGGGAACCCAGAAGCAAGAGTGAATGAGGGGCCGGGTGCAGTGGCTCACACCTGTAATCCCAGTACTTTGGGAGGCTGAAGTGGGGGGATCATTTGAGGTCAGGAGTTTGAGACCAGCTTGGCCAAGACGGTGAGACCCCATCTCTACTAAAAATACAAAAATTAGCCAGACATGGTGGCACATGCCTGTAATCCCAGCTATTCAGGAGGCTGAGGTAGGAGAATCACTTGAACCCGGGAGGCAGAGGTTGCAGTGAGCTGAGATCACGCCACTGCAATCCGGCCTGGGCGACAGAGTGAGACTCCATCTTAAAAAAAAAAACAAAAAAACGAGTAGGGGAAGAACAGAAGGTAAAGAAACATTGACGTGGCACTTAGTGAGGTTGGGGTGCCTGTGACACATCCCACTGGACAACTGGCCATAAGGATCTGGCCCTCAGGAGAAAAGCTGACCCCAAGAGAGGGCTTTTGGAGCATCCTCAAATATTCTGTGATTGAAGCCAAGGAGTGAGAGAATTCGCAGAAACAAACAGAATCAGAAGAAAGGAAAGCCTAGAACAAAACCCAAGGAAAACTAAAACTCAAGTGGAGCAAAGGGGAGTGGCCAGAGAGGAAGAGGAAAACCCAAGACTTGTGGGTCACAGAAGGCAGAGGAGGGGAGAGTTTCAAGGAGGAAAATCCAACACTTACGGGGCACCAAAAGAAGAGAAGGGAAGAGTTTCAAGGAGGGGACCAGTGTCTCGTGTTCCTGACAGGAGAAAGAAATGCCTGGAGAAAGAAATGATTGAATATCTACGTCAATATTGAAAGTGGATTTAGCATGAGGCTACTATAGTTTAAGTTTCAGAGACCCTTCATAAGCTCAGGAAGGGGCCCTAGAAACTTCGTATTTGTAATTGTTTTATTCTTCCTAAAGAGGGACTCAAAATTCAGAAACTTCAGGGCCTATCAAATTCTTACCAGTATGATTTCATGGTTAAGAGCTTAAAGCCTGGAGACAAAAGAAGCATGCTTTCCCTTTCGCTGTTTAGTAACTTTGGATGGGTCACATTAACTTTCAGCCTCGGCTTTCCTCAGTTGTAAAATGGGAATAACGTTTCCTACACCTATAGGGTTATAAGGCTCAAAGAGTACCTACACAGTGCCCCATACATAATAGATGTTTATAAGCGTTAGCTACCATTGTCACTCTTGTCGTTGTTGCCGTTAGCTACCATTGTCACTCTTGTGGTTGTTGCCAGAACAAGACAATAAACTCCTTAAGAACAGGATGTGGCATCCCCCAAAGCCCATCACAGGCACACAGACATACTTGCCAAGTGAATACTCCACTCTCCCCCAACTCTCTGCGTGTTTAACTAGAAATACAACTTTAATTATATTCTTAGTGCGACACACACGGTTGGCTTTTCAGCAAGATGCCAGTAGCAGCTTCCTGAAAAAGGGTGCCTTCGTCTCAGTGTTCCCCCTTCTTGGTGAGCCCCGAAACTCACAGATCGTTTGTCTCCCGCACCCCGCCGTCTCCTCCCTCCCGGGTCAACCTGGGACAGACGCGGAGATAACGCACTGACAGCATTAGCATTGTGTGTGCCACTTAAAAGGCGCTCAAGGAATAAGGGATGTTAGTACATTTTCCCCCACCTTTCCTGGCCCGCACTCATTGCCTGGGGGCTCAGCGGGAGTCGCTTGGGGGTGCGGGGGGGTGGAGGGTGCCGTAGGGATGGAGCCTCGCCCAGTGCTTTCGCCTCCTCAGCGTGCTCCCCGGGCCCGGCTGGGTTCAGGGGTCCCTCCGGGCCGCCGGGGCGGGCTGGAGGCCGGGAGCGGGCAGTCGACGCATCCGCCACCGCCGCAGGAGGCGGAGCGCTGCACCTGGCGGCCGGTCCTCAGCGCCCGGCCCTGAAACGGGTCCAGCCGGTAGTGAGCGGCGGCGGCGACTGTGAGGCCCGGGCCGGGGAGGAGGAGGAGCCGCAGCGGGAGAGAAGGTCGCGCCCGCGGGAGCGCTGGGCCCTCCGCCTCCGTCCTCCGTGGCCCCACCCGGTCCGCATCCCTCGCCTCGCCTCGCCGCGCCCCGCCCAGCCCGTCGCAGCCCCGGAGGAGCGCGCGAGCAGCCCGGGATGGTGCGCGCTGCCCCGACAGCCGCCGCCCCGGGGCCCCGAGCCGCCGCCCCGTGCTCCGGGGACAGGGCTCCCCGCGCCCCGCGCAGCTGAGCGCTGCCGCCGCCGCAGCAGGTGAGTCGGGCCCGGCTTGCGGAGAAGGGGCTCGCAGACCCGCCCTGGCCTCCCCCGCCCCGCACGGGCCCAGCCGGAGGGCGGGTAGGCACCTCAGCCGCGCACACCTGCTGCCGGGAAAGGGGCTTCGGGGCCGGGGCTCGGAGCTCAGCGTGCGCCGCTGTCTCCGCTCGGGCCTCGCTCGCCCGCCGCTCCCTCCCTCCCTCCCTCCCCCGGCTTCCGTGTCGGGTGTCATCTTTGTGGGGTGCTGGGGGAGGCTGCCGCCTGCGCCCCCAGCGCGCCCCGTGCTGGCAGCACTTCCGCAAACGTAATTGGAGTCGGGAAAACAAAGGCGCTGCCCAGGGAGCCCTCGCCGGGCGCCCACAGCTGCTGCCGCGGGTGGGGACGGGGGGGTGGGCGCCGATGCCCCGGTCCTCCTCCGCCCAGGCCGACCCGCGCCCTCGCCGTAAACATCCCTGGGAAAAAGGAGGAGGTGAGAACCTCCACACAGCCCCAGTGACAAGGACGCGGCCACTTGTGTGGCAGGAGGAGGAAATTGACAACGTCTGCCCTCCCAGGTTAATAAATACGGAAAAAAAATACCTCTGCTCTGCCAGCCACCATCCTAGCAGACATCCCCCACCTCGTGCTTTACTTCCACTTGGTCTAACATGTCTCTGGAGCCCTTTTGAGATACTACTGGGGGTTGCTAGTCTTTCTGGGTCATATTTATTGCCCATAGAGCAATTTTCCTGCAAATTTAGGTAAGATGGTGGAAAAATACAAACGCAACTTTCCCCCTCGTTAATCCCATCCCCACATGGACAGACAGGTGGGTTAATTACCCTAATGCATTCGCAACCACGGACGTTTCTTTTCATCCCAAAAAGATTGAATAAGCACCTCACAGAACTACTGGAACATATAATACCTTGCTTACTAGTGTGCAAAAGACTTAAAGAGTTGGGGTTCTAATCCCAACTTGTATTTAAATAGATGTGTGTGCTTGGGCATGTCACATCTTCCTGAGCCCCAGTTTTCTCACATGGAAAAGAGGATGGTTGGATATTATAGTGGCCAAAATTTCCCCTAATCCTTCTAGAAGTCCATGATTTTCTAGAAATCTAACCTCTTAAGTATAGATGAATGTGAAGGGTGGGTGGACATACAGTTGACTAAAATATGTAATAAAAGGAGATGTGTACTTGGTAGGTCCTTTCCCCAAGATGTGGGCACTAGCCAGCTAAAAGTGTATGCATCTGTTTTAGCCTTGTTAAGTAAAAGAGGATAGGATCCTCCTCTTTGGGAAGCTTGGCTTTTGACACGTCAAGCTGCTAGCAGAGGTGCAGGATATGGTCAGTTGTTTAGTGATAGTCAGATGGCTTGTATTTATCACGAGGTGTAAGTAAAATTTAGGATTGCTTAGGGGAAGGATGGGACATTGTTAATGAGCCCAGTGCAGGATGCTCTGGGGAAATAGGAGGAGAGAGCATCACTTCAATAATGCATTAAAGCTACTAAGTAGTTTTGTGTCCTTCATGTTTACAGCAGTTTATTTCTAAGGCACTTTCCATCTCTATACAAATAAATATAAAAGCGTGAAGGCAAATAAAACACAAAGACAAAAAGCAGAGTTCACAGGTATTTGGTGGTGTGAGTATTGGATCACCAATTCCGTCATATATAGTGTCTGGACTATTAACAGTATTAAGGCATTTTTTTGGGTACTTATTATGTTCAAGACACCATTTTAAACATTTAGTATCTCAATCTCTGTAAGATAAATCTTTCCCCTAGTTCTGTGCATGACAAAAAGGAAGCTCAGAAGGGTTAAGCAACTTACACAAACCACATAATCAGTAAGAGGTAGAGTTAAATTTGACCTCATGTTTCTGGCTCCAAAGCCCAGGAAATTTCCACATGGTGTCCCTCCCTAATCAGAACCCATTAAGTCTCCCCACCTACGCAGATGTCTTCCTTAGCTTCGTGCCTTTGAAAATTAACTTGATTTCAATGTACATGTATTACTTATGTTAACATTTAGCCATGTAGGATAATTTATATGTTTATTATGTATGTATATTAATGTGTGTATGTTTACCCTTTTGTCCTCACCAGTTGTAGATTGAAGGCAGTATGAGGCTGACAGGTTTCTTTGTTTTACTTCCTTTGACAGCAAATCTTAATTTGGCAATCTCATTGTAGGGAAAGGAAGAAATGCAAAAAATGTGTGTCTGCTAGCTATTTTGCACATTGGCTGAAAAATCAAGATGCTGTATATTAAATGAAAAAAATGGCTGGGCAAGGTGGCTCATGCCTGTAATCCCAGCACTTTGGGAGGCGGAGGCAGGTGGATCACGAAGTCAGGAGTTCAAGACCAGCCTGGCCAAGATGGTGAAATCCCACCTGTAATAAAAATACAAAAATTAGCTGAGCGTGGTGGCGGGCGCCTGGAATCCCAGCTACTCAGGGGGCTGAGGCAGAGAATTGCTTGAACCCGGGAGGTGGAGGTTGCAGTGAGCCGAGATCGCGCCACTGCACTCCAGCCTGGGCAACAGAGCGAGACTCTATCTCAAAAAAAAGAAAAAAAAAAAAACTAGCTTCAGAAGAAATTTATATACATTTGTTTAAACCTGCATACAGGCACACATACGCCTTTTTGTCCCCAAACTGTTGACAGTAGTTTTTTTTTTTTTTTTTCCAGACAGAGTCTCGCTCTGTCACCAGGCTGGAGTGCAGTGGCTCGATCTCGGCCCACTGCAACCTCTGCCTCCTGGGTTCAAACTATTCTCCTGCCTCAGCCTCCCGAGTAGCTGGGATTACAGGCACATGCCACCAGGCTCAGCTAATTTTTATTTTTTTAGTAGAGACGGGGTTTCATCATGTTGGCCAGGATGGTCTCCATCTCCTGACCTCGTGATTCCCCTGCCTAGGCCTCCCAAAGTGCTGGGATTACAGGCATGAGCCACTGCGCCCAGCCGACAGTGGCTGTCTTCAGGAAGTGAGACAAGATGGAGAAAAGAGGATGTTTTTGCTTTTTACCTTATAAAGTTATGTTTGGGCTTAAAATTTTGTTTTTGGAACAAGCATGTGTTCTCTTATTATATAAACTAAAAAGGAAAACAAAAGAAGACTAGAATTAATTGATTTTATAACAATCCAAAGTAAGATAAAATTGAATGTGCCTAAACTCTAATGTTAGGGAAGTGAAATGAGACTCAGGAGATCAAAGTGAAAGGTGGCATACTGAGAATTGGGGGGCAAAGAGTAAAGAGTCTCAGGTGACTGGCTTTTACTTTTTCTAATAGTAACTGTAGCATATTCTACAACTCCTCAGTTTTCCTCCTCAATAAGAATGCTTTGGAGCATACACAATTTATCTGCTTGATTAGGGGTGATAAGAATTTCTTCCTGGTCTTGCTAGTGGTGGCTGTCTTTGGAAGCATGATTGTTCTGTACAGAACAATCTGGTAGAAGGTAGGAGTTGGAGAAACCAATTTACCTGCTGTGTCATCTCATGAAATTATGGCATTCTGGATGACTTTAGGTATAATTATTTTTAGTAACAATTTAGGAGAAGCAAGTTATCATAAAGTTAAACTAATCTGATGCATATGTACTTGTTAAATACAGTCCCATAGTTCTATCCAATTCTATGTAAAATTAACTAAAACCACTGCTTAGAATCCTTAAAAATTAATACATTTCCAGACTTAGAAATCCAGAGCCATAATACATTCAGACTTTTCAGAATCAAGAAAACACATGCTTAAACTTGGTTAATTATCATTGTGGTAGTAGGTAATCTTGAGAAAGAGGGAATTGTAAAAGTATTTTACAGAAGAGATATTCTCACAATTTTAGGTATTATCCAACATTTCATTTTGGGTTCTAATTATGTTTTAGGCAGAAGGAAATCTCCATCTTTTAATTTAGGAAACTTTGTTCAATAGGTTATCTTTAAAGGCAGAAATCAAGTGCAAAGTCCTACCCTACTACAAGGCCAGTTTGGGTAAAATTTCTTCCTCAAACTCAACTAACATGGCATTTCCTTGGGCATAGCATTTTTGATTCCTGGGAAAAGCAAACAAACACATCTGATGTCAATTCTGTGTGGGGCAATGAAAACACCTTAATGCCTCCACCAAGAACATTTCCTTTGAGTTTATAATTCCTCCATGTTTAATTATCCAACATTAGCTGTCTGTTCCCATTTACTCTACTGGCATTTTGGGGGTGAGAGGGGCTTGTGTCAGCCTGATTTGTTTTCCTAAATTCTGAATGATACATTATCCAGTACTTAGCCCCACTGCTGGATTCAGTAACATTTGCTTTGTAGCTGTTTTTGATTGCCCACATTTGGATGATATTTATTTACTGTTTTTGCAAAATGGCATTGTCTCAAGTTGGCTGGGCAACTTTTGGAATCTACCAGTCATTTGTTCAGACAAGTGATGTTTGGTGCAGGGGCCAAAACAGAAAAGCCAACCAAATAATAAATAATTACAAACGTGGAACACCTAAACCTTGAGCCTATATGTTAATATGTGTCTGCTATAGTTACTGGTTGCTATGTTATGGCTTTAAAAAGAGCACACCCTCCCAAACCCCCACCTCTACCTCAGCACCAACAAAAACTACATCCCAATGTTGTATGTATTCAAAGTAGCCTCTCCCTGCCTTGATCCATTATGATGTAAATCTAGCTGAGCCACGTGTTGATGATTATGTTGAAGAGATGTGAGTGAGAGTTCTGTATTACCTTGTGACCTGGTGGTCCTGCTGCATTTTAGGATGGGAGGGGCGGGGTAGAATGGGGGAGAATAGGGCAAAGATGGGAAGAAATTCAGACCCTTAAAAAACCATGTTCAAGAGATGTGGAAAAAAATTGAATTAAGCGGGGCAGAGATGTCTTTCTTTGACATTTGTTGTGGGGCATGTTTTAGAATGGGAGACCAATTCAGGAAACATTTGGCAAGTACAAAACAGGAAAGGCCAGCTCTGAATGACTCTGAGGAAATGTTTGGAAGCATTTTGATCTGAGGCCAAGAGTGGGATGGGGGAAAGACAGGGACACTATGAATCAGCAGTGGGCAGAGTGAGCTCTGGTGTGTGGCTTTGAGGAGGATAAAAAGGAGGAACTGGTGCTGCCTGAACAAGCCCGATGTGTGGGTTAACCATGCCAAAGGAAAGTGAGTGACGAGCCTGGACTGGTAGTTAGCAGTCTGTGTTGGTTATGTAGAGAGACCTTGTTCCACAGGCAGGTGCGCTCCACTCTGCACGGGGCCTGCTCTCTCTGAGCTCCAATAAACCAATGTACCATGAGCCCTCCTATACTGTGGGGTGAAGAGGAGACATGGCAGTCAGGGCCCAGGATTCCAGGAGAAATTGAGCACTGGAGCAGTGGCAGGAGTGGGTCCCTGTGAGTCATACTGGGAATTCTTAACTGTTCAGGGCACTTTTAGGGACAAAGTTAAGGTAGAACATACTTGGCCTCAAGGTACTTGGCTCAAGGTAGAGCAAAGGAGGAAGGCACCACACCAAACACATAAAGCAGAATCATACAAAGTGACATGCATGCTGCCTATGACTTTTAAGAAGTACTGTGTTCCTGGGGCCTGTCTGGGGGGTTGGGTGGCAGGGGGAGGGAGAGCATCAGGATAAATAACTAATGCATGTGGGGCTTAATACCTAGATGATGGGTTGGTAGGTGCTGCAAACCACCATGGCACATGTTTGCCTATGTAACAAACCCGCATGTCGTGCACATGTGTCCTGGAACATAAAATAAAGAAGCGCTGTGTTCTTGATTAACATGCTCCAATCCAGCAAAGGCAAGCTTCTTTAGCTATTATGGAGTGCCTTTCTTAATTCTATTTCAAAATCATGTCTGTGCAATTGTGTTTAACTAATGAACAAATATGCCCCAATTCACATTTATAAGGGAGTTTAAATAAAAGACTTTATTATCATTCTTTTGAATGAGTAAACATGACACATTTCAATTTTATTTTCTGTGTAATGAGGCTCCCTGTAAAAGGTGTGCATGTCTTTTAAGAATGTCTCAAAGTCCTTGTGACAGTCCCTTTCAATTCCGTATACTGGGAAGCACAAGGCATTAGATGAATGATCAGACCTCAATTTAGTAACTCTATAATTTTTCAGGAACTCCGGGAACAAGGACATCCCAATTGTCACTCAAATGTTTTATATTTAAAATAATTCCTTTTTAAATATGTATTTTTAAAGTGATAAATAATAATTTTTTAAAAATCCAGCCAAGTATAAGAAAAAAATTAAATAAGTCCTAATTTTACTACTCAGAGATAATCCCTGATAACATTTTGGTGTCATTTTTATCGAGTCTTTTTCTAAAATACATTTTATTTGAGCTACATAGATTTACAAATATAAACTGTACTATATCTAGAGGTTTGTGTCCTACTCTTTCATTTAACGTGATGCATTTTCCCATGTAGTTAAGTTCTATTTTCCCATGATATGGATATAAGATTTTATTTTTCTCTATAGCTTATTTACCTATTTTCACCATAACTTATTTAACTGTCCTTATTATTGATCACTTACTTTGTTTCAGTTGTGATTGTTGTGAAAAGTGTTGCAATAAAAATCTTTACATTTAAGTCTTTGCTTTTCAGAAAGTTTATGTTTTTACTCTCAGTGAATGACAATGCCTGTCAATTCTCATACTCACCAGCATTGAATATTTCCATTTTAAAAATTATTGGTATGGTATGTATGTTAAAGTATCTATCTTTTTTATTTTTATTTATTTACAGACAGGATCTCTCTCAGTTACCCAGGCCGGAGTGCAGTGGCGTGATCCTAGCTCACTGCAGCCTTGAACCCCTGGGCTCAAGTGATTCTCCTGCCTTGGCCTCCTGAATAGCTAGAACTACAGGTATGAACCACCATGCCTGACTCATTAAAAAAAAATTGTAGACATGGGATCTTGCTTTGTTGCCCATGCTGGTCTTAAACTCCTGGCTTCAAGCGATCCTCCCGCCTCTGTCTCCCAAAGTGCTGGGATTACAGGTGTGAGCCACTGTGCTCAGCCACTTTTTTCTTTTATGGGCTAAGTAATAAACCTTTTTCTGAAACTAATTATATCATTAGAATTGATAGCTTATGGTAATTCTCAAGTTATCAGAACCGTAACAGCAAAATAAAACAATTTTAGATGACATATATGGGAATGTACTAAGGATATAAATTATTCTTTTAGACTATAGCACATTTAGGGGATGTAAGTAAAAATAACTGATGATAGTCCAGGGCTATAGGAAAATGTATTATAAACCTTGAGATCTATATTCTGGTCTCAACTGTAAACTCATAAAAGGTCTGAGAAAGAAGCACCCATACATTTCTGTCTAAACTGCCTTGTCTCGTGTATAGATTGTGCTTTATTTAACCCTCTTAACTTCCTCAGTGTCTAATAGTGTTAGAATAGCTCTGTAATGTGAACTGTTACTTGTTCCTCCCGCTGGGCTTGTTCTAAGACAGGAAGCTTATTTGAAAGGTAGAAGGAAATGAAGTTCTGGGGCCTGCTTCAAATTTATATTATAAATTATGCTATATTGGCACAATATTTAATCAGGAGTCTAAAACTAATAAATAGGAATCTGCTTCATGATGGCTGATAAGGTCTGAGGAACCTAAATTATAAATTTTTAATTGACATTTGATTATTTTCTTCCACAAAGTGAAAGTGAAAATCTAGTTGGTCTTTATTACTAAAGTCATCTTTATGGTTATAAGCTATTTCCTCCAACCCTTAAGAGATCAAAATAATTTGTTCCTTTTTCACCCTGTTAGCAGGTTGAAAGGAAATGTTAGAGAGGATTTCAGGTCCTTTCTTTCAGATTTATGATGTTACAAATATAAGTAAAATGTTTCTACAGAATATTTTATTTTAAGTGAATAGTTATTTCTTTCCTGGAGATAATGAATTATCATTCCAGTCCATATTACGATAGTGTGTTCTCCAGTGAACCAGTGCCTCACAGGCCCCCATCAGGCTGTAGACATGAAAACAGACATGAACATAAATTCATGAGCACAGATGGATGAAATGCTAGCCTAGTTCAAGGGTGGTGCCAAATAATTCTGGGAAAAGTGCTTTTGGCATAATTGCAAAATAAGACCCAGAGTTTTAATGAAATATCTGGAATAAAACTACAACTACCACCAACACCAAATGTTCATATGTTGCTTTTAGATTAACAGAATGCTTTCTCATACTTTATTTCATTTAAGCTCTAGAATCCTTCTGGGAGTTAATTGACTTAAGTTTGTATGGAAAAGGAGGCTTAAAGAGGCACTGATTTATCAAAGCCAGGGGGATGCAACTGGGACTTCTTTTGACTCTACTTCCTAAAATTAATTTTTGATCACATTAAACTTTAATAAAAATTTATATGTTTATTGTCATCAGGTGCTTGTCAAACAGTATTGAGAGCTTACAGGGGTAAAGGGCAATATGTTATGTTCTAGATTCCTCCCTCGAGGGGTATACAGTCTTGTTGGGCAAACGAGATATCTGTAAAAAGATAGCAATAAAGTTACCTATAAATCCTACAGTAGATGTGAGAACAATCTCTAGAAGTAGAGGAAGGAGTGAGGAAAATGTTTCAAGTGTATTCTATTTCCAGATGTTATGAAAGGTCCCATTAGATATAGTGAATTCATAAAGTACTGTTTGTTCTGAAATGATACCATCACAGGACTTCAGTACTGGATCATTAGCGATAAGATCAGCACACCAAAATAAAAGTTCAAATGTTGGGAAATCCTTAGCAAGGTCACAGTAGCAAAACTCTGCCAATCTATTCATCCTTTAAGATTGGCTCGAGGCCCCACGCCACAGACCCTCTGTGTACATCACCTGTGCTTGCTCCTGTTTGAACATTTAGCATAAGGTGTTGTGATTGCGTGTGCCCCCGTCTTCTTCTCGCCTCTGGGTGTCATGACAGGGACTGTGTGGCCTCCAGCATGTGTCCTACCTACTAGTGGGTGCTCGATCTATAGCTGTAGGGTTTTTTTGGTTGTTCAAATGAATGTCTTTTTTTCAGTATAATTCCATTGTATTTTGTGTTCTGTCGTCCCTCAGCCTGGTATTCAAGGCCCTGTGCCGTCTGTTGCTGTCTGGGTGGCCTCATGTGCCCTTTAGTCTTGGGATAAATCTTTTACGGATCCTCTGCTGCCTTTTCTTTCCTCTACCCTGGAATAGTTTTCCCACTCATCTTTGCCTGTGAATCCTGCCCATCTTTCAGAGTTCAATTTAAGCCCCTCGTTTTCTTGACAACCCCTGTCTGAAGTATGGACACCCTACTTGGAACTCCAGAAGCATGCCTATTGTCCCTAATATCTTTTAGTTAATAAATTATATAGGGCTATGTGGCTTTTCTTCCATTATTATTCTGACTTTTCATTTAACCCTTTAGTGGTGTGTGTGTGTGTGTGTGTGTGTGTGTGTGTGTGTGTGTGAGAGAGAGAGAGAGAGAGAGAGAGAGAGAGAGAGATGTGCTTTATCATTGCTTGTCAATGATAAAGCAAGTCTTTGAGGCCTAAGACCTAACTTTTGGGATCCCTGTCTCATAGCTGCACAGTGCATTGAGAGTCAGTACCTGCTAAGAGCAGCACTGCTACTCATTCCCTATGTGACTTTGGGCTGGTTATTTGCCTTCTCTGTGCCACAGTTTCCTCATTGGTAAAACTGGGAAAGGAATCATTTCCACCCCAGAGAACTGTTGTGAGTATTAAATGAGTTAATACATGCTAGGTTCATAGCAAGTGTTACTTAAGTGTTATTGTATTGTAGTTGGTAATAATATGATAGTATAATCCACTGATTCCCTGTTGAAGTGCAAATATGTTGTCAAGATGGGGCAACCAAGGTTGTGAATCAGCTTGCTTATGATCTAGCAGTCAGGTTTTACTAGGAGCCTTGGAAAGGCTCACCAAGAATGACAAGGTGGTTGGGCACAGTGGCCCACACCTGTAATTCCAGTACTTTAGGAGGCTGAGGCAAATGGATCACTTGAGCCCAGGAGTTCAAGACCAGCCTGGGCAACATAGTGAGACCCTGTCTCTGCAAACAACTGAAAAGAATAGCCGAAAGTGGTGGTGTGTGCCTGTAGTCCCAGCTACTTGGGAGGTTGAGGTGGGAGGATCACTTGAGCCCAGGAGGTCAAGGCTGCAGTGAGCTGTGATTGTGCCACTGCGCTCCAGACTGGGTGGCAGAAGGAGCCCCTGTCTAAAAAAACAAAACAAAACAAAAGAATGACAAGGGTGCCAGGTTCTAGTTTCTGGGAGGAGTTTCAATCCCAGTGGAATGCTGCTAGTAGCAGCTCTGGGGAGCTAGTAGCAGCTCTGGGGAGCCCGTGGGCAGTGCTGAGTGCCTGGAGGGCTCAGGCTGGAAACTGGGCTGACAGGACTCAGACCAGTTTTGTTTCTTTCATCATTTGGCTTTGCCATAAAGGAACCATGTCACAATACCCTGAAAGGAAGAGGAAGATTCCAAAATAGTCATTCATCTTTGCACAGATCAGTGCCCTTGTAGCCTGTGTGACTGTTATAAAACTAACCTTATATATTTTTTTCATGACATTGGCTAAATGTCTAGCAGATGCTAAAGCAATCCTGATGGAAAAAAAAAAAATCTATGGGAATTGACCTCGCACACTGTGTCTCTGGAAAAACTCTATCCTGGAAGAAGCTGGGGGTTGAACTGAATGTTTGAGTGCGGTGTGTGAATACCTAGATTCTAACGCTCTTTTACAGTAGTTTCCCTGTGTCTATACTGGTCATAATTGCAGCAGTATGTTAGAGTCCAGCTCTGGGACTCACATTTCCCAAAGCCATTGAGAATGTTGGCCAATAACAGTTGACAAGACAGAGCTGGCTGCAAGGGTTTGAAAAGTTGATTTCCCTGCTTCGCAGCTTCAGCCCTCATCACTAGGCAACACTGAGTTATGATGGCCATGGCACAAGGAAGAGTGTCCCTTCTGTGGTATCCAGGGACTATTTCCTCTCCATCACTGATAATTATGTCACTGCTATGTTATAGCACACATTCTTATCATGTTTGTAAATCTAACCTTTGGCAATTATTCCAAATAATGTATTCGATCTCAGGGTTTCTTTCTTCAAAAGTTGAATCCATTTTCATACTCTCATATATTTGCAGATAACTCAATATATGTTTGAGCAGTTTTAATTCAAATACATAATGAAGAAAGCTATCAGTTTTAATAAGAATGATTTCATTGCCTCTCATCAATAATTCAGAAATACCTGCTATTTGAATGACTCAGTGTAGGTACTGGTAGCATAGCTTTCCAGGTTTTAGAAGTCTGTGTTATATTTTCACAATAGTTGTATTGATTACTATCATTAGACTGTGCCAGGTGAGAAGACTTCTGCTTTCCTAAAAAGTAAACAAAGCCTTCCTTATCTGATTAGGATGAACTGCAAACCTGCACTAGAGAATATTTCCCAGAAAAGATCATAAAGTTAATTCTGTATATAATTTGAAATGTCTTCTTAACTCTATATTTTCAAGTTTCTTTTTTTAAAAAAGCATTAAGACTCAGACATTAAAAACAAAATATTAACTGAATTGATTCATGTTCATTGCCCACTGTCTTAGTTTGCTCAGGTTGCTATAACAAAATACCATATATAGACAGGGTTGCTTGAACCACAGTTTATTTCTCACAGTTCTGGAGACTGAGAAGTCCAACATCAAGGTGCAAGTAGACTCTGTTCCTGTTGAGGGCCCTCTTCCTGGCTACTAGATAGCCACCTTCTTGCTATGTGGGTAGAGAGAGAGTTGCCTCCTCTTATAAGGGCATTAATCCCATCAAAAAGGTCCTATCTCATGACCTCTTCTCAACCTAATTACCTCCAAACGGGGCTACCTCCAAATACCATCATATTGGGGTTTAGGGCTTCAACTTACTAATTTTGGAGGGGCTGTAGACATTTAGCCCATATCAATCTCTCAATAAACAAAATCTCCTTTCACTTTATAAACAGATTGTCTCATCCAGCATATAAATATTTTTACTACTCTTTGTACTTGTTTTGTCATTCCTTATGACAAATTAAATATAATCCACTTCAGCCAAAGATGCCCTACATTGGGATATACTTGTTTTTGGTTTCTTTTTGTCCCTGATCCTGTGATTACACTTTATTTATTATGCTTTATTTCATAACTGTGTTTATAATGTGACTTCTCCATGTTTTGGTTCCTTTTTACCAAAATCTGAATATGACCTGAAAATATTGAGTAAAAAAAAATAATGACCTGAGTTTAACAGTTTTGTTTGTCTTTTAAGATTTGAAATTCATATAAAAGTTACTGTCTATGACATTTATATATGGGATACTGAATGTCATATTACAGAAACATTTCCATAACGACTTTGTATTTGTTGATACTGTGAGAACTACTTAACATCTGGACTTATGTAACCAGAGAAACCTTGTGTAACCTTATGATACTCAAAAGTCATTTGCATATGGTGGAGAGGAAATAATATTTTGGGAGAAAGTCACTCATCAAGGTTT
Organism: Pan troglodytes; assembly: GCF_028858775.2. Classification (NCBI taxonomy): domain Eukaryota; kingdom Metazoa; phylum Chordata; class Mammalia; order Primates; family Hominidae; genus Pan; species Pan troglodytes. The sequence goes on from NC_072411.2 coordinate 92,491,111, forward strand.
ACATCAATATCTTAATGTAAGATATTTCCATTTTTGAATTAGCATATGGGCATCAGTTCTTCATAATCACTTGGACAATTCAGGAAATTATGCCCATTAAAGAGGACTTTGTGTCCTTCTCTGATCTACCTGGGGAAGATTCAGCAGATGATTTATGTAGAATAATTAATTAAAGTTCACTCTAAGGCCCCTGATTAGAATTGATGTGGAAGGACATTCTGTACAACTCTGAAAAATGTTTAGTCAGTGATAGAAGGGTGTTAGTAGTTGGCTTTAATGTCGTTTGTAAAGACAAAATCCACATGACTCCATATTTCTTTCTCAGTTTTTATTTTTAAAGTGAGAGTTATGGATGTATGAAGTTAAAAAAATGAACATGTTTACAAGGTTTGTTACAAACCAAAACAAAATAACAGACTTCTGTGCTCTTTTTATTTCTCTTCCCAGAGGCAACTACTTTTTCTGCAATTATTTTGATATTCACCTATTTATTTATTTGAGACAGTTCTCACCCTGTCACCCAGGCTGAGTGCAGTGGTATGATCATAGCTCACCGTCCTGGGCACCTCAGCCTCCCAAGTAGCTGGGACTGTAAGCATGTACCACCATACCTGGCTAACTTAAAAAAAAATTTTTTTTTAAAGATGGCATCTCGCTATGTTGCCCAGAACTCCTGACTTTAATTGATCCTCTTGCCTTGGCCTCCCAAAATAGTAGGATTATCACCTGTATGTCTTTAAATAAAATTCTTGTATCTGTATTTCTTGACTTTAATTTTATTTAAAGACACTAGATAATATCTAGTGTCTTCCCACTATGGAAGAAACCGAGTTAACTCTCTCTTCTGCTCCTGACTGTCTAATGAGAAAGCCTAACTTTCTCATTTCTCTGACTTCCCAATGTAGCTATAAGGCAATTTTGGTTAGTTCAGTATTCATGTTTGTATTTGTATGACTGTGTAATCATAACAGAGACATGTAGTAAACTGCATTTTTTCTTTTTCTGTGCAACTCTTTGTTTTCTTGTAGTGTTCTGTTTATTTAACTTTCTCTGTATTTATCAGTTATTCATCCTTGAATGTTTCACCAGCCATCTAAATTTCCTCTTAGGACATTCAGGTGTATTGGTATTCTACCAGTGTCATTTTTCTGACGGTCTCTCCTGAAACCTTCAGTCCTATTCCCACTAGACTGGTTGCCCTTGTGTCTGGTGCAAAGTTGTCATCCTGGGATCTCCAGTTCTGTCATCCCTGTATTCCTATTGCTTCTCTCCCATGTTAGATCTCTTATTTCCTGTATCCCATGTCTGTCTTTCGCTTGATTTATCCTTTTGTTCTGGTGGAACACAACCTGAGAAAGGGTACATAAGAGATAAATTTTGTGAGAAATTGCATGTGTAAAATGTCTTTATTTCACCCATAAACTCAAGTAATAATTTGGCTACATATAGATTGTGATGATGTTGTTGAGATATCTGAAGCCATTCTCATTCCTGATGCTTATTATGTGAAATATTTTATACTCTGAAAGTTTGTAAGGTAATTCGTTTGTCCCAGTGTTCTGAAATGTTGATGATGTGCTTTGGCTTGTGTCTATTTTTATTCATTGTGTTAGGTACTAGGTGGGTCATTTCACTCAGACAACTCTTATCTTTCAGTTTTGAGGCATTTTCTTGAAATTTTAAAGTTTTCTTCCCTTAATTTTTTTCTGTTCTTCCTTCTTGGAGTTATTATTTTCTAGATGTTTGACTTCCTGGGAGATGCTATATCTGTCTCATTTTTTCTCTCCTACTTTCATCTTTTTTTTTTTTCTTCATATTAAGTTCTTTTGTTGTAGAATACTGTAGTTCAGTGAGTTTTTACAAAGTCAACACTTCATGAAATAAAGCCCTAAATAAGAAAATACATTATCAGCACCCCAAAATTCCTTCTAGTCACTATCTCCCTTAAGGGTAACCCCTATCCTAACTTCTTTTAAACTTTATTTTGAGATCATTGTGGATTCACATGTAGTTGTTAGAAATAATAGAGCAATGTCCCATGTATCCTGTACCCTCTGACTTTTCCCCAGTGATAACATCTTGCAAAACTATAGCATGATAGCACCATTGACATTGAGGCAGTCAAGATACAGAACATTTCTCTCTGTCGCCGCCAAGGTCCCTCATGTTGCCCTTGTATAGCCACCTCTACTTCCCTCCTGTCCCCACTCTCTAGTGAATTCCTGGCAATCACCTGTCTGTCTCTATTTCAATGATTTTGTCATTTCAAGAATGTTATATGAATAGAATCATACAGTATGTAATGTTTTGAGATAGGATTTTTTCATTCTATAATTATCTGGAAATTTATCCAGGTTATTGCATGTATCAATCGTTTGCTTTTTATTGCTGCATAATATCCCATAGTGAAGCTGTAGTACAATTTATTTAATTAGTCCTTCCATCCTTTGAAGGGCTTTTGGGTTGTCTCCACTTTTTGGCTATTATGAAGAAAGCTGCTATAAACATTTATGCATGGGTTTCTGTGTGAAAATAAGTTTTCATTTATCTGGAATAAATTCCCAGAAGTGTAATTACTGGGTTTTATGGTAATCATGTATTTAGTTTTATTAGAAACTGCTAAACTGCTTTCTAGAGTGGTGTACCATTTTACATCCCCACCCACAGTATATGAGTAATTTGGTAGTTGTGCCTCCTTATCAGAATTCAGTGTTATCCCTATTTTTATTTTAACCATTCTTATAGACGTGTAGTGATATAGCATCATGGTTTTAATTTACATTTCCCTAATCATTAATGATGTTGAACATCTTTTCATTTGTATCTATGCATTTATATATCCTGTCTATCCTCTTCAGTGAAATGTCCCTTCACGTCTTTTGTCCATTTTCTAATTGGATTGTTTGTTGAGTTTGGAGAATTCTTTACATATTCTAGAAACTAATCCTTCGCTGGATTTGTGGTTTCCAAGTATTTTCTCACAGTCTGTAGCTTGTGTTTTCATCCTCTTTGCAGGGTCTTTTAAAGAGCAAAAGTTTTAAATTTTAATGAAGTCTAACATTAGTTTTTCCTTTTATGGATCATGTTATTGGTGTCAAGTCTAAAAACTCTGCCTAGCACTAGACGCTAAAGATTTTCTTCTTCTTTTTTTTTTTCTAAATGTTTTATAGTTTCAAATTGTATAGTTAATGATCCATTTTGAGTTAATATTTGTATAAGGTATAAGACTTAGTTTGAGGTTATTTATTTTATTTTTTTCAGACAGAGTTTCACTCTTATTGCCCAGGCTGGGGTGCAATGGCTCTGTCTTGGCTCACTGCAACCTCCGCCTCCCAGGTTCAAGTGATTCTCCTGCCTCAGCCTCCCGAGTAGCTGGGATTACAGGCACATGACACCATGCCCAGCTAATTTTGTATTTTTAGTAGAGATGAGGTTTCTCCATGTTGGTCAGGATGGTCTCGAACTCCTGACCTCAGGTGATCCGTCCACCTCGGCCACCAAAGTGCTGGGATTACAGGCGTGAGCCACTGCGCCTGGCCGAGTTTCATTATTTTTGCCCATGGATGTCTAATTACCTCAGCACCATTTGTTGAAAGGTTACCTTTCCACCATTGAATTTTTTTTGCATCTTTGTTAAAAAACAGTTGGGCATATTTGGGTGGATTTGTTCTGGGTTCTGTATTCTGTTACATTGATCTATGTGTCTGTCCTTCTGCTAATACCACACGGTCTTAATGCACAGCTATATGATCTTTTTCAAAACTGCTTTAGCTATTCGTTTCTTTCCTTTTCTGTATAAATTTTAAAATCTTGTCTATATCTACAAAAATATGTTGCTGAGATTTTGATAGGAGTTGTGTTAAACCTGTATATCAATTTGAGGAGAATTGAAATTCATAAACATGGATCCATTTATTTAGCTTTTTGATTTCTTTCATCAGCATTTTATGGTTTTCAGCATAAGGCCTTGTACACATTTTTAAAATTTATACCCAAGTGTTTCTTTTTTAAGCAGCTGTAAATGGTATTATAATTTTGGTGTCCACGTGTTCATTGCTAGTATACAGAAATACAATTAATTATTGTATGCTTATCTTGTATCCTGTGAACTTGCTGAACTCACTTATTAGTTCTAGAAGTTTATTTATAGGTTTCTTGGGATTTTCTACCTAGTCATGTTAACTGCAAATAGGGACAGTTTCTTTGTTTTTGATCTGTATGTCTTTTGTTTTCTTTTATTTCCTATTGCACTGGTGAGAACTTCCAGCATTGTGTTGCATAAGAATGATGAGAACAGACAGTCTTGCCTTGTTCCCTATCTTAGAGAAAAAGCATTCAGTCTTTCACCATTAAGTGCAGTGTTACCCATGGGTTTCCGTAGGTGATCTTTATCAAATTGAGAACATTCTCCTCTGTTCTTAGTTTTCTGAGACTTTTACCTCAGAACCTATTTTCTGAGACTTTTTCAAATGTTTATTTTATCAAGTGTTTTTCTGCATTGATTGGTAAGCTGAAGTAATTTTTCTTCTTTAGCTTATTAACATGGTAGATTGAATTGACTGACTTTGAAATATTGCATCAGCCTTGTATTTTCGGAATCAACCACACTTTGTCATGTTGTATAATTCTTTTTATATGTTGCTAAATTCTCTTTTCTAATATTTTCTTAAGGGTTCTTGTATCTAGATTTACCAGGGATATTAGTAGTTTTCTGTTTTTTTGGACAGTCTTTTTTCTGGATATAGCATTCTGCATTGACAATTCTTTTCTTTTAGCACTTAAAAAAAAAATTGTGCCACTTCCAGTGTCCATGGTTTCTCAGAAATCTGCTATCATTTCCATTGTTTTTCTCCCATTGGTAAGTTGTTTCTCTCTGCTTTCAAAATTTTTTTCCTTGCCTTTAGTTTTTAGAAGTTTGACTGATGTGTTTTGGTGTGGGCATTTTGTTTTAGGTTTATCCTGTTGGGATTGCTCAGCTTCTGGAATCTGTAGGTTTATGTCTTTTGCCAATTTGAGAAGTTTTTAGCCTTTACTTCTTTGACAACTTTTTCAGTCCCTTTTTTTCTCCTCACCTTCCAGGACTATGATGACATGAACATTAGATCTTTAGTTACAGTCCCATAGGTCCTTAAGGCTCTTTCACTTTATTTTCTCTCTGTTCAGATTGTGTAATTCCTATTGTTCTGTATCCCAATTCACTCATTAATCCCTCTGTCCCCTTTATTCTGCTTTATTAAGTGTATCCATTAAGATTTATTTTTGTGGTTGTATTTTCCAGTTCTAAGTTTTCCATTTTTTCTTCCATTTATTTGCTGAGACTTTCTGTTTTTTTGTTTTGTTTCAAGCATGTTTATAATTGCCTATCTAAGCATTTTTAGGATGGCTTTTAAAAAATATTTTAAATTCAGGGGATACAATGCATGTTTGTTACATGGGTATATTGTGTAGTTGTGGGGATTGGGCTTCTGCTGTACCCATCACCCAAATATTGAACATTGTACACAACAGGCAACTTTTCAGCCCTCATCCCCCTCCCATTCTCCCCACTTTTGGAGTCCCCAGTGTCTATTATTTCCAAATGATGGTTGTTTTCAAAATGGTTGTCATTCCTGTCATCTCAATGTTGGCATCCATTGATTGCCTTTCTCCATTCAGTTTGAGATCTTCCTGGTTCTTGGTGTGACGAATGATTTTTTATTGAAAGCAAGATGTTTTGGGTATTATTTTATGAGACTGTGGATCTTATTTAGACCTTCTGCTTTAGCTGACTTTTTCTGAAACTGCTCTGGCAAGAGAAGGGAGGATGCTGCTTTATTACTGCCAGCTGGAGGTAGAAGTCCAAGTTCCTCACTCAGCCTCTTTGGATACCTGAAGGTGAAAGACTTTTCATTACTGTGAAGTGGAGATGGGCATTTCAGCTCCCCAGCAGGCCTCCTCACATGGCCTTCAGTGACACCCATTGAGAGTGAGGGGTGGACCTCCTTACTGCTGGCCAGTGGTGAAAGTCCTGATTCTCTACTGTAACTCCTGACATCACCCCAGTGGGGAAAGGTAAGGGTGCCTTGTTACCAACAGGTGGGTTGGCAGTCCAGGCTTCCCATGTAATCTCCGCTGATACTGTGGCCTCATTACTGCCTAGCAGGGATGAAAGTCCTTGCTCCTTTATCTTCTCTGATCCCACCTTAGTTGAGGGGTTGGGGGTTCCCCATTATAGCCTGGTGAGGGCAGAATTGTAGGCTCCCTGCTCATCCTTTGATGGTGTGGGCAGGAGTGGGAATAGGGTTATGGTCATTTTTTCTGTGGTATTTGGCTGCAGTCGAAGTTATCTAAAGTTCTGTGTCTTTCTAGACTGCCCCTTTCCTGGTTCATTAGATAGCAAGCAGGCACTTGTTAGGGCTTTTTGTTTGCACCTATCTTCACCCATCAGTATTTCTTGGTTCTTCAGCTCCACTCATACTTGTGTTGTTACTTGGGTACCAAGGTCCATAGCTGGTCTGCCTTTTTTTGTCTATCTTTCAGAGTCTTCTATGTTTACTTTAAATATTATTGTCTAGGGTTTTTAGTTGTACTTAGCAGAAGTGATAGAGAAAATTGTGTCTACTCCATCTTCTTGGAAGAGAAGTCTACCACTTTTTTTTTTCTTTTTTTTTTTGAGACAGAGTTTCACTCTTGTCACCCAGGCTAGAGTGTAATGGCACAATCTTGGCTCACTGCAATCCCCACCTCCTGGGTTCAAGCGATTCTCCTGTCTCAGCCTCCTGAGTAGCTGGGCTTACAGGTGCCTGCCACAATGCCCAGCTAATTTTTGTATTTTTAGTAGAGATGGGGTTTCACCATGTTGATCAGACTGGTCTCGAACTCCTGACCTCAGGTGATCCACTTGCCTCAGCCTCCCAAAGTGCTGGGATTACAGGCGTGAGCCACTGTGCCCTGCCATGTCTACCACTTTTAATACCATAACTTAGTTTTGCCTGCTTATTATTTTTCCATAAGTGGAATCATGTGTTCAGTGATCTTTTGTTTCCTGCTTCTCTTAGTCCATATTATGTTTGTGAGATTCATCCTTGTCACTGCATGTAGTTGTGGTTTGTTCATTTTTACTGTTGCACAGTATTTCTTTGGATGGAAATACTACAATTTATGTATCTGCTGTAGACAGGTTGCTCCCAGTTTTGAGCCATTAAAATTATTCTGCAGTGAACATGTTTATAGATGTCTTTCGGTGAATATACATATCTTTTGGTTGTCATAGGGTCTTACACTCAGGATTAGTAGCTATTCCCAGTTTTTAAAGTAGTGTATCAATTTACAGTCCCACCAGCAATCTATGAGAGTTCTAGTTGCTCCACATCCTCATCAACATTTGATATTACAGGTTGAGCATCCCTTATTTAAAATGCTTGGGACCAGGAGTATTTTGGATTTAGAATTTTTTCAAATTTTAGAATATTTGTTTTATACTTACCTGTTCAGCCTTCTAAATCCAAAAATCAAAAATGCTACAATGTGCATTTCCTTCGAGTATCATGTTGGCACTCAAACATTTAGAGATGCTTATTTATTTATTTATTTATTGAGACAGAGTTGCACTCTTTCACCCATGCTGGAGGGCAGTGGTGCTATCTCAGCTCACTGCAACCCTGCTTCCTGGGTTCAAGTGATTCTCCTGCCTCAGCCCCCCGAGTAGCTGGGATTACAGGCATCTGCCACCATGCCTGGCTAATTTTTTAAGTTTTAATAGAGATGGGGTTTTGCCACGTTGGCCAGGCTGGTCTTAAACTCCTGGCCTCAAGTGATCCACCTCCCTCGGCCTCTCAAAGTGCTGGGATTACAGGTGTGAGCCACCATGCCCGGCCTCAATCTTTTTTATTTCAGCCATTTTTAGAGTATGTTACATTATTGTATTCTGGTTTTAATGCTTTCACTGGCGATTAATCAAGTTGATCATCTTTTTACATATTTATTGGCCATTTGTATAGGCTCTTTTGTGAGGTGCCTATTCAAGCTTTTTGCTTATTTTTCCTATTGGGTTACCTGATATTTTCCTACTGATTTTTTTCTATTGATTTTAAAGAATAAATTTTTATATATCTGTATAATTCTTTTGTTACGTGTGTGTGTGTGTGTGTGTGTGTGTGTGTGTATACATATATCACCAAAATATCTTCTCTCACTCTTTGACTTGCCATTTCAATCTTTAATGGTAGCTTATGAACAGAAATTCTTTTTTTTTTTTTTTGAGATGGAGTCTCACTCTGTCGCCCAGGCTGGAGTACAGTGGTGCAACCTCGGCTCACTGCAACCTCCGTCTCCTGGGTTCAAGCGATTCTCCTGCCTCAGCCTCCCAAGCAGCTGGGATTACAGGCACCCACCACCATGCCCAGCTAATTTTTGTATTTTTTAAGTAAAGACGGGGTTTCATCATGTTGGCCAGCCTGGTTTCGAACTCTTGATCTCAGGTGATCCTCCCAAAGTGCTGGGATTACAGGTATGAGCTACTGCCCCTAGCCAGAAATTCTTAATTTTAATGTAGTTCAATTATTTTTTCTTTAATGTTTAATATACTCTGTGTCTTATTTAGTAAATATTTTCCTATCTATAAATCTTTAAGATATTTTTCTATGTTTTCTTCTAAAAGCTATGTTATTTAATCTTTGACTTTTAAATCTATAATCTACCTGGAATTCATTTTTGTATATGATGTGAGATACATATATCTGTGTATTGTTGCTCTTGTTCTTTTTTTTTCTTTATTATGCTTTAAGTTCTAGGGTACATGTGTACAATGTGCAGATTTGATACATATGTATACATGTGCCATGTTGGTGTGCTGCACCCATTAACTCGTCATTTACATTAGGTATATCTCCTAATGCTATCCCTCCCCGAGCCCCCCACCCCCCAACAGGCCCCAGTGTGTGATGTTCCCTGCCCTATGTCCAAGTGTTCTCATTGTTCAATTCCCACCTATAAGTGAGAACATGTGGTGTTTGGTTTTCTGTCCTTGTGATAGTTTGCTGAGAATGATGGTTTCCAGCTTCATCCATGTCCCTGCAAAGGACATGAACGCATCCTTTTTATGGCTGCATAGTATTCTGTGGTGTATATGTGCCACATTTTCTTTCTTTTTTTTTTTCCATAGTCCTCATTCTTTTTTTTTTTTTTTTTTTAATTGATCATTCTTGGGTGTTTCTCGCAGAGGGGGATTTGGCAGGGTCATAGGACAATAGTGGAGGGAAGGTCAGCAGATAAACAAGTGAACAAAGGTCTCTGGTTTTCCTAGGCAGAGGACCCTGCGGCCTTCCGCAGTGTTTGTGTCCCTGGGTACTTGAGATTAGGGAGTGGTGATGACTCTTAAGGAGCATGCTGCCTTCAAGCATCTGTTTAACAAAGCACATCTTGCACCGCCCTTAATCCATTTAACCCTGAGTGGACACAGCACATGTTTCAGAGAGCACAGGGTTGGGGGTAAGGTCACAGATCAACAGGATCCCAAGGCAGAAGAATTTTTCTTAGTACAGAACAAAATGAAAAGTCTCCCATGTCTGCTTCTTTCTACACAGACACAGCAACCATCTGATTTCTCAATCTTTTCCCCACCTTTCCCCCTTTTCTATTCCACAAAACCGCCATTGTCATCATGGCCCGTTCTCAATGAGCTGTTGGGTACACCTCCCAGACGGGGTGGTGGCCAGGCAGAGGGGCTCCTCACTTCCCAGAAGGGGCGGCCGGGCGGGCAGAGGCGCCCCCCCACCTCCCTCCTGGATGGGGCGGCCGGGCGGGGGCTGACCCCCCACCTCCCTCCCTGGCGGGGCGGCCGGCCGGGCGGGGGCTGACCCCCCACCTCCCTCCCTGGTGGGGCGGCCAGCCGGGCGGGGGCTGACCCCCACCCCCCTCCTGGACGGGGCGGCTGCCGGGTGGAGACGCTCCTCACTTCCCAGATGGGGTGGCTGCCGGGCGGAGGGGCTCCTCACTTCTCAGATGGGGCGGCTGCCGGGTGAAGGGGCTCCTCACTTCTCAGATGGGGCGGCCGGGCAGAGACGCTCCTCACCTCCCAGACGGGGTTGCGGCCGGGCAGAGGCACTCCTCACATCCCAGACGGGGCGGCGGGGCAGAGGCGCTCCCCACATCTCAGACGATGGGCAGCTGGGCAGAGACGCTCCTCACTTCCCAGATGGGATGGCGGCCGGGAAGAGGCGCTCTTCACTTCCTAGACTGGGCAGCCAGGCAGAGGGGCTCCTCGCATCCCAGACGATGGGCGGCCAGGCAGAGACGCTCCTCACTTCCCAGACGGGGTGGCGGCCGGGCAGAGGCTGCAATCTCAGCACTTTGGGAGGCCAAGGCAGGCGGCTGGGAGGTGGAGGTTGTAGCCAGCTGAGATCACCCCACTGCACTCCAGCCTGGGCACCATTGATCACTGAGTAAACGAGACTCCATCTGCAATCCCGGCACCTCGGGAGGCCGAGGCTGGCGGATCACTCGCGGTTAGGAGCTGGAGACCAGCCCGGCCAACACAGCGAAACCCCGTCTCCACCAAAAACGAAAACCAGTCAGGTGTGGCGGCGCGCGCCTGCAATCGCAGGCACTTGGCAGGCTGAGGCAGGAGAATCAGGCAGGGAGGTTGCAGTGAGCTGAGATGGCAGCAGTACAGTCCAGCTTCGGCTCGGCATCAGAGGGAGACTGTGGAAAGAGAGGGAGAGGGAGACCGTGGGGAGAGGGAGGGAGAGGGAGAGGGAGCATGAGCATCTTGTTCTTTATTTTCCTAAGAAATTGCCTTAAATTTTTCTTTCATATCATCTCAATTTTTCATTTATGCTATAATACTTATAAATTCCAGAGCTTTTTATTCAAGTATTCCTTTTATCTGTCCATCCTTTTTCTTTAAAAATATACATTATTCTGGTATTGTTTCATAGTTGCATAATCTTCTCTTATTTCTGAAGATAATCATATATTCAAAAGTATTTTCCTTTTTACTTGGCTTCTGATTTATCTGGACTGATAGTGTTTCCTGTTTTGGTTCTGTTTTTCATGTAACAGACTTTCCTCAAATGTCTTATAATCCTTGGTAATTACTCATATTTAGTGGAAGGTCATGATAACTCTGAGTTCCTGTGTAGGGTCATTGGGTTGTGTTGTTTAGTTGGAGAGGTTTCAATATAAGCATCTAGAAGTCATTCCTCTTAGGCTAACCAGATTTTCTAGAGAAGAGGCTTTAACTTTCCTGCCTAGAGGATGGAAGTCTTGCCAGCCTCTGGGAACCTCCTGAAGAAAGTGGGATGGGGAAAGGGGCCAAGGCTCAGAATCCAGGATGTGTATGTTCACTTGATGCCCTGCTTTCAGCATGGCACCGTTTACAACTCTGCTTGGTGCTCTATGGCCAGAAAACCTCGTGTTTCTTGTTTGTTTTTGTTTTTTGAGACAGAGTCTTGCTCCGTCACCCAGGCTGGAGAATGCAGTGGCGTGATCTCAGCTCACTGCAACCTCCGGCTCCTGGGTTCAAGTGATTCTCTTGCCTCAGCCTCTAAAGTAGCTGAGATTACAGGCACCTGCCACCATGCCTGGCTAATTTTTGTATTTTTAGTGGAGACAGGGTTTTGCCAAGTTGGCCAGGCTGCTCTCGAACTCCTGACCTCAAATGATCCACCCACCTCAACCTCCTAAAGTGCTTGAATTACAGGCGTGAGCCACCGCACCTGGCCAAAACCTCTGTGTTTTACTTTCCAGAGGAAAATAACCTGCATTTGTTTGGGGTTTAGACTTTCAGTCAGCTCTATTTGAGCACCTCCCCAACCCCTGCCACCCCCGCCCCCCAACACACACACACACTCTCTCTCTCTCTTTCACTCACTTACTCACACATACACTCTTTCTCTTACTTGCATATAAATCTAATATAGCTAACTCATGAGCCTTTCAGGGATTCCGAGTAGTCAATTTTATTAGTTCTTGGCTTTCCCTATAATCAACCAAGGTTTTAGTTTTCTCAGATCTACCAAGTCTTTTACCAATTGTTTACTTTCTGCTTTCCGTAATTTTATTTTATTGCTATTATGTGCCCTTTAATCTTTCTAGCTTGAATTATGACTTTTACATTGTGTGTGTATGTTTGGGTGTGTGTGTGTTTATTGTCATTTTAGTGGGTTCAGGAAAGGATTCAAACTACATGTGTTTAATCTGCTCTCTTTACCCAGAAGTATCACATAATTTTATACATTTGAAACACAAGAAATGTTTCTTTGAATTTTGAGCTCAGGAATTAAATTAATTTAGAAAATAGATTTGAGGGCAAATTATTTTTTCTTTTCAGACGATGAAATGGAATTGGAGCCGCTGAGCTGGATAGGTGAAGGCACTAATGATGAAGGAAAAATAGGTATAGAACATTAAAGAAAGTCATGTATAGCTAAGCAGCAAAAGATTGGATTTTGCTTAACCTTCACATTTTCTAAAAGGAAAAAAATGTTTTTCTTTCACTATTAAGAAAAACCTGATTTGGAAACTAAATAGAGGTGGTGGCCATATACATTGTGAATATAGTAAATACCTCTGAATTGTTCACTTTCAAAATGGTTAATTTTGTGTTATGTGAATTTCACTTCAGTTAAATTTTTTTTAACCTAAAAAACCGACATGAACATTTTCAAAGCTTACAGCTACATTGACATCTGGCTTTTGGGGATAACAGATAAATTGACTCCTTACACAGGTCTCCTTAAGTTGTGTTCCATTGTCTACCTAGGAGCTTTGTAGAGATTAAAAAATGCTTACAAGTATAATTTTAGAAGGTTTTTCAGAATGTTATTCATTTTGGGAAAACAAAGAGCAAGATCTGTTCCAAGGGGTGGCAAGTGAAACTGATATTTTTCTCTAGTAAAGAAAGTGAAAGGAGGCAGGGTGCAGTGGTTCACGCCTGTAATCCCAGCACTTTGGGAGGCTGAGGCAAGAGGATCACTTGAGCCCAGGAGTTGGAGAACAGCCTGGGCAACATGGCAAAAACCCCATCTCTAAAAAAATTAGTTGGGCATGGTGGCACACATCTGTAGTCCTAGCTACTCAGGAGACTGAGGTGGAAGGATTGCTTGAGACCGGGAGGTTGAGGCTGCAGTGCCATAATTACACCACTGCACTCCAGCCTGGGTGACAGAGTAAGACCCTGTCTCTCAAAAAAAGAAAAAAAGAAAAAAAAAGAAAAGAAAAGAAGGTGAAAGGAATTAACACATATTTAATGTATATACTTCCTACCATCAGAATCTGTTCATTGGAACAACATAATTCTTGATGCACACAAGACCTTTTGACACTTTAATCATTCAATCTTTAATAGAAGAAAGGGAAATTCTGATGGGATGCTGGCACAGTTCCTATAAATTTATATAAATGTATATTGCTAATATCGTATATGAAAAACATTTATTTATTTTATTTTATTTATTTTTTTGAGACGGAGTCTCGCTCTGTTGCCAGGCTGGAGTGCAGTGGCGCAATCTCAGCTCACTGCAACCTCCGCCTCCCGGGTTCGAGCAATTCGCCTGCCTCAGCTTCCCAAGCAGCTGGGACTACATGCGTGCCACCAGGCCCAGCTAATTTTTGTACTTTTAGTAGAAACGGGGTTTCACCATGTTGGCCAGGATGGTCTCAATCTCCTGAACTCATGATCCGCCCCCCTCAGCCTCCCAAAGTGCTGGGATTACAGGTGTGAGCCACCGCGCCCGGCCAAAACACTGTTTTTCAAAAAAGTTTACTGGCATCTTATCTAAAATGTGTTATTTTTCAGTTTAGTGTGTCTTAGAGCAGGGTTCCCCAACCCCTGGGCCATGGACCGCTACCACTCCGTGGCCTGTTAGGAAATGGGCCGCACAGCAAGAGCGGGCCAGCAAGCATTATCACATGAGCTCTTCCTCCTGTCAGATCAGCAGAGGCATTAGATTTGCATAGGAGCATGAACGCTATTGTGAACTGTGCATGCGAGGGATGTAGGTTGTGTGCTCCTTATGAGAACCTAAGAATCACCCTGATGATCTGAAGTGGAGCAGTTCATCCCAAAACCAACCCCCCTCTCCATCTGAGGAAAAATTATCTTCCATGAAACCAGTCCCTGGTGCCAAAATGGTTGGGGACTACCATCGTAGAGAGCATGTGTCCTGAAGCCATAATATCAGGGTTCAAATCCTGGCACTGCCTCTTATTAGTTAAACCTGCCATGCCTCATTCTTCTCATCTGTAAAATGGACAAGATAATAGGGCTATTGTGATTAATATGAATGAATACATGTAAAGATCTTTTAATGTTATCTGATACAGAGTGCTAAATAAGTATTATCTGCTCTTTTTTCTTGCCATTTTCTTAAACTGCTATCTATAAAGCACATCTGGAGAACTGTACATAATATATGCAATGTGAAGACTGCTTCATTACCAGGGTATCTTTGTCATGGCTCCAGTGAGCACTATAGTTGCAACAATGCCATCGGCTTCCTCTTTCTCATTACATTTGTGGTTGTGGTTAAGTGCAACCTATTTTTCCTTAGAAACAGAATGGTTTTGCTACCTTTATTTTCTAAAGAATCCTAGACTTCATAATGTAGTGGATTTGTTTGAACAGTAAAATCAAGAAACTATAAACAGTGTTTATTTTCAACTCTCTGTGTTTGGTTTAGACATAATCCCTATTATTTGTACATTTTCCCTGGGAATCAATGAAAAGACTGGGAATGAATCTGAGCTGTAAACCTGCCATTGGAAGATGTAATTAGTCAGTCAGTGGCCATAAAGAGTATTCGATTTTTTTAAAAGCTATTTTTCCTTACAGGTATTGTGTGGCTGCAAGTGATAAATGATGAGAATTCTTTCTTGCAATTATTATTTTAGTTTGTAACTGCTTAATTTCCTGCAAGATGAAGTTCTGTGTTTACATGTTATGATTTTCATTACTAAGCCATCTTTTAAATTTTACTTTACAGATCAACAGTACAAATTCCGAAGTTTGTAAACTTGCTGATGGTGGTGGTAAGCCATGGCAGATGATAAAGTTGCTATCTTAACGGATGATGAAGAGGAACAGAAGAGAAAGTATGTGCTTGCAGATCCCTTTAATGGTATTTCCAGGGAACCAGAACCACCTTCGAATGAAACACCTTCCTCCACAGAAACATCTGCTATTCCTGAGGAGGAAATAGACTGGATAGAGAAACATTGTGTTAAGATAAACAACGATCTTCTAATTTCCAAGGTCTTTTATTTTTTCTTTTACTCTGCCTATGGCTCTCTCTATCCCCTTTTGCCTGTGTATTACAAACAGCTGGGAATGTCTCCAAGCCAGAGTGGACTACTAGTAGGTATTCGTTACTTCATTGAATTCTGCAGTGCCCCCTTTTGGGGTGTAGTTGCAGACCGCTTTAAAAAAGGCAAAATTGTCCTCCTCTTTTCTCTTTTGTGTTGGGTTTTATTCAACCTGGGCATTGGATTTGTCAAACCTGCTACCTTGAGATGTGTACCAAAGATTCCCCCAACAACTCACCCCACCAATGCAAGTCACCAGTTAACTATCCTGCCAACAAATTCTTCCTTTACCTCTTTCCTCACCATATCACCAAAAATGCGTGAGAAAAGAAACCTTTTGGAAACAGGGCTCAATGTCTCAGACACCGTTACTTTGCCAACAGCTCCAAACATGAACAGTGAACCCACTCTGCAGCCCCAGACAGGTGAAATTACTAACCGTATGATGGACTTGACTTTGAACTCAAGCACAGCAACCCCTGTCTCCCCAGGAAGTGTAACCAAGGAGACAACCACTGTTATTGTTACCACCACCAAATCTTTACCTTCTGACCAAGTCATGCTTGTTTATGATCAACAAGAAGTTGAAGCTATATTCTTGGTGATCTTGGTAGTTGTCATAATAGGAGAATTTTTCAGTGCCTCTTCTGTCACAATCGTAGACACAGTCACACTCCAGTATCTGGGAAAACACAGAGATCGCTATGGGTTGCAGCGCATGTGGGGCTCCCTGGGCTGGGGCCTGGCGATGCTGTCTGTGGGCATCGGGATCGACTACACCCACATTGAAGTGCTCATCGATGGAAAGGGGTGTAAGTCCCCCGAGTACAGGAATTACCAGATCGTCTTCATCGTCTTCGGCGTTCTCATGACCATGGCCTTGATCGTTGCCACTCAGTTCCGGTTCCACTACAACCATTTCAAAAACGATGATTCTAAAGGGAAAGAGGTGGAGATCCCGCAGGTGGAAAGGAACAACTCTACAGAGTCCTCTGAGGAGACACCAACCACCACAAGCCACTCGCAGGCCTTCAACTTTTGGGACTTAATCAAGCTGCTCTGCAGCGTGCAGTATGGCTCAGTGCTGTTTGTGGCTTGGTTCATGGGTTTTGGATATGGCTTCGTGTTCACCTTTCTCTACTGGCATTTGGAAGACCTCAATGGAACTACAACCCTCTTTGGGGTCTGTTCAGTCCTGAGTCATGTGTCTGAGCTGACAGCATATTTTTTTAGTCACAAGCTTATTGAATTGATTGGCCACATCAGGTAAGAACATGCTTACGATTGCTGCCCCTCAGCAATTGAACTTTATCTTTTTATGGTTTATAGCTCCTTCTACTACAATTTTAAGGTATTATAATTTGTGTTGAGGATAGGGTTGGAGTGGAAATGGGGATTTCTGTTTCTTTTCCTCCTTAAAATAGAAACAAAGGAAAGGAAGTCATGAACCTGGTTGGATTATCTCAAATAAACAAAGAATGGCTTCCTCTGCTCTCCCACCCCACAGAAAAGACCTATAGGCTACCTAGCGGTGTGCTAAGAGACTCTCACAGTACATGTTTTCAGGTATAGGAACACCAGCTTAGTGAACATATTATTCCATGGAGGGTCCACCTGTCCTAGGCATTTATGAACCAGAGCTTAAGTAGATAAAGTGGACTTTTTTAAGCCTTTATTCTCAGCCACTTGCTGACATAGATAGAGCCTGAATATATGGCATCTAAAGATGTCCATTATATCTAATAAGACTGTGATGTAACCCACCGTAATCCCTAATTCCATGATATTACATGGATGAGGTTCTTAAGTATTTTTTTTGGGTTATTACATGACTCCCTGCATTTCTGTCCACCATGAAGACATAGGATATTTGAAAATCTTTCTTCCACCTAAAATTTCCCATGTAATTCTTTTAGTTATAAAAAAAAAATCTATAGGCTGGGCACAGTGGCTCACACCTGCTAATCCCAGCACTTTGAGAGGCCGAGGCCGGTGGATCACTTGAGGTCAGGAGTTCGAGACCAGCCTGGCCAACATGGTGAAACCCCATCTCTACTAAAAATACGAATGTTAGCCGGGCATGGTGGCACGCACCCATAGTCCCAGCTACTCGGGAGGCTGACGCACAAGAATCACTTGAACCCAGGAGGCAGAGGTTGCAGTGAGTCAAGATCACACCACTGCACACCAGCCTGGGCAACAGAGTGAGACTCCATCTAAAAAAAGAGAACACCCTGTAAGTGCCTAGTGTTTCTTGTTGTGTACTATTTCTTCTCACCATTAATGTGCACCTTGCTCTTTAGAGATCTTTCTGCTCTGTTGGCTCTAAATGTGGAGCCAGCTCCACTTAAGCATTCTTGCCTTACAGAAAAGTACGACATGTCTGTTCCTAAAATGTGAAGTTGCTGTAACTAAAAGCAACCGTATGTGTTTGTATTTAAATCTGCTATTTCTATAAGAAATTAAAGAGGAGAAATAGACAATGACAAGATTTGACAATCCTTTATTTCCTTTCTATTAACTGAAGAAAATATTTTCTAATTTAAAGTATCAACCATTTCTTTAAGCAATTGTGAGTATTTTTTCTTGTTGGTTTGGTTTTGCTTCGGGAGGTGGTGTTCTGTTCCTTCCCTTTCTCAGATCTTCGATCCCTTTGTTGTCACCACCAAAGTCAGGCACTGTGTGGATATTTCCTGGACCCACAGAACCCCTGAGGCACATTTTGTAAGACCATTCCGAAAGAGAGCCCACATAATATTAAGGACTCGGAATGCCCTTTAATTTTGTCCACACCATGTTTAGATTATCTGAGCTGTTTGAATTGACCGAGATGAATCAGATGCCTCCCTTCAGCTTGGGCAGATGAGCAAATCTCACTGCAGTTAATAATGTCTTTAAAATCACTGTTATTCATTCCCAGAAAGGTACCCAGTTAGGTCTTACCAATGCATGGAGTTCTTAGACATCATTATTTAATAAGTCAATAGCATGAGTTGAACACTGACTCAGTACAGAGTATGTGTTTAGGTTCTATTTTCTTTATTTTTTCACGTTTTATTTGTTTATTTTTTTATTATACTTTAAGTTTTAGGGTACATGTGCACAACGTGCAGGTTTGTTGCATGTGTATAGATAGGTTCTATTTTCAAAGGAATTGTTAGGTTATTTCCACATGCTAAGAACAGATGGTTCTCTTCTACCTTTGCCTTTTGTCTGAGACATATGCAGCATTTTCATGATAAAATCCTAGTGGGTTTACTACTCCTTTGGTAAGCTTAGACTTGTGTGTTTCTTTCCTGTGTAGTATTAGTTACTCATCATTTCAAAACCTACAGTTCACTTAACCTTAATTTTCTGGTTTTTACGGACAAAAAGCATCTTTCATTTCTTGTTTAATAATGTGATGGAAGAAGATGGCTGTTATGGTCATATTGCTCCCAAGAGTCTGTGGGAATTCCATCAGTATGTGGTCATTTACCTGTTTTGAATTTTCATTCTGTCCATTAAAATGTGTTAATTATTTCAAGTGCTTTTAAAAGAGTCTGATAGCTAAAATGAGAATATGTCCACATACTTAGGTAGAATGGATCTGTTCCTTTTAGTGATAATTTTTGGAGCTCAGTCAGGTGGTATTGGTTGTGATTTGGGGATTTAAACTTTCCACTGGAAGAATACCATTCATTAAGTAGTTGGTGAAGAGAAATGATCTCTGAATTATGAGCCTTGATGTGTTGCTTGTAGGATCACAGAAGTAGATCTGCCCATGGCCTTTATGCATGCATGTATATTATTTCAGTACTTTGTGGTTGTCCTGTTGGAAGTTTGTTTTTAGGAGTTGGCACTACCATATATTTGTGGAGATTCACAAATTCTTCATCTAGAGTAATAATAAGAAAGATTCATACCAGAAAATAGTTTTTTAAAAATAGCATGTCCAGTTTTGAACTCAGTATTTTAACAGTTTCACAATATACAACCAGTTTCTCAGGGACTGACCTGTCAGTCTAAACACACACACATAGAGTATCTGATTTCTGATTTTGACCTTGGATTTTGTCCTTCTCTGGAAGGTGACTTTCTCAGGCAAATAGGATAATAATGCTAAATATTTCCACTTTTAAAAATAAATTTCTTTTGATTCAAAATCATAAGACTTTGGAATTTACAGCAAGTATATTTTTAGGCTATAAATGATTAACAGGATATAAATGTATCTTAAGGTATCTTCACATTGCTTAACATTTTAGCAGCTATGAGTAGGATTATAATCAAAATACATTGCAGTAAATCATTTGTAAATTTGTAAATCATTACTTTCCAATGTTAGGCCATCCCCTATGTTATTTGATTTAAATTTATTTACATTTTAAGGGACACAGAAAAATCTATTCAATCAATCTGTGACTTTGCCCTGAAATTCTTACACTCAAGGTCTGTTTTGCCATGCAAATATTATCCGAGGGGGTTACATTACCTATTATTAGCCATCAATTACTACTTAATATTAGCAAAATATGCAAATGAGCTAGCCAGTCAGTTTGGGAAAGAAGAAAATACCTGATGCAGCTAGTAAGAGGAGGAACACCAGGGTTTCCTGATGGGATGCTGCAGGATGAACCAGAACAGATAGCAAGATGCTGGGCTTCAGCACAGCCAAGGACACATGGGAGGTAGCACATGATAGTCTGGTCACTGGAGGAATAGCAGTAAGTATTATAAGAGGGAAGAAACTCTGCAGCCGGGTGTTCAATGTGAGCTGGCCACTGAAGGGTTTAAGGAAGATCATGCCTACTTTCTTTTCTCCTTCTTCTCATCATCTTATTTCTACCCATCTCTTTGTGCCATCTTTGCTGATCTTAGGCCCACAGACTCTCAGATCCTCTCCTTGCCCCGTATGAAAGGGTGCTGATTTCTGTAGGCTATGTTTTCCAGGGTCTGTTCTCGTGTCTTCTACCTGGGTTCGGCTAATGTATTGGTTCTCAACTCACCAAGAGAGCTTTTAAAGCTCCTAATGCCCAGGTTGCACCCAGACCAATTACATCAGTCTTTCTAGGGGTGTACCGAGGCATTCAACGTTTTTACAGCTTCCTAGTTGATTCTAGTTTGTGCAGCCAAGGTTGAGAACCACCAGGCTAATGAGAGGCATAGGTAAGGGGAGGATTACAGGAAAGGAGGAGGGGCGGAGGTTGGGGGGAAAGCAGGGCATTTATTTCTCTCTTTCCAGCTCATGCAGCGTGTTTGTGTAAGATTTGGAGATGGTTCCCTCTAGTCCTCTCTCTGGCCTCTTGTAGTTTACTTATGTACATGTGCTGGTCAGTACTCAGCTGAAGACTCTAGGGAAGCTACAGATCTCTACAGCCCTCTCTCTCTGTAGCTTTCTCCACGTGGGTACTCTGTCCTGCTTCCCAGACTCTCAGCCTTGTCTCCTCAGCTCTAGAGACCTCTGTGAGCTGCTGCGTCTCACCTATGCCCCACCCACTGTGGGTGGCCCTGAGCTCCAACAACATTCTCTCCTCTATTTATTCTTCTGCCCAAGGCCGTGGAGAGGCTGCCTGTGGTTCTCACAGTGGTCTGGCTTCCCAGCTTTTCTGTCACCTACCTAACCAAGTCCCTGAATTAAGTCAGATTGGTGCCTGCCTCTGATGAGATCCTGATCCACCACTCTTCACTACTTACAAAGACTCCTGATGGCAATTGGTACTGTGAAGAAACAGAATACAAATGGAATAACTCAATTATTGATTAAAAAGCAAAAAGATGGTAGACCTTAAATAACTTTTTCCCCATTCTGATTCCTTAAGGGAGGATTAATTCTTCTTTAAAAATGGTTTTTACCACAATAAAAATGTTTTAAAAGATGACTTAATTCTCATAGTAAATTTGGAATTATGAATTCTACATGCTCTAGAGGACCAAGTATTATTCTATATTACTTAAAAATCAAAATCCTAGACATTTGTTCAATTTAGTTGAACAGTTATTTAGGCCCGAAGAGCCTCAGATTAGTAAGATGCAGGGGCTGAATACTAAAGGGAAGCGTATTGGAAAAAACAGGAGAGATTGAGGCCAGATGGATGCTGGGATCAGTAACCTGAATTTCATCTGGAGGCAGTAGGTAGCAATAGCAAGGTTCAAAGCAGGGAGGACCATAGATTTTCATATGTTCCTCCCTGCTTTGAACGTTGCTATGGAGGGTAACTTTGAAGCCAGGAGCCCACTGAGAAGGTTCTTAAAATAGTCCAAGTAAGAGACGGTACAGGCCTGAACTGCAGCAGTAGCAACAGAAATTGAGGGAAGGAATAGATCTGGGAGGTAAAATTGACAGAATTATTTGGATGTGGAAGTGAGGTAGAGACCCCTACATTTCCAGCTTGGTATGGTAATTCCAAAAATCTAATAGGAAATTCAGAAAGGAGATGTAGAATGGGGTGGGGGTGTGATTGTTTGGTTTGAAATTGAAACATCTAGATGGGGATGTCTAGCAGGCAGTTGACACAATATTGTAAGTCTGAAGCTTATAGGAGAGGTTAGGACGGGATGCAGATTTGCAGCAGTGAAAATCGGGAATGTGGATAAGATCAACAAGGAAATCTTGTCGTCTAAGAAGAGAAATGGGCTGAGGAAAATCAATTATAATTGTCTCCAAGATAGTATTTCAAGTTTCTGATTTATTGAAATGTTGGTCTGTGCTTTATTGCTTAAAGTAAGTATCCTTATGCTTGAGAATATTTTGTGTTATATGGAACTGTCATTATGGTATTACTGTAACCTGTTTCTATATATTGTTTTAGCAGCAATGGACTTTCTGAGCACCCCCCAATATCATCACCTGAGCCAGGAACCCTCTGTGGGTGTTCCTAGGTGGGCCAAGACATAAGCAAGGGAGAAAAAAAAATAAAAGGAACAGGACTTTAAGGATTGTATGGTGGTTACGAGCAGAGGCTGAGTCAGATTGCCTGGCTCTGCAACTTGGAACTATATGGCCTTGGACAAGTTACAGAACTTTTTGCATCTCTGTATTGTTATCTATAAATAGGGATATTATTAGTACCTGCTTCTTAGGGTTTTTTATGAAGACTAGATGAGATAAAACATGGCAATTGCTTCAACAATGACCAGCATAGATTAGGAGTTCAGCTTATTTTACTTTTTTTTCTGTCAGTCTGATATATTATGCTGTTTATAACTACAAGACCCATTGAAGCTGATAAAAATACAAGTTGACAGTACAATATCAGAAGTGTACAGATGATTAAACCTGCAAAGTCAAGATGTTTATGATTTTCAAAATAACTAACATTCTCCCTTAAACATCTTAGTCAAATTGAAATTTTTCTCCCCAAATTTCTGATGACCATAGATTTTCAAATGAAATGGAGTTATATCAAATTGGAAGTGCACTCCTGATGCAGCCTTTATATAATAGAATCTTTTGCTCTTATAAACAAAGGTTGTCTTCTTAAAGATTAGTCTATTCTGGGTGTGGCTCACACCTATAATCCCAGCACTTTGGGAGGCTGAGGCAGGAGGATGTCTTGAGCCCAGGAGTTCGAGATCAGCCTGGGCAACATGGTGAGACCTTGTCTCTACAAAAAATAACATTAGCTGGGCATGGTGTCACACACCTGTAGTCCCAGTTACTTGGGAGCCTGAGCTGGGAGGATCTGTTGAGCCCAAAAGGAAGTCAAGGCTGCAGTGAGCTGTGATCACACCACTGCACTCCAGCCTGGGTGACAGAGCAAGACCCTGTTTCAAAAAAGAAAAGGAGAAAAAATGAGTAGTCTAATTAAGTTAATCAGTACTAGAAAATGAAGTACTTTTATACTTTCAATTTTGTAGGATATGTGTAAAAAAACTGTTGATTTGATGTCATCTGACTAGTTAATGAAATAAAAGGTAATAACTTTTCTTAGCACTGGTGAAATGAGACCTGTTTGGCCTGTGTTTTCTCTGCCAGAGCAGTACAAGTAATTGACTGTGGCTTTAAGCCCAGTGTATGAGTATTCTTGGTCATGGCCCAGTTTTTCACAGAGGTACGAAGATTCCATGTGGAATCCTGCCAGCCAACTTATAGGCACTGTAGAATATAGTTTAGCCACAACATCAGTTCTACTGTAATATCAGTGTCAGTTTTTAAAATGTGAAATAAATGAGTGCTCTGTAGCAGTGAAACAGGAGTTTACTCACAAGGTCTGAGGAAGGTGGATTGCAGATGTAAAGTGGCTGTGTGTTCTTTTCTTTTTAGTGTAGGGGAGATTTTATGGTTCCATCGAAGTCATCATTCTCCACAACTCAGTTTTGTGTTTTTTGTTTGTGTTTTTCATTTATTATATAAAAACCATGGCAAAGCACTAAAGAAAACAAACATAAAGCCACACTGTAACTCCTGAAATTGGATAATCAGTCCAACATTTCTACAGGGGTTAGAATTTATATCATCTTGTGTAACTTTATTGTTACAATTTTGAAACTGAGTATTAGGGTGCTAAAACCATCCTCCATTTCATTCAGAAACAAGTGTTTCATAAAGATAATGTTTTGTGCCCTATTTTAAATTCCAATTATTTTATACAAAATCATAGTAAAAAGTGACATTAATCTTTTTCCTTGTTTTTGCACTATGTATCTTGGTAAATTAACTGTAGCGTACTGGGTAACAAATTTAGATCTGGTGTAGTCCAGGCCCCTTATTTTACAGCCCACCTGAGGATACAAGCCTGAAGTCTTGCACCCTTCAGAGTAGGCCTTGGTGTTAAGTGAGGCCCTTTGAGTTGAACTGGCCTGGCTTCCATCCTGCTTGTGCTCCTTATTTAACTGGACAATCTTGGGCCTGCTGTGTGAGCTGAGTCTCAGTTTTATTCATCTGTAAATCTGGGGATACTTATCTCATATTAAAGAGAATTACAGGAGAACTGATGCAAAGCACTCAGAATGGAGTCAGGCAGATAGCAAAGATGCAAGAAGCAGTCGGAGATGCTGTCATTGTTAACTATCAGTGGTGGGGGGATTTGGTGGCATTTGAGTGTTAGTTCCATTTAACTCATCAGAGTATTTAAGAAAATGTAGAATCTAGCTCCTTCACATGCTAAAAGTAGGACTTAAATATGTTCTGTCTCCTTTTCCAGAGTACCTCTCTTTTTAAAAAGCCCCAATCACCAAAAAAAAAAAAAAAAAAAAAAAAAAAAAAAAAAACCCGACTATACCCTGTTTAAAGAACACGAATTTTTTTTTTTTCTGACGCTGCCAGCCTTTCTCAGTGAGGGCTCCTCAGAAACACAAAACATACAGAATGACTTGAGTGACCATTTCTTCAGTTCTCCCAAGGATGGCATATAACTACTACCATTCGGATACATAAAAGACAGAATAATTTATTTCATATGATGGTGGCTTTAGAACATAAGGTCTTTTTCCTCTCCTGGTACCTTGGTTTAAAAATTTCATTTGCAGAGTCAGTTGGAATTTTTTAAAAAAGTTAAGTGCTTCTCTTTTCATTAGAATACTTACTTTGAAATCAGATTCATAACGTGGTAATATGGAAAGAATAATGCTTCCTGTAATTGACTAATGGACAAAAAGAAGGTCATTTTTATTCCTTTATCTTTAAGCTCTAAGGATTACAGAGCTGAGATTTAAAAACAGTTTTGTTTTTTATCGGGATAGGTGATTTGCCAAAGGAGATATAGCTTGTATTAAACTCTGGTACGAGGGAAAAAAAATACATTATCCTGCCTCCTCCTTGATCAATCAAAGGGCATGAATTTTAATATTTAAAAAATGTCTTTGTGAATTAAGCTTAAAAAATCCTACCTAAAAAATAGCACTCTCCAAAAGTGAATGATTTTGCCACCATCAAATGATCTTCAGGATTCTCCCGTCTTGTGGTGAGGTTTAGTTTCCTAAGACCAAAATGAGATTAAGCCTTGCTGAACTTTATCTGAGTTTTAATAATCATAGAATTATTACAAACTCTGAAAGAGTTTGAGATTATAAGAGTATACTGTTTTCGCAACATAAAAGCCAGGTGGATGGACGCAGGGTGTATCCAAGGCTGCACAGTTTGGGAAGTTCCCCCAGATCTCTTCACTGCCTGCCAGAGTGTTCTGTCCGACAGAAAGGCACAGGCACTTGACTCTGCTAAATCCTATAGTTCCAACTGCTACAGCTCGCTAGCTTTTTGAAAAACCCAACTGAAAAGTAGTTTAAACTGGGAGAGCTATGTGTTAGCAGTAAAATCTGCCGAATAACTCACTGGGATCTGAGTTGGAAAAAAATTATCTGGCAGTGTTGTGAAGTTTTTAAAATTTGGGGGATCAGAGAGAGGGAGGAACTAGGAAGGCACATTCATTTATAAAGAAGCTAATGAAACATGGACTACGAACTAGAAATTCCAAGTTGGCCAGAGAGGGAATCTACAGTAGCCAGACATTTATGGATGTTCGTTCTGGGTCTGCTCAACCCAAAACTACATACTGGTGGGAATACAAGAGATGAATACTCGGTTCTGGTCTCCTTGCATTTATACCCTGGCTTTAAAGCTGAGCTTAAATGTCAACCTCCTTCAGAGCCATCTAAGACTGTACTGATTCTATTTTAGAACAGGCCAAATTTCAGGGGTGAGGGACTTAGGGATTCTGAGGATCTCTCCCAGTGCACTGCTCTGAAAATATGGTAGGCCTGGGCCAGCTGCTGGGACAGGTCACAAGCCATCACCACAAACATTTATCCAGAGAGTTCATGTTTAGCACAATCCTAAATGTTTCAGAGAAAACTAAAAATATGCAGTCTCTCTCTGATTCATAGGCTCAGTAAAAAAAAATAACTTGAAAGGATGTCTTGACACACAAAATATAAAAATATTAGCGCACTCAGGGTGTCTGACATGGAATTATTTTAACACAATGAGTATTAGAGAATGGAGCTAATTAGAGCTTTTCTAATCAGAGAACACAAAGTTAGTGATTTCAATTTTGTTTTGTTTTGTTTTGCTTTTAGCCAAAAGGACAGCTGGCAATGTTCTGTTAGACATGAGTGATTGAGCGAAACTGTGAGGTTAGGTCAGTGTGAGTCCATCACCAGTGGATTTCATTTTTCATTTTGTGCCAACTAGAGAGCTTTGGATTTGTTAAAATATGGCATTTATGGATTATTCCTGTACTGCTAAGTCCTCTGCTAATATATGGAGGACACATAGGCCCTATCTTATACATATAGTCTGTGTCATAGCACATACGAAAAAATGACCTACCTAGTGATATAAAGAAGCCACATTAAAAAATAAATTGCTTATCTACTTCTTAGTGCCACGTTTTAGGCATTATAAGCTACTATCTTCATAATAGCTGGCAATATGAAAATTATAATTGCAGCTATTATTTATATGTGGGTAGATTTCTATTTTCCTATTCCTTTCACATTTTACCTCCAAAGACATTGATACCCATTTTTGGAGGAAAAGCCCCTTGGAGCTATTTCAAATATAGGTTCTCATTATCACATTGTAAGCTATGGAGTCTCAAAAATTGAAGAATTTATGATCAGGAATTGAAAGATAATCATTTGGTTTTTATCATCCCTTGAAAAGAACATCTTTGCAAAGAAATATCTTACCATGTAATATAGCTACCAGGCTGACTTATTAATAACAGCATTACTTATAATCAAGCTATTCATAGTTAAGAAGAAAAGGCCATTGTTGCAAAGTGGTATAAATGGATCCAGGGCTTTTACTGGCATCACATGGTTTTCTTTCTCTTCCATCTTCAGTGGCTGGGTTGATTGAGGTACTTGCTGAGTTAAAGAGAGCAGGACAAACACCATATGTACTGTACCTTTTGTGATTGCAGACTGCCCTTAGACTGCCACCATCTAACAGGCTGAGGTGATGGTCAAAGTGTATGGCAGACAAGAGTAAAGATGGTTCCTGCAAATTCCATTACCTAGACAACCACTGTGGAGACCAATTTAGCACTCTATGCTCAGCCTCAAGCTAGATACTCCCTATGGCCTAAAAATTACATTTTTTAGGTAAATACCTCCCTGGAGAAACTCATACACATGCAGAAAGATGTGTACAAGGATGCTTAGTTGCTTACTTGTGGCTTTCTTACAGTGAAAAAGAGAAACAGTCTAAATAACCATCAATTGAGGAATGGATACATTCAATATGGTATAGTCATAAGGTGAAATGTTAATGCAGGGGTTAAAAGAAATAGACTAGATCAATATGCCAACATGGAAAGCTGTCAACACTATGATGTTGACTGGGGAAAAAAGCAGGTTTCAAAATAATACACAATTCGGTACAGTTATACAAATGTTAACGATAAATTTTAAAAGTTTAGCATATTTTTATGGATTTACATATATATAAAGACATTTAAATTTGTAGAGGAATAATACACTCTAAATTCACAGTTGCCCTAGCTTTCTGGACAGGACAAAAAGAGAAAGGGACTTGGATGGGGAACAAAGGGGACCTCTACATTATCTGTAATATTTTTTCTTTAAGGAAATAATGGCAAAATATTCATAATTTTCCATTCTTGGTGCTAGACAGTCTCTACCTTTTTTTGGTATTTTCTACTGGGAAATAGTTTGAAACCCATGTGTCCTTACAGTGGATCAATATAACCGTCCTCCTGTAGAAGAGCCAAATGTGTGTATGTGTATATGCATATGCATGTGTGTGCATAGTTATAGCTGTATATGTTTTAAAGAAACATTTATCCAAATACCTCAGGTAAACATTGAGATTTTGTGTCCCTAATATGCATATTGTCTGTCTATATTTTGCCCTAAATGGCATAAATGATTACAAGTCTGTTTTGTATAACAACCATGGCTTCAGGTCTTATTTTCTTCTCTTTAAAATGAGATCAGGTGCAAATGCATAGTATGTTGTTAAGAATTAGCTGGGCGCAGTGGCTCATGCCTGTAATCCCAGCACTTTGGCAGGCTGAGGCAGGTGGATCACCTGAGGTCAGGAGTTCAAGACCAGCCTGGTCAACATGGTGAAACCCCATCTCTACTAAAAATACAAAAATTAGCTGGGCATGGTGGCGGGCACTTGTAGTCCCAGCTACTTGGGAGGCTGAGGCAGGAGAATCACTTGAACTTGGGAGATGGAGGTTGCAGTGAGCCGAGATGGCACCACTGCACACCCGCCTAGGTGACAGAGCAAGACTTCATCTCAAAAAAAAAAAATTAATATCAAACTGTGTCCAACAACTTAGATTTGAATAGTAATTCATGCTGCTATAAAGACACATGCACACATATGTTTATTGCGGCACTATTCACAATAGCAAAAACTTGGAACCAACCCAAATGTCCAACAATGATAGACTGGATTAAGAAAATGTGGCACATATACACCATGGAATACTATGCAGCCATAAAAAATGATGAGTTCATGTCCTTTGTAGGGACATGGATGAAATTGGAAATCATCATTCTCAGTAAACTATCGCAAGAACAAAAAACCAAACACCGCATATTCTCACTCATAGGTGGGAACTGAACAATGAGAACACATGGACACAGGGAGGGGAACATCACACTCTGGGGACTGTTGTGGGGTGGGGGAAGGGGGGAGGGATAGCTTTAGGAGATATACCTAATGCTAAATGATGAGTTAATGGGTGTAGCACACCAGCATGGCACATGTATACATATGTAACTAACCTGCACATTGTGCACGTGTACCCTAAAACTTAAAGTATAATAATAATAAAATAAAATTTAAAAAAAAAGAAAAAGAAATCAAGATACCAAAAAGCCAAGTGATGTCCCAAAGCTCATAAAGTTTATTACTGGCAGTAAATGCAGGTATGAGTGTTTGTACCAGCTGTTTCGTTATCTTGAGTAATAGAGTGTCAGTTTACTGCGTTTTTATTGTACAAGTCAAAAGTCTTAACTAATTTGGCTAATTATATTTCTACATATACATGGAAATATTTGGCAGACTGCAATTATATAATTTTGAAGGATAATCTGGAAGAGTGGATAAGAAAATAAATTTTCTCAGAAGCTTACTTCATAGCATACCTCTCCAAAGCCTTTCCAACTTGAAGAAGTAACAATTCCATTCTTATTTCTGAAATACTGAGCAATTCTTACCTTTTTTCTGCTGAAAACGTCTTTAAATAGTAGTCTATAGACAAACAGTAACTTGCTAACTTTTTCTTTTTCTCTTTTTCCTTTTTTTTTTTTTTTTTTTTTTTTTTGAGACAGGGGTCTCACTCTGTCTCCCAGGCTGGAATGCAGTGATGCAATCTCAGCTCACTGCAGCCTCAACACCTTGGGCTCAGATGATACCCCCACCCCAGCCTCCCAAGTAGCACAGACTACAGGCATGTGCCACCATGCCCAGCTAAGTTTTGTATTTTTTGTAGAGACGAGGTTTTGTCATGTTGGCCAGGCTAGTCTTAAACTCCTAAGCCCAAGTGATCTGCCCACCTCAGCCTCCAAAAGTGCTGGGTTTATAGGCAATGAGCCATTGTGCCCAGCCACTGAGTTTTTCTTTCCTTTAAAAAGTTAACATATAGATTGAAGCTCTGACATTATTGAAAAGAAGAATAAACTTTTGGTTACATTTGTCCAGGTGTACTATACCTTTGGACCATCTCCTGCGCGTTGTGGTTGCTGAGTACAGTGAGGAATCCTCAGTGATGCAGTGTTGGCCAGTGGTCCTTGGTTATAACCATTGGCCAAGCATTTCATTCCATTGAGGAGAATGAGAAGAGAGCAAGTTGGTCTAGGCTTGACTCCAGTCATCATCCTAAGCCCTGGTAGGATCGTTGAGTAGTGTAGTAGTTACCCTGTTTTCTTTTTTCCTTCTTTTTGCCAATTTGCCTATAAAAAGTGTATGTGTGTGTATATGTACATGTGTGCATTTGATCTAGATTCAAATCCCACACTTAGTCCTGTCTAACATTGGATAAGTTAGTAATTTTAGCTTTGTTAAGCCTCAGGTTCCTCATTTGTAAAACGGGGCAATAATTATACCTAACTTCATAGCATTATCCTTAAGATTAAACGAGATAATGCTAGCAAGCACATAATAAGTCCTCAACTATGAACAGTAGGTAGTATGGTTACTAATTCATTCCTCCAACAAGTATTTATTAAACACACTGGGTGACAGGCACTGTGCTATAATCTAGGGATATATGGAATCTGTAATAAGAAAGACAAAGGTCAGTCCTCGTGGGACTCACATTCTACTGGGCAGACAATGAACAGTAAGTAGATGATTTTACTTCTGATAATGATGGGTGATTTAGGGCAAAAGTAAGACAGAGTGAAGGGTCCTAAGAGTGACTGAGGAGAAGCAATTGTTTCAGCTCGGTTAGGCTGGGATACTTTCCCTGAGGAAGTGGCATTTGAGCAGAGTCCTGAATGGAAGCCCCCAGTGAAGATCTTGGGGACAGAGAAAACCACACATGTGAATGGCCAGGGAGAGGGTAATAAAAGGACACCAGTGCACTGGGCAAGGATCCTGGGAAGCTTGAGCATCATACTAAGAATTGGAATGTTTTTCTAAGAGAAGCTGAGTTTTAGCAGAAGGTGATATAACTGATTTCTGCTTTTATGTTTTTTGAAGGCAATTGCTTGGGCAGGGGATTTCTTATTATTTATCTCACCCTACTTTACAAAGGTCCATTTTTCTTCATTCTCTGAGTTTTAGAGAAATTACAAGCTGTGCTGTTTTTTTGAGTCATCAGCTGATGATTCATGTACTATCTTTGCTGATTTAGTGATTTCTACCAATCCAGATGAAAGTTTTTTGATTTTTTTTTCAGCAACTTCAAAAATATCAGAATAGGTAAATAATCTAGATGAAAAGTAAAAAACAAAAATAAGTTTAAAAATCTCCAATCGCTTGAACCTGGGAAGTGGACGTTGCAGTGAGCCGAGATTGCGCCACTGCACTCCAGCCTGAGAGACAGAGCCAGACTCCATCTCAAAACAACAACAACACAACAACAACAACAATAACAAAACTCTAATCTTAACAAAAATTATAATTATGGGATAATATTTTAAAAATAGTAATTATACTACCATTTGATTGCTTATTACATATAAAAGTTACAAAAGCATCGTGCTAAATGCTTTTCCTATAAGCCCTATTTAATCTTTTTAACAGTCTTGTGAGTTAGGCATTGTTATGTCCATTTTAGAGATGAGAATTGTAGAGTGATTAAGTTTCCCATGATGACACAGCCAGTAAATAATGAACTTAGGATTTAAACCCCAAAGTCATGTTCTCAGCTGCTACCTTATAGCTTCATAGGCACAGGGTTAGATTAGCAACTGTTTTGTTCCTTTATGCAACCCAGTCTCACCTCTTAGTCTTCCTCATTTCTGCTTTGAATGACTAATGCCTGGTATCACTTTTTCAATGGTTTCAACCACCCTCCTATGTCTCCTCCTGGTGAGATCTCCATCCCTGTAAAGTGCCCCCACGTCCCCAAATTATTCCTTCTACCCTGAGTGAAACTCTTATTCCTTCAGGGTTAGCTCCTCTTAGCAGTGTTAGGATGAGAGTAATGTGATTAAACTAACTTGTACTGAATATAAGTGGCAAAAACTAATGTTTCTAATGATGACCACATATCATTTAGGAAGAATTAATTCACAATTAAATATTGTGTTCATTCAATATTTCTTTAAAGGAGACTTTATTAAATGATCAGTGATTGTTCTAGGGTTGCAGTGTTGAATATGACAGACATATTCTTGTGTCATGGAGCTCATGTTCTGTTGGAGGTGGAAGACAGTAAAACAGAAAAGAAAATGTCAGATGCTACAGAAATGTTAGGTTTGGTGCCTATGACATTGGGAGTGGATATAAAATGAATAAAAGCCAGAGTTCTTCTGAGCAGGACCTTGCATAGCTGGAATGAAGGAGAGGAGTTATATTACGGGTTAGGTACCAGATGAGTACTGGTGCCATTCACCAAGGAGAAGAACCCAGGAAGAGAGGTGTGGGCTCTGGGTAGGGGAAGAGGATCCTGGAGTTTGGAACTTGTGGAATTTCTATGAGATGGGGAGGATGCCCATTGGAAAGTTGCATTGATAAGCCCAGATTTAGAGAAAGGATGAAGTTGGAGATGTCTTTCAGAAACATTGGCATGTAGAGAACAGCTCCATCTTCCTCCTCTCTATTCCCCTTTCTTATTTTCACCTGGTCAATCCATTTTGGGAACTCTTCATCAAAGAAGGAACATGCCGTTATCAGTGTTACTTCTGGAAGCAGTGCCATAGAGCAGGACTGTTGGGAAGAGACAAATTCAGTGCTTCTAACGTGGGCATAAAAATTACATCCTAATGTCAGAACCTGAAGTGTTGGATGAAGATATCACTGATATTCTTTTAATGTTACTCACTGAAAACTCAAGGGCTTTTATCCTAGACCCTCCATTTTCCCTTTGGGCATTTCTGTGGGACTGGAGAAGCACAGAATGGAAGAGAATGTGTTGCCCCAAATAGCCTAATGACTTAGGTGTCACTGTCTGTGCCTTGGGCTTATCTGGTAAGTGCAATGTAAACTGAGAAAGAAAACAAGACTTGACCAGCAAACAGTCTGCTTGTGGTGAGCAGAACCCTGTTATCTGCTCAGAGCATGTGCTGAAGTTCCATTGCACAGTGCTTCAGGATGCTCCAAATAAACAAACTGTAATCAGCTACTCATTGAGCTATTTATTGTTTGTCCACATAAATAAAAATATTTATTTTCAACCATAGCCTATTAATGTTAGTCAAAAATGTTGCAGAATATAGACATCTATTTTTAAAATATATTTCTAGGCCTCTTTTTTAAGTCCATTCATTCTTTCACATACCCATCACTTATTCCTATACCATAATCAGATATCTTAAGCATACACACACTCGCGTATGCACACATGTATAATACGTGCATAGTGTATATCCCTAGCACTTAGCATAGAGTATGTTCAATAAGTATTTGTTAATTGATATTCTATTTGAAGTATTCATATTTTCTCTTCAGTTCGGGACTATTTACTGAGTGCCTGGTATGTGTCAAGCGTTGGGGATAAAAATGAGCCAGCATAATATGAAAGTCCTCACCCTGCATGCAGAATGCAGTCAGGTTGTAGGTGCACTGTTACAACCAAGATAAGTGTTGTGAGGAGAGGCACGTGATGCTGCAATCACATATTAAAGGGAATGGACCAGGCATGAGATGGAGCTGGGTGAGAGCTGAAGACTATCAAGACACAGAGACAGGTGGGGATGGTGGCCGAGTGAGTCCATTTGTCATCCCTGCGAGTGGGAGGACTGAGAGCTAGGCAGTGTTGTGCCAGACAAGGTGACAAGGAAAGATGTTTTATAATAGAATCTTCTTTATATCAGCAATTTTGATGCAGACGTTCCTACTGTGTTATGTAGACTTTCTGATGATCCATGCAGCTCTTGAAGCAAACAAGCACTCTTGTTAAGTCTGACACAGAACACCATTTCTTTGTCCAGGAAGAAAATGATTATGGCAACACTATTTCCTATGTCTTTCTTAACTCTTTGGACAACTATATGGTTTACCCACACCCAATCTCCCAAGAGTTTCAAAAGAAAGGAATAATTTAAATATGAACTTAGCTAGAATGTTGTATGGTTTTGAAGCCAAAATAGAAACCCAGACAGTGATCCCTTCAGGTTGAGAACCATGGGTCAGACATCACACATCATTTAATGGGTCTGTTTCTACTGCATGAAACACAGTGACTTGATGTCTGTTCATTCTTTGAGAAAGTAGACATGCACTTGGAAAAACATTCAAAAGGTATTTAGTAAAGTCTCTCTCCCACCCCTTGGGCAGTCCCCCAATTCCTCTCCTTAGAGACTATCCATTATATGAGGTTCTAGTGTTGTATCCTTTTAGAGATATTCTGTTCATATGTAAGTATGTAGCTGTATGTGTCACTTCCTTTTTCTGACATAAATATTACAATACTATACTTAATATTCTGCAATGTCTTTTACCTTGCTTTAAATGCCAAACAGTTCTGGAGGCTGGGAAGTGCAAGATCAAAGTGTTGGCAGGTTCAGTGACTGGTAAAGGCCTCGTTCTCTGCCTCCCAGATAGCGCCTTGAATGCTGTGTTCTCTCATGGCAGAAGGCAGAAGGGCAAAAGGGGGAAACAGCTCCCTCACACCTCTTTTACCCACTCATGAGGGCTCCACTCTCATGACTTAATCACCTCCTTCATACTATCATCACATTGGTGAATTAGTTTCAACATATGAATTTTGGAGGGTATACAGACATTTAAACTGTAGTATCTACAGTCTATGATTTCTACCAGTTTTAATTTTTTTTTTAGTGTGGAACATGAACCTTAATATACTTTCAGAACAATCTGAGAGCAGAAGTCTTTTAATTTAAAAATTTAAAGGTTGCCTTTCCCATGCCTAATTTGACAGTACTTTTTTCCCCACCATTTAAATCTTTATTATTATGTGATTATTAAGAAGTACATAACTCACTATACGAACTCAAAATCTACAGAAATATACTCCTTAGGCGATGAAGGGCCCTATCATCGCAGATTTCCAGGATAATCATTGTTCGTGATTTGCTGTCTGTCTCCTTCTTGGTTTGTTTTTATATTAATATAATGTGAATATGGATATTAATTGATTCCATATTGAGTACACATACAGATATTTTATGGAGAAATGGGAACAGAATAACCATTGTTTTAAGAGATTTACCTCATGGTTCTCAACAGGAGCCATTTAAAAATGTGCACAGGACAAATTTTAGTGTTTCAGACACTGGCATTTAGCACCCAAGGGTCAGGGATTTTAAACATCCCGCAGTGAATGGTGGATCCCACACAATAAAGAATTGCACCATCCAAAATGACAGTAGCTTGTTGAGAAATACTGTTTTCTTGAGAGTAATGCTTCCTTTTGCCCTCATATTTTATCAGTTTACATAAGATTATATTAAATGATGTTATGGATTCATGGAGTGCCTGAGCAAGGCAGGCTCTTTTTGAGTACAAAGAGGAAGAAGACATGGCCGTTGTCTCCCAGGGTCTCAGTCTTCAGTGTGCAACAGACTGTGATGAGTCCTCTAATGGAAACAAAGAGTGTAGCAGAGGAACAGCGGGGGATAGGAGGACTAATTATACCTGGAGACATCTTGGGAGGCTTCTTGGAAGGGATGATCCCTTTCAACAGTGGGACTCTCAAAATCACAGGTACCAGTGCCCCAAGTCATATCTTGGAAAAAGGGAGAGAGAGACTGTCAGCCCTGCAACTTCTAGATAAGCACTTGGTCTGAACATGAGCTGTGGCAGCTCCTGCCTGTTGCTCAGGTCACTGATTCTGTGGCCTTGTCTCCTCTCCTCTCTGGCCACTCTTACCACCATTCTAGCATTAGAAAGGGTACCATGATGTAACTCAGGCCACCTTCTTGGGATGGGAATCCCAAGGAATGCCAGCTGTGATTCTTTCAAACCAGCCAGTCCTGGAGTGGGACACAGGATGCAGGAGATGCCATGGAGAGGACAAAAAAAGGGGAGAGAAGACAAGAGATTCCAGACAGTTACAGCAAAACCCTATTCTGCTAGTCAGGGACACAGAAATCCTGGCAAGATATCCACAGTAACATATCATGGAAGATAGCTGGGAGGAGGGGGACAGTTATGAGAAAACAAATTTTCTAGACTAAGATTTAATTCTTTCAAGGCCTATCCTTTATATTTTAGTTATTTTCTAAAGAGTTTGGATATATTTTTTCTTACTCTCTTAAACTGACAATAGAGAACATCATCTTATTCAGGTCAACAGTGTGAATCAGTGATTATGTAGAAATAAGCTTCATTCCTGGGGAGGAGGGCACATCAAGCGCTTGTGCTGAGCACAGGAGTCTCCACTCTAATCAGCAGCTGATGTCTGCCCACTCTGCCTTACTCTAGGAAGACATCTATAACAATTATGAAAAAAAAATTTTTTTTTTAAGGGACAAGTTTATATAGACCATAAAAGGATAATCTGGGGCCAGGTGGATGGCTCATGCCTATAATCCCAGCAACTTTGGGAGGCTGAGATAGGAGGATTGCTTGAGCCCAGGAGTTCATGACCAGCCTGGGCAACATAGTGAGACTTTGTGTCTACTAAAAATCAAAAGTTAGCTTGGCGTGATGGTGCACACCTGTAGTCCCAGCTACTTGGGGGGCTGAGGTGGGAGGATCACCTGGGCTCTGGTGGTCAAGGCTGCATTGAGCTGTGATGACGCTACTGCACTCCAGCCTGGGTAACAGAGCAAGACCCTGTCTCAAAAATAAATAAATAAATAAAATAAAAATAAAAAGCTGAGAATGATGGAGCCCAATCTAAGGGCGCACCATATACTGTCTACCATACAGAAAACGTAATCCAGTTTATATATGAGGCAGACTATAGACTGTGCTCCAGGGATCTGGTGTCAACAACCAGCTCTTTTCATTAGGAAATCTGGTAAAAACTCCAGCCAGGTATAGCTGAGGAAATTGCCCAAGTGGTCTGTGACCTGTCTGAAACATTGCTTTTTGAATCTTGGTTTGTTGCTGGTCTGTCTTCATCTCTCACCCTGGCCTCGAGCAACCTTGTATGCATTGGTGTGCGTGCATCTTTGCGTGAGGGCTTGCAACACAAAGTGTAGACAAGTGTCAGTCTAACTGCAAATACTGAACTTCCAAGTGATAAAAAACAATCTTCATCTGGGGTCTTTCATTTGTATCCAGTGTATTATTATAATTATTTTGGGAAGTTTTGTTTCTCTGCCAGGGGCTTTGCAAAATGCTTGTTGCCATCAGTCATTAGGTGAATATGGGTTCTCCGGTGGTGCTGCTCTTTTGCGTCTCAGATCTGGGCATTGTAGGATAACTCCACTTAGGTCTTTCTTTGCTGCTCACACCCTGTGTTGTTTCTGGAATAATATCCAGACTGTATCTGGACTGGAAAAGTTCACTTCTTTCTTCAAAAATCCTTAGACTGTAATCCTTCTTGTGTCTTTCAGTCACCCTGTCTGGCCACAGATGCTTGAGATTCTATGGTGAACCCTTGTTCGCTTTGTTTCCTCTGCCTGTGATGCTCTTTCTGCCCTCTTTGGCCAACCACTTCTAACTCAGGTGGCCTCAACCCCCAGGGTTGGCTAAGTGTCTCTCCTGTGTGGTCCCATTGCACTCTTTGGATATCTCTTAGTATATTATATTTAACTTATTTGTTTATGTGTTTGTCTTCCCAACTAGGCTGTAAGTCCCTTGAAGACCAAGTAGATTTCCTCTTCATTTTTACTCCCCTCACAGTATATGGTAGATAGTGGCATCTTAATAAATGTTTATTGAGCAAAATTTATGTTCACTGTGGTTTTTAGTGGCTTTTGGTGGGGGTGGGGGAGGATGGATTTAGCCATATTATAGTTGGTTAAATTTAGAAAAGTAGGGTCTCACAACTAACTACACTGTTAGGAATTACAGAATGACTCATAATTCATTGTATCTATATCTTGAACACTCTTGAAAAAAATACCAGTTTTATTGTAAGATAACCACAAATCAGCTTAAACTGCTAATACTGTGAATTGTGCTTATATAAGAAATTAGAATCTGTAACAATTTTTTTCTCCTACTCTTGTAGTTTGCTCAAATACAGGATAAAAAATGAGTGGCAGGTGATTTGGGTTTTCCACAGGGTAGTGTTTTCTGCTGCATCATTTGCTTCTTATCAATTGTGTTCCTCTTTATAGATAACTTCAGTTTACCAACCACCTGTTCTAAAATTGCCTTTGTTTCTTGTCTATTTTTATTACCACTGACTTCCTGTTCTGAAATAGGACAGTCATGTTGTTTTTGAGTTTTATCATTATAGGTGTTCAGTAGGTATCTGTATCTCGTGGAGAGACTTTTTTTTTCAGTGTCTTGTATTTCCAGACATCAGTGCCCATAAGATTACTGATTATACATCAGTAATCTTATGTATAATCTTATGTAAAAAAATTCTAGGACCCTGAACATATGCTCATATTCAGCATAAAAAAGAATTTGATTGTCTAGAAAATGATCCAGTAAAATATGCTTTAAATTCCTTTATATTAGCAAATCCCTAACTTTATTAGAGTGAATGTGTTCATTTGCTTGGGTTACCACAAAGTACCACAGTCTGGGTGGCTTAAAAAACAGAAGTTTATGGCCGGGCGTGGTGGCTCACGCCTATAATCCCAGCACTTTGGGAGGCCGAGGCAGGTGGATCACTTTAGGTTTGGAGTTCAAGACCAGCCTGGCCAACATAGTGAAACCCCATCTCTACTAAAAATACAAAAATTAGCCGGGCCTGGTAGCATGCACCTGTAATCTCAGCTACTTGGGAGGCTGAGGCAGAAGAATCGCTTGAATCCGGGAGGCGGTGGTTACAGCAAACCAAGATCATGCCATTGCAAAAAACAAACAAAAAAACTTGGAAGTTTATTTCTTCACAGTTCTGGAGGCAAAAAGTCCGAGATCAATTGTCAGTAGGGTTGGTTACTTCCAAGGGCCTCTCTCTTTGGCTTAGGTTTTCTTCCAGAGTTTTTATTTCTTCCCTTGTGCCTGTTTGTGTCCTAATCTCTTGTAAAAACACCAGTTATATTGGATTAGGACCTATCCATATGACATCATTTTACCTAATTACCTCTTCTAAGGCTATATTTC
The DNA here is from genome assembly GCF_028858775.2 of Pan troglodytes. Lineage (NCBI taxonomy): Eukaryota > Metazoa > Chordata > Mammalia > Primates > Hominidae > Pan > Pan troglodytes. The sequence goes on from NC_072411.2 coordinate 92,530,103, forward strand.
CAAATACAATCACATTTTGAGGTACTGGGGGTCAGAACTTAAGACTTCAGCACATGAACTGGGGGAACACATGGTTCAGTCATAACAGTGCGTACTACGGCAGTTTAAATATCCTATTCTGATACTGAAGTACTTTTCAGTGACTATTCAGTAAATATATGTGTACTTCTTTGCCTTTTCATAGATCCAAATGCTGTCTTTCTTTCTGCTCACAATTTTACCCTTGCTGATTTCTTGAAGCCACTGGCTTCCTCAAAATGGTTGGTGAGGAAGGAATGCGAATGCTCTTGTCTTTTGGAATTCTGGGATAAAAGTTTTGTCAGAAACCAAAGAGTATTTACTTGGATACTTTTCCTTAAGATGATGATGATGATGAATCATTTATTGAGTGCTTATTTTGGGCAAGTCATTGTGTCGTCATTTTCACAACAAACCTACAGAATACATGTTTTTATCCCCACTTGATATATGAGGAAACTGAGGCTCAGAGAGATGAAATAACCTTGACCTGGATACTTCTTATTTTGTGTTTTCTTTTTTAGGGTACCTGTTTGCTCCTAAAGGACTATCAATTGTGAAAGTAGAAATGTGGGAAAGAAGGGAAGGCTATATCAAATTCACAGCCACTCTGCTTGTTGATGGCAATCTGAGACCTAAGGGTCCCAGAAGTTGTGAACCGGTCACTCCAGTGACTGAATTCCATCTGGGAAGAGGTTTGAAGGCAAAGCACAATCTACCTCCTAAACTGGATCAATTGACACTGGGTTATTTTAAGCCAGGAGTTTTGGACTATGGCCTGGATTGAATTACAGTTGTCATGGCAACCCTGATTCAGAGGTGGGCTCAAAAGACAGCTTCAGGATAGACAATTTGTGAACACTAGGAAAGTGGATTACCAACATTGTTTTATGATGGGATTATATGACAGTATTACTGGGGACAGCTTGGAATGAGTTAGACCACTGGTTCTCCACCCTGGCTCAGTAAGAGAACAACCTGGGGAACTTTCAAAATGCCTGGGTTTCAACCATAGAGATCTTTATTGAGATAGGTGTGGGCCTCGGCATCTGTAGTTGTAAACAGTTACCATGGTAAATCTGATGTCCAGCCAAGGTTAAGAATTAAGGAGCTGGCTCATGCCTGTAATTCCAGCATTTTGGGAGGCCGAGGTGGGCGGACTACCTGAGGTCAGGAGTTTGAGACCAGCCTGGCCAACATGGCAAAACCTCGTCTCTACTAAAAATACAAAAATTAGCCAGGCATGGTGGCGCATGCCTGTAATCCCAGCTAGTCAGGAGGCTGAGACGGCAGAATTGCTTGAACCTGGGAGGCGGAGGTTTCAGTGAGCCGAGATCATGCCACTGCTCTCTAGCCTCGGCAACAGAGCAAGACTCTGTCTCAAAAAAAGAAAAAGAATTAAGGAGCGAGGCCAGGTCAGTGGCAAGCTGTGGCTCACTGACCAAATCTGGCCTGCTGCCTGTTTTTATATGGCCCGTGAACTAATAATAGTTTCTACATGTTTAAATGGTTGAAAAAAAATCACAAGAAGAATAAGATTTTGTGACACATGAAAATTATTTTATGAAGTTGCATTTCAGTGTTCATAATTCAGCTCTTGTTGGAACATGGCCATGCTCATTCATTTACATATTGCCTGTGGCTGCTTTCATCCTACAGCAGCAGAGCTGAGGAGCTGCAACAGAGACCATGTAGCTCGTGAAGCCTAAACTGTTTAATGTGTGGTCCTTTATAGAAAAGTGTTTGCTGACCCCTGAGTTAGGGTAAAGAGAGGCCACCCACAGGGCTGGCTTCGAATTTGTAAAAGGAGGCACAGGTTTGTTTAACTTGTGTGTTCATGTAGTATATTTTGCATTTTAATTTCCTGTGGCTTTTTTTTTCCCTAGCAGAGGGAAACTGATGAATCTGTAGCAAGTTTGTTCAATAAAAGTTTCATTAAGGCAGATTGAAACGTACTTTTCTCCTCCAAACACACAAGTACAAAGAACATAATGTCCATAGAACAAGATGACCCAGACTTTTTGTAATACTTCACTGAGAATCTGCTAAATCCCTCTAATATCTGTTGCCTATTTCATCCACACCCTTCAACTTTTTCTTTTTTTGTCTTTTCTTCATCTTTCTTTTCCATATGTGAGATTAGTGATAGCTGGGTGTCTGAGAGCATTTCCCTTTGTTGATTCAGTGTTGGGAAAAAGGGAACAGTGTTTATAGGAATGAATTTTTTTTTTTTTTTTTTGAGACAGGGTCTTGCTCTGTTTGCCAGGCTGGAGTGCAGTGGTGGGATTATGGCTCAGGGCAGCCTAGACCTCCCAGGCTCAAGCAGTCCTCCTACCTCAGCCTCCCAAGTAGCTGGGACTATAGGTGTGTGCCACCAAGCCTGGCTAATTTTTTTTTTTTTTTTTTTGGTAGAGACAGGTTCTCACTATGTTGCCCAGGCTGGTCTTGAACTCTTGGGCACAAGTGATCCTCCTGCCTCAGCCTCCCAGGGTGCTCAGATTACAGGCATGAGTCAATACACTCAGTCAGGAATGATTTTAACATAAAAAGCAAGATTAGGAAAATACCACTGATTGTCGTGTTGGTTTATTTCTTTTACCTTTTACTTTTCATCAAATTGGATTCAGAAAACAGAGCATTAAGGTTAGGAAAATTAACAGAAAATAGAAAACAAGGGAGAAAGATAAATCCCTACCATTAGGGTGTATTTTGTGCAGAGAAGTAGCCACTCTTTGCTTCCAAACCAGCTCATCCAGTTCAGAACGAGAGATTGAAACCTTATGCTTGGGTGCACCACTTCAGGCCTTTGCTTATTTTCTTTCTACTTATACTTTTGGCAGCGGTAATGGTGGGGGTGAGAGAATGCAAGAGGTTGGTGTATATTTATTAGTTTTGTAAACATATGATACCATGAATTTTTAAAAAGATGAACATGTATCCATTGAACTGATAGGAGAAACTATTTGATTTCCAAATAGTTTATAGTAGTTAGTGAATGATAGTTTTCAATGACCTTCAGAGTCTCCTTGTGAAACTGCTTGGTATCTTGGGTATTATGAGCAAGGCCACATTCGTGTTTACACATTCTCATTTTTATCCTTCCTTGCCCCATTGTAGTGAAGTGGTTACAATCCCAGGCATAGTTGTCCTACAGCCACCTGGAAGGAAGCCAGTAATGTCATTACTGATGGCAGTGTGCCCAGACTATCTTAAAAAAGCATCATCTCTGCTACAAATTAAGTTTCAGGAAGGGTGATGTTCACTTTTATATTAACAAGCATTTTGAAAAGGCTGAGGGCAGATATGTTAGAAGCCATCTTCCTATTCCTAAATTCATGCTTAAATGTAATTGTCCTTCAGTTTTCCCACTCCTGAGTTTGGAGTCTGCTGGATGATGGGTGGTTTGGGGAAGGAAAAGATAGGTAATATTTGCATGTTTTGTACACATATTAGATTGTATATTAGGGACTCAGTTTATTTTCCTTTGCTTTTTTTTTATTTTATTTTTATTTTTTATTTTTTATTTTTTTTTAGGGTTCTGTACATTGGCCTGGCCTGCAATACGGCTCGCTATATTTATATTTCCTACCTGGAGAATGCCTGGACTGTTCTCCCCATGGAAGTTCTTCAAGGTAAGTTAACAGCTGGGATTGAAATTATTTCTCTGCCTTCCCTGAGCTGTGGCTAAAAGCCCAGTGGCCTTCAGCATCTGATTCTATAAAGGAAGGGCAGGCCTACTGTTTCATGTGATTTTGAAGTGGTTGTTAAGGAAGAGATGACATCAGGAGGGATGGTTCCTTGGTTACCTGAGTGCTGCTCTGTGTTGAGCCAAACAAAGCTGGACTTGACCCACACCCTTGTGATTAAACAAAGGAAGAGGAACTCTAGAATAAACTCCTGTGCACAACTATTAGACATGGACATCCAAGGGTGGTTTTAAGATATAAAAATATTTATCTTTTAAAGTTTTTGGTGTTTTTAGTTTTGTAGGTTAACTATAGTTACTGAAAAAAGATTGTTGTCATAATTATTTTATCTCTTCAGTTATTTTTATCACATCTGGTGACTTATAACTAAAGTTTTATAGCCACACCGTTGTTTTTCCATGAACTTTAAAAAATCTCTGCTCAAATGTCCTGCCCTGAGTTCTCTTTGCTTCAGTGTACTGTCTGCCATCAAGACACAACTGAAAAAGTTTCTAGAAGGCTCTTGTCATGTAGCTGAAGAGTGCTGAAAAAATGGATTACTATTCAAAGCTCATTGCCATGTTAGCTCATATAGTACTGACCACATCCTGAAAAGTCCTGATTGGCATCATGATTAAAATAAAGTTTCAGGACAAGATCGCTGGAGTTGAGTGATGGTCCAGGCTACTAAATCATTAATTGCACTAAACAGTCTGTGATTTGATTATATATGATTTCATTAGCTTTATAGATTGCCATTATCATTTTCCCTTACCCTAAGGAGACAAATGCGGTGTAATCAATGTGATTAATTGTCATGATGAAAGATTGAGAATTTCAATCTTTTAAAATGAAAGATTCATAATTATACATCTAAACAGAATGTACAAAATGTCAGCTCATTCATCAAATTCCATCATAGCAATGAAAAAAGAACTTATCCTAATTGAAAGGAGATATAATTTATATTCACATTATAATTATAAAATTCAAGTATATATATATATATATATATATATATATATATACTTTAAGATGCTTTTCTCAGATTTGATGCAATGGTGTAGCTAGTGAAAGGAGATTTTGTTTACAAATATATAGAAAATGGAAACTTGGTCTTTAATAATAAGAAATTATTGTTTCTAATAATTAGAACTCTGGAAGGGTCCTGAGGGGAGGCACACATCTCAGTTTTGTGTCATTTAAGAATAACAGGAGGGTGGAGCCAAGATGGCCGAATAGGTACAGCTCCAGTCTACAGGTCTCAGCGTAAGTGACACAGAAGACTACTGATTTCTGCATTTCCAACTGAGGTACCGGGTTCATCTCACTGGGGATTGTCAGGCAGTGGGTGCAGGATAGTGGGTGCAGCGCGGTGAGTGTGAGCTGAAGCAGGGCGAGGCATCACCTCACCCAGGAAGCGCAAGGGGTCAGGGAATTCCCTTTTCTAGCCGAGGAAAGGGGTGAGAGACAGCATCTGGAAAATCGGGTCACTCCCACCCTAATACTGTGCTTTTCCAACAGTCTTAGCAAACGGCACACTAGGAGATTATATCCTGCACCTGGCTTGGAGGGTCCTACGCCCACCGAGCCTCCCTCATTGCTAGCGCAGCAGTCTGAGATCAAACTGCAAGGTGGCAGTGAGGCTGGGGGAGGGGCACCCGCCATTGCTGAGGCTTGAGTAGGTAAACAAAGCAGCGGCTGGGAAGCTTGAACTGGGTGGAGCCCACCACAGCTCAAGGAGGCCTGCCTGCCTCAGTAAACTCCACCTCTGGGGGCAGAGCATAGCCAAACAAAAGGCAGCAGAAACCTCTGCAGACTTAAATGTCCCTGTCTGACGGCTCTGAAGACAGTAGTGGTTCTCCCAGCATGCAGCTTGAGATCTGAGAACAGACAAACTGCCTCCTCAAGTGGGTCCCTGACCCCCGAGTAGCCTAACTGGGAGGCACCCCCCAGTAGGGGCAGACTGATAACTCACACGGCCGGGTACCCCTCTGAGACAAACCTTCCAGAGGAACGATCAGGCAGCAATATTTGCTGTTCACCAATATCTGCTGTTCTGCAGCTTTCACTGCTGATACCCAGGCAAACAGGGTCTGGAGTGGACCTCCAGCAAACTCCAACAGACCTGCAGCTGAGGCTCCTGACTGTTAGAAGGAAAACTAACAAACAGAAAGGACATCCACACCAAAACCCCATCTGTACGTCACCATCATCAAAGACCAAAGGTAGTTAAAACCACAAAGATGGGGAAAAAACAGAGCAGAAAAACTGAAAATTCTAAAAATCAGAGCACCTCTCCTCCTCCAAAGGAACACAGCTCCTCACTAGCAATGGAACAAAGCTGGACAGAGAATGACTTTGATGAGTTGAGAGAAGAAGGCTTCAGACGATCAAACTACTCCGAGCTAAAGGAAGAAGTTCAAACCCATGGCAAAGAAGTTAAAAACCTTGAAAAAAGATTAGATGAATGGCTAACTACAATAACCAATGCAGAGAAGTCCTTAAAGGACCTGATGGAGCTGAAAACCACGGCACGAGAAATAGGTGACAAATGCACAAGCCTTAGTAGCTGATTTGATCAACTGGAAGAAAGGGTATCAGTGATGGAAGATCAAATGAATGAAATGAAGTGAGAAAAGAAGTTTAGAGAAAAAAGAATAAAAAGAAACGAACAAAGCCTCCAAGAAATATGGGACTATGTGAAAAGACCAAATCTACGTCTGATTGGTGTACCTGAAAGTGACAGGGAGAATGGAACCAAGTTGGAAAACACTCTGCAGGATATTATCCAGGAGAACTTCCCCAATCTAGCAAGGCAGGCCAACATTCAAATTCAGGAAATATAGAGAAGCCACAAAGATACTCCTCGAGAAGAGCAACTCCAAGACACATAATTGTCAGATTCACCAAAGTTGAAATGAAGGAAAAAATGTTAAGGGCAGCCAGAGAGAAAGGTCGGGTTACCCACAAAGGGAAGCCCATCAGATTAACAGCTGATCTCTGGGCAGAAACTCTACAAGCCAGAAGAGAGTGGGGGCCAATATTCAACATTCTTAAAGGAAAGAATTTTCAACCCAGAATTTCATATCCAGCCAAACTAAGCTTTATAAGTGAAGGAGAAATAAAATACTTTACAGACAAGCAAATGCTGAGAGATTTTGTCACCACCAGACCTGCCCTAAAAGAGCTCCTGAAGGAAGCACTAAACATGGAAAGGAACAACCAGTACCAGCTACTGCAAAAACATGCCAAATTGTAAAGACCATTGAGGCTAGGAAGAAACTGCATCAACCAACAAGTAAAATCACCAGCTAACATCATAATGACAGGATCAAATTCACACATAACAATATTAACCTTAAATGTAAATGGGCTAAATGCTCCAATTAAAAGACACAGACTGGCAAATTGGATAAAGAGTCAAGACCCATCAGTGTGCTGTATTCAGGAAACCCATCTCACATGCAGAGACACACATAGGCTCAAAATAAAGGGATGGAGGAAGATCTACCAAGCAAATGGAAAACAAAAAAAGGCAGGGGTTGCAATCCTGGTCTCTGATAAAACAAACATCAGAAGAGACAAAGAAGGCCATTACATAATGGTAAAGGGATCAATTCAACAAGAAGAGCTAACTATCCTAAATATATATGCACCCAATACAGGAGCACCCAGATTCATAAAGCAAGTCCTTAGAGACCTACAAAGAGACTTAGACTCCCACACAATAATAATTGGAGACTTTAACACCCCACTGTCAACATTAGACAGATCAACGAGACAGAAAGTCAGTAAGGATATCCAGGAATTGAACTCAGCTTTCACCAAGCAGACCTAATAGACATCTACAGAACTCTCCACCCCAAATCAACAGAATATACATTCTTTTCAGCACCACACCTATTCCAAAATTGACCACATACTTGGAAGTAAAGCACTCCTCAGCAAATGTAAAAGAACAGAAATTATAACAAACTGTCTCTCAGACCACAGTGCAATCAAACTAGAACTCAGGATTAAGAAACTCACTCAAAACTGCTCAAGTACATGGAAACTGAACAACCTGCTCCTGAATGACTACTGGGTACATAAGGAAATGAAGGCAGAAATAAAGATGCTCTTTGAAACCAACGAGAACAAAGACACAATGTACCAGAATCTCTGGAACACAGTCAAAGCAGTGTGTAGAGGGAAATTTATAGCACTAAATGCCCACAAGAGAAAGCAGGAAAGTTCCAAAATTGACACCCTAACATCACAATTAAAAGAACTAGAGAAGCAAGAGCAAACACATTCAAAAGCTAGCAGAAGGCAAGAAATAACTAAGATCAGAGCAGAACTGAAGGAAATAGAGACACAAAAAACCCTTCAAAAAATCAGTGAATCCAGGAGCTGGTTTTTTGAAAAGATCAACAAAATTGATAGACCGCTAGCAAGACTAATAAAGAAGAAAAGATTAAAGAATCAAATAGACGCAATAAAAAATGATAAAGGGGATATCACCACTGATCCCACAGAAATACAAACTACCATCAGAGAATACTATAAACACCTCTATGCAAATAAACTAGAAAATCTAGAAGAAATGGATAAATTCCTTGACACAAACAACCTCCCAAGACTAAACCAGGAAGAAGTTGAATCTCTGAATAGACCAATAACAGGCTCTGAAATTGAGGCAATAATTAATAGCTTACCAACCAAAAAAAGTCCAGGACCAGATGGATTCACAGCTGAATTCGACCAGAGGTACAAGGAGGAGATGGTACCATTCCTTCTGAAACTATTCCAATCAAGAGAAAAAGAGGGAATCCTCCCTAACTCATTTTATGAGGCCAGCATCATCCTGATACCAAAGCCTGGCACAGACACAACCAAAAAAGAGAATTTTAGACCAATATTCCTGATGAACATAGATGCAAAAATCCTCAATAAAATACTGGCAAACCGAATCCAGCAGCACATCAAAAAGCTTATCCACCATGATCAAGTGGGCTTCATCCCTGGGATGCAAGGCTGGTTCAACATATGCAAATCAATAAATGTAATCCAGCATATAAACAGAACCAAAGACAAAAATCACATGATTATCTCAATAGATGCAGAAAAGCCTTTGCAAAATTCAACAACCCTTCATGCTAAAAACTCTCAATAAATTAGGTATTGATGGGACGTATCTCAAAATAATAAGAGCTATCTATGACAAACCCACAGCCAATATCATACTGAATGGGCAAAAACTGGAAGCATTCCCTTTGAAAACTGGCACAAGACAGGGATGCCCTCTCTCACCACTCCTATTCAACATAGTGTTGGAAGTTCTGGCCAGGACAATGAGGCAGGAGAAGGAAATAAAGGGTATTCAATTAGGAAAAGAGGAAGTAAAATTGTCCCTGTTTGCAGATGACATGATTGTATATCTAGAAAACCCCATCGTCTCAGCCCAAAATCTCCTTAAGCTGATAGGCAACTTCAGCAAAGTCTCAGGATACAAAATCAATGTGCAAAAATCACAAGCATTCTTATACACCAGTAACAGCCAAACACCCAAATCATGAGTGACCTCCCATTCACAATTGCTTCAAAGAGAATAAAATACCTAGGAATCCAACTTATAAGGGATATGAAGGACCTCTTCAAGGAGAACTACAAACCACTGCTCAATGAAATAAAAGAGGATACAAACAAATGGAAGAACATTCCATGCTCATGGATAGGAAGAATCAATATCGTGAAAATGGCCATACTGCCCAAGGTAATTTATAGATTCAATGCCATCCCCATCAAGCTACCAATGACTTTCTTCACAGAATTGGAAAAAACTACTTTAAAGTTCATACGGAACCAAAAAAGAGCCCGCATTGCCAAGTGAATCCTAAGCCAAAAGAACAAAGCTGGAGGCATCACGCTACCTGACTTCAAACTATACTACAAGCCTACAGTAACCAAAACAGCATGGTACTGGTACCAAAACAGAGATATAGACCAATGGAACAGAACAGAGCCCTCAGAAATAATGCCACATATCTACAACTATCTGATCTTTGACAAACCTGACAAAAACAAGAAATAGGGAAAGGATTCCCTATTTAATAAATGGTGCTGGGAAAACTGGCTAGCCATATGTAGAAAGCTGAAACTGGATCCCTTCCTTACACCTTATACAGAAATTAATTCAAGATGGATTAAAGACTTAAATGTTAGACCTAAAACCATAAAAACCCTAGAAGAAAACCTAGGCAATACCATTCAGGACATAGGCATGGGCAAGGACTTCATGTCTAAAACACCAAAAGCAATGGCAACAAAAGCCAAAATTGACAAATGGGATCTAATTAAAGAGCTTCTGCACAGCAAAAGAAACTACCATCAGAGTGAACAGGCAACCTACAGAATGGGAGAAAATTTTTGCAATCTACTCATCTGACAAAGGGCTAATATCCAGAATCTACAAAGAACTCAAACAAATTTATAAGAAAAAAACAAACAACCCCATCAACAAGTGGGCAAAGGATATGAACAGACTCTTCTCAAAAGAAGACATTTATGCAGCCAACAGACACATGAAAAAATGCTCATCATCACTGGCCATCAGAGAAATGCAAATCAAAACCACAATGAGATACCATCTCATACCAATTAGAATGGCAATCATTAAAAAGTCAGGGAACAACAGGTGCTGGAGAGGATGTGGAGAAATAGGAACACTTTCACACTGTTGGTGGGACTGTAAACTAATTCAACCATTGTGGAAGTCAGTGTGGCGATTCCTCAGGGATCTAGAACTAGAAATACCATTTGATCCAGCAATCTCATTACTGGGTATATACCCAAAGGATTATAAATCATGCTGCCATAAAGACACATGCACACATATGTTTATTGCAGCACTATTCACAATAGCAAACACTTGGAATCAACCCATATGTCCAACAGTGATAGACTGGATTAAGAAAATGTGGCACATATACACCATGGAGTACTATGCAGCCATAAAAAATGATGAGTTCATGTCCTTTGTAGGGACATGGATGAAGCTGGAAACCATCATTCTCAGCAAACTATTGCAAGGACAAAAAACCAAACACCGCATGTTCTCACTCATAGGTGGGAATTGAACAATGTGAACACATGGACACAGGAAGGGGAACATCACACTCTGGGGACTGTTGTGGGGTGGGGGGAAGGGGGAGGGATAGCATTAGGAGATATACCTAATGTTAAATGACGAGTTAATACGTGCAGCACACCAATATGGCACATGTATACATATGTAACAAACCTGCACGTTGTGCACATGTACCCTAAAACTTAAAGTATAATAATAATAATAAAAAGAATAACAATGCATTAAACAGGAACTGCAGGTAAGAATGATTCAATAACAAGGTAATATGCAACACAGTTCTTAGGATTTCCCACCTCTGGTTCCTGTTCTATCCTGACCTGGCTTAATTGCTTTATTTATTGGTATGCTACAGTGTGCAGACTCTATAAATAAAGATTTGTATACCTACAGAAAAGAAACGACTATATATTATAATAATACATGCATATAACTTTTTTATCCTTTTAGTTTAAAATGAGTTAGGTGGAAAAGGACGGTTTCCATAAGTGACCCAAGAAAAGAGAACATCCATGAAACGGTTAAAGAACAACAGAATAATTTTATAAGAGGAAAAAACAAATGCTGTGTGAATTTAAAAATGCATTTTCCTGTTAATTTATTAAAGATATATTAAATGGTGACTAAGAGCCAGGCAGCATGCTGGGTGCTGAGAATGTAATAAAATATATACATATATTAACTCAGGCCACAATGTCTCACCAACTGTTCTGGAAGCCAGATGTGTAAACACATAATAACTATACAGCATGTTAGATGGAATCATAGAAAAATGTGCTAGGTAGCAGATAAGGAGCTTACCCTAAGGAGAATAATTAACTTTGTGAAGCAGGGAGTGGGAGGATGAAGACTGTATTGAAAAATTCCCTACAAAAATCACATAAGCTAGATTCTGAAGGGCGAATAGGAATCTACCAGGCGGTCTAAAGAGAGTAGGCATTCCAGCATGGGGGAAGAGCTGTGTGCGAAGGCACAGAAGAGAACAGAATGGCCTCTTCAGGGAGCATAAGTGGTGTGCCGGGGCTAGGGCTTGAAGCATTTATCATCTCAAGCTGCCAACCCAGGACATGTTTTTATAATACTTGTATGCACCTCAGGGATATTATCCCAGGATTTAGGGAGCTGGCCATGTTCTGAATCTAAACAGGAATTCTGCTTCCTAGGGCAGGCTACGATACATACTTCAGTGTTTCATTTTATTCTCCCCTATGCCAGTAGAAACCTAGTTACTGGTCTGAAGCCAGGGAAGAGGATCTGTAAATACAGCCTCCTAGTGCAACAGAGGGCTCTGTGGCCAGTTTCCACAGAGCTCTTTGTTTCTAATGCTGGAGGAGATGGTTTCATTCCCTGGCAGAAGTGAGTGCTGAGCATTTTGACTGTACAACAAAATCAAAATCCCTTGCCTTTGTTTGACCCATGCCCACCCCATGGAAAACAGTAGATTATTCATGTGGAATAAAATCCTGCATCACAGAAATACATTTCTGACTGAAGAGGTTTGTTTTGCTAGTTTGGATTCGTCTGCCTTTACAAGGCTCGTCCAAATGGCTTTGAAGTCCGTGTGCTTAAAGGAGACTCTATTTACGATGCAGTAAGGCAGGACATGATTAAAACAAATCACTGAATGATTTCATTGGAGGACAAGCCCACTCTCACAATATATAGCCCTTAATTCCTTGACTGGAAATGTTACTTGTTGATTGCCAAAGACCTAGTCTGGGGAAGGGGAAGGCTGGGGAATGGGATGTTGTCTTTCATCATTGGGCATCTTGACTCTGAAAAATCAGCACTTCCGTTTTTTGGTTCCTAGCCAGAACCATACAAGAGGGTCTTCCTTAAAAAAAAAAAAAAATAAGCAAAGTCTGTCTCTTTATCCTACCACCCTTGCTTTATCCCCAAAACACCACGAGAACTAGTACTATCTAGTACTATCTAGAGGGTAGCTGAAAGGGAGGAGACAAAAGATGTGCCTCATTCTATAGCCCCCGCTACCCAGCCCTTCCTCTTTGGGGTTGCATGTAACTGCTGGTGGAGGATTCCTTGTTATCTTCAGTCTTGCAGTTTCTTGATTGTCCTCTCAGGCCATGTTCATAATAATTAGAAGATGGGTTTGTGAAGAAACAAATTTCCTCTTCCCCAGGCCTATAGGAAGGAGGCTATTCAAGCCTTTATTGGGGGATCAAGGTAAGACTACTGGATGCTGTTTGGAATTGTGAGGTTATTTCTTTCCCATGATCTTTCTCATGTTCAGTAAGTATTCTCTTGCAGCTATATCTTTTTAGCAATTCAGCTACCATTTGCAGCAAACATGTTATTCAGTAGGCAACTGGTAATACCATATAAAGAGGCAGAAAACATATTTCCTACCTATAAGAAATCTGCAGTGTATTTAAAAAAGAGACAGGGAGTCTACGTGCCTAAAAGCATTGCTGGATGGTGGTGGTGGTGAATAGTTTATTTCTCAAGACCTCATTTTAAAAACCCATAGGAATTTTCTCCTTTTGTTTTGTACAAAGAACAATTAAACATTCATGATTTTGATCAAGAATATAAATATTTGATTAAAATAAAGCCCAAACTTGTTATTCTCCTTCCTCTGTGGGTGTTGGTTGCAAATCCTTGCAAAACTCAGACATGAGTGTTAGTGTTAGTTCTGAGCAAGAATCAGAATTATCCTTGCTATTAAAATGTATCTGATGAGTAAAACTCACCTAGGGGCTGCTATAACTAAAGAGGTACTTTTGAGTTACTTGAATTAATGACTCCAGCACTGAGGAGTGAAAACGAGGTCTGGGTCAGCTCTCTCTCTGTAGGATGCTCTATCAGTGGGAGCCGGGTTAAGATTTTGATGAAAGATGTTTTTTTTAATGTCATCAGTTAGGGGGACTTGAGCTGACATTTATAAAGCGTTATTCTGTTTGTCTTATTTAGCATGCTTATTCAGCCAAGTAAGAAACATGTTTTCAGCCTGGGCAACCTAGGGAGACCCTGTCTCTACAGAATATTTAAAAATCAGCTAGGCATGGTGGCATGCGCCTGTGGTCCCAGCTACTGGGGAGGCTCAGGTGGAAGGATTGCTTGACCCCAAAAGGTTGAAGCTGCAGTGACCTGTGATTGCAGCACTGCATTCCAGCCTGGGTGACACAGTGAGACCCTGTCTCAAAACAACAACAAACAAACAAAGCACATTTTCCTCCTCTTATGCTCTGCAAGAGCATGGGGAAGAAATACTAGTTTTATTGTCTAACTTAGTTTAAACCCTTGAACATAAAGGCCATGCTTATAGTTTTTCAGTTCTCCAAAGAGATGTACATATAGGAAGATACACTATTAATGCTTGTTGTTTAATTCATTTTTCAGCCCCCTGTATCATGTACTATAGTTAGTAGTTTATAATTTTTAAATCTTTTGAATGATATAAGAAATTCTATCTCAAAAACTTATTAAGTGTCTGAAGAAAATTTGAAAATTAAATTTAAAGCTGAACCTTCATTATGATAGCTCTTCCTAGGATGACATCTTGCCATCCATAACACATCTGTAAAAACACCCATGTATTTTAATTAGTACTTATACCCTCACCTCACTCTATAAGTTAGCTGAGGCAGATTACCAAAATATGAAATAATCTGGAAACCATAAAGTGTTAAGGCTTGAATTAGACTATCTGGGTTTGAATTCTAACTCCCCTACCTATAAGCTCTGTGTCTTTGGACAAAATGCTTAATCTCTCTAAGCCACAGACTCTTGAGTTATAGGAGAGGTTGGCATGAGTATTAAATACATAATCCATGCAAAGTATTTAGCACAGTACCTGACCCGCAGTTAGCTTCTAATAAATGTTAGAAAACATACAATACAAAAAAGTAAAATAAATTACAAATAAATATAAATCAGGATCAGAGAAAATATAATTTATAAGATCCCATTCTAAGGAGTTAAACTTCAATTATGCATTAAAGCCTGGCTATGAATTAAGCTGAAGCCTAATGACCAAAGCGTAAGGGAAATGTGGCTAGTCAGTGCACACTATTAATAAAGTTATCTTTGAGGAAGATAAGTGAAATCTTTATTGGCTGATAGAAAAGCAGTTCTCATGTGTGGCTTCAGGTGGGAAAACACTGGGCGTGTAGTATAATGTTGCCAAGTCTTAACATTAAACTCCCTGGGTTTTGGGTGGTAGTCTCCTAAAACCTGCTTAAAGGTATGCCAAAGGCATAATGCCAGCATGTAAAATTCACAAGGGCCCCCTAGAACATTGTTACATCAGTTATAGACTTTTTTAAAGCAACTCATATATTTTTTTAAGTTTGCAAGCTAGAGCTTATAGAAGAGATCTACTATTTTATTTCCTCTGTCCACTTTTACTTATATATGGGATTTGGAAGTTTTCTCCAACCTTACCCAGGGTACCTTTTATCCATAAATGCTTTCTTCGTCATATCGCAACATGTAGACCACTGCCTACCCTGTTTCAGTTCAATGTCCTTTTGTTCAGCTGCTGTTACATGTCAGCCCTCTGCTGGGTGCTGGATATGTCTGTTCTCAAGGAGCTCAGTCTGCGTCCCCTTTAGATAAATCCTGCCCCCTTTCACCTGCCAGACTGTAAGCTCCTTGGTGGCTGGAGACATTATTTTGCATATTGTCATATTTTCAAAGCCTAGCAGGGTATCTGGCACATAATATAGATGCTTAGTAAATACTGTTGAATGCATGAAGGGGATTCTTGCAGTCCTATACATCAATAGGTGTGGGAATGTTGGCTTTTAACACAAATTGTTGCATGTCTTATATAAACTTTCTTTCGTGCAGCACACAGAAGATCCATGCTGCTGCTGCTGCTAAGTCCATTGCTCTTTGTAGGATCCTCTGCCATTTGTGGAAGGTGTATTGCTGTTAGTAGCCCCAACTCTGACAGAGAGACTGGCTTGCTACTCACCATCTCTGTTTCCTTTTCTTCGTGGACATGCAGCTAGATTCTGTTTCCCAGCCTCCCTTGCAGTTAGGTATGACCATGTGGTTAATTCTGGCCAGCGGAATAAAAGCAGAAATGATAGGAGGAAAGGATAGCACGTGGGAAATTGTATGGGTCAGGTGCAGAGGTGTGTCACTCCCTTCTCTGTCAGCTGGATATTGATACCTAGGGTAACCAGGCATTGCAGATGGCAGATTCTCTGTAACCTGGATCCCTGAATGACTATGGAGCAGAGCTGCTACTACTCCTGTCTCCTGTTCATTGCACTTTGTGTGAGCAAGAAAAGAAAACATTTAATGTGTGAAACCACTAAGATTTCCAATATAGACTTTTTCTTTTATTGCCTGCCCAATGGAGGCCTTTCCTTAGGAAGAATAGTCTCTTACTGATTTTCACCAAGTTGACCTTTCGGAAGCTTTCCTTTTTTTTTTTTTTAATCCCAGAACTAATTGAAATGTATGCTTTGGTCTATTCATGGAAAAGGTTTGTCACAGCTGATTCTGTGTGCCAATGCTAAAGGGATAGTTATGTTTTGTTCAGTAAGCTTAAGTCAGTGGCAGAAGGAAGAAAAACAAAACAATCCTAGTTCCCGAGTACTGTGTCAGTTCTCACTCCTCCCAGCCATTATAATGTGATTTCCCCAAGCCAAGCAACAGTTTACAAAGAGCAGCTGTCTCCTTAAGAAGAAAGGACTTTTTTTCCTGCTCATACATGCCATTTATTTCAGTAGAGCATTCTTGTGGGCCAAGACTGAACAATTTTGAAATGCATGTTGTACAATCAGATACCAGTGTTGAGTGTTATAAGGTATTTGGGGCATTTAAAAAACAATATAGATGACATGTCAGCTCTTCAGAAAGGGTGGAGAAGAGTTATTAAGACTATCATCTTTTAAACTGGTAGCTTGTGGGGTATGTTTGATATTAACAACAAAATCTCTCAAAGTAGATAGTTACATTTACTATAGAATACTTCTAACAATTGTTATGAGAACATATAGTGTAATATTTAAGCACCTAAGCTCTGAACTTGGACACCTTGGGTTCAAATCCTATTCAACAACTCTCTTCTCTGTGTGACTCTGGACAAGGCATCTAATATCTCTGTGCCTTGGTTTCCTTTTTGGAAAATGAAGAAAAAATAGTACTGTACCTATTGGAGGAATAGATTCAATAATCTGTGTAAAACACTTAGCACAATTCCTTGTAGAGTAAGCTGATGTGATAATATTAACGAAAACAGGGTTGGGCGCAGTGGCTCACGCCTGTAATCCCAGCACTTTGAGAGGCTGAGGCAGGCAGATCACGAGGTCAAGAGATCAAGACCATCCTGGCCAACATGGTGAAACCCTGTCTCTACTAAGGGTATGAAAACTAGCTGGGCGTGGTGGCACACACCTGTAGTCCCAGCTACTCGGAAGGCTGAGGCAGGAGAATTGCTTGAACCCAGGAGGCAGAGGATGCGGTGAGCCGAGATCACGCCATTGTACTCCAGCCTGGGCAACAAGAGTGAAACTCATTTTCAAAAAAAAAAAAAAAAAAAAGTTAACGAAAACAATTAATGTTACTCATAATTATTTTTAATGATTCTAGGTTATTCAAATGTAATGGATCCCAAGTAAAGTCTTGGCAGTAGGTAGTGTGGATATATCTCTTGATTTTTACTGTGCCTCAAAGCCAATCCTGGGGGATCCCAGTAAAGGTAAGGAAGGACTGAGAAACTAAGTTTATGTGGACTACTTGGTCTCTGAGAGTCATTCATTCTCAATCAGTATATTTAAGCACCTGTTATGTGAGTTGGTATTGAATTGTCACTGACGGCTCAGTGGTTTTATGACAAGCAGCCATGGAAGAGTTAACACATTGCAAGGAGAGTCAGTTCCTGTGCCCTTGTTACTGTTGTCAGTCAGGGAGTAATAGCTTGTATTTTGACTGTTTGATCTACCAACTTTGTTATCTCATACTTAAAAAGGTTTAAAAATTTGTAATTCTAGTGTAAACACATTTACCCATGCCACTGAGTAAATGTGCTTATTTCATCACATAAAGAATAATCATCTACTGCTTTTTCACAGTTCTCTTAATAACTAAGAAAGTAGAAGCATTTTCTTTTTCTAGTTTATAATATCTTTTGTCCCCTCTACTTCACAGGAATGTCGTTTTCGGTAGCACAATTCCTAAGACTTCCTAAATCTTGTCTTACAAATATGGGAAATGGCGGAGGGTTTTCAAGTTTCTAGGTTGCTTTTTTTGTTATTTTAAAACGAGAGAATCAGAACACAAATGTAGTAAAAACATTGGCAAGAGTTTCAGATTATTAAGATTACTAGAAAGTTGCATGTTCCAGTTTATGAACGAGAATTGCAGCTCCACCACTGTCTTTTGTATAAACAGATGATGTTCTAATTCAGTCCCTTCTTACGGATTGCTACATTTTGCTGGTTTCCTATCTAAGAAATTAGATGAATTTAATTGCTTCTTCACTTATACGATATCTTAAAATAAGTTATTTTAGAGAAATCAATTTTAATCTTGTATCTGCCCTGGAAAATGTCAGAGCATACAAGCAGAGTGGCTTTCATTCTTCTGCTTTTAGTATCAGAAATTTTGTTTTTGTGCTTTACTATTTTTTCCTTCACTTAATGCCCTGAGTTAATTTAAAGAATGTAATTCCCAATTATCTAATCAGTCTCAAAAGCAATATAGAAACTAGAAGTCTAACTGTGGAGAATCTTTTACAACTACCACTTAATACTAGTCAGTAAATTCTAAGAATAGTTTAAAAGCATCCTGACTTAAGTCATCCCACTGGAAAATGCTTTAATTATCTTAGAACACTCAAAGTTTTAGAAAATGATTAGAATTTCTGAGAGGGGGAAAATAGATACAAACCCTGTGGTTGGAAGAGTTTGTGTGTGTCCAAGCCTTCACACTTAAAAGAATAACTGCTAGAATTGTTTTTTATCTAGAATTATAATAAATATATTTTAATGTTTTGGTTGCTTGTAAATCCTGCAATTGATTGCTTAGACATACACATAACAAGAGGTTTGGCGTCAGCATTAAAGTTAACCTACTACCATTTGATGTGGTTTCAGGTTTTTGGTAATTCATCTTTAAGAAATGATTTCCAAATCTGTGTTGGATTTTGCTATTGAATCTAATTAATTTTGAATAAATTAATTTATTTCTTGGAATATTTTTGAGTTTTTCCCCCAGTGTGGTTAATGAAAAAAAATCTGCATATGTGAAAAGAAATGGACTTAGCATCATCTTTAATAATAGAAATGAAAATACTTACAATTATTCCCATTAGGTACTATGGTGTCAACACTCATAATTAAGACTATCCAGGCATTATTCAATTCTGAGAAAGCTGGCATTATCTAGGGTATTGCAATTGTTTTGCCAGATAAAGCAAACACGTTATTTGACTTCTTAGGAAATTAACTGTGTATGCTACTGCTAATCATCTAGTCCATCTTACTAGTTAAAAAAAAAAAAAAAAACCTAGTTAAAATGATGACTGAAACATATATAAAACCTAAGAAAGTTATTTTAATGTTTCTTAGTCAACTGTGAGGCATACAATCTAATGTACCCAGTAAAAACAGTGTTTATTCCATTATGGACTGACTTAAGTAATATCATCCCTGATAATTTTTTTATTATGCCAGATATTGTGAATGGTACCTGGTTGGGTGCTGGCTATTTCTGTCTTCCTATAAATATTCTTGAGCTTTGTTCTGGGTCACAGCTAAGTTACTTGGAAATAGTGTGATCCTTTGGGTCTTGCTTTTAAGATTATGTAGATGAGACCAGAGCAGTGTTTAGCCTACGGCTAATTATTTCATAATACTAACAAAAGACCTTGTTGAGTACTCTACCAATCCTAGGAATCATGAGTTGTTCCAGTTTGGCTGGTGGGAAGAAGTGTTCCCCGCCTTGTGTGGGTTCTGGGTATTGTTCTCTGAAATGGTTTTGGGTAGTTCATTCCCTCACTCTGAATAGTGTCTGCACATGTTTTGCTGATCAGTACTCTGCTGAATACGTTAGGGGAGCCCTCTATAGATCTCTGGAGTTTTCTCCCTATGATGCTATCTCCTCTCTGGCATTCTGCCCTGGAACTCTAGCCACCTTGGCTCCCTAGACTCTTGGCTAGAGTCTTCAACTTGGCAGTTCTCTTTTTCTGCCCTGCAGATTTCAGACTCTCATCAGTCAGTAAACTAAAGCTTTTCATTTGCTTCCCATCTCTCAGGGATCACTGTCCTTGTTGCTGATGTCCCTCAGGAACCACTGTCTCATATGTTTTGTCCGGTTTTTTAGTTACTTGAGGAAGGAGAATAAATTTAGTCCCTGTTATTCCATTCTGGCAGAGGCAGACTACTGTCAGATCAAATTTTAAAAGAATTTTGATCTTTTAGTTTAATTTTCCAAAATACGAGTTAAGAGTCTCTGATGATATTATCTCCAAATGAGACTATTTCTCAGGGAATAATCTAGATGGAACCAGATGATTTCTTAATCTCATCTAGCTATAAAACCTGTTGTGACAATATCTGGTTTTTACATTTAAAGCAGTGTCTTAATGAAGGTTTTAATTCAGACAATGCAGTTACTACATAATAAAATAATGACCATTTTTCCACCTGTTATCTCTGTCTTCCTCTCATTCCCATAAATGGTGAAGATATAAAACTGGTAACGGGACATGGTAAATTGTTTCTGCACTCATTTTTTTTAACTGAACTATATATTAAAAAGCATGGCTGGGTGCAGTGGCTCACTAATCCCAGTACTTTGAGAGGCTGAGGCAGGTGGATCACGAGGTCAAGAGATCAAGACCATCCTGGCCAACGTGGTGAAACCCTGTCTCTACTAAAAATACAAAAATTAGCTGGGGGTGGTGGCGGGCGCTTGTAGTCCCAGCTACTTGGGAGGCTGAAGCAGGAGGATCGCTTGAACCCAGGAAGCAGAGGTTGCAGTGAGCTGAGGTCGTGCCACTGCACTCCAGCCTGGTGACAGAGCAATACTCCATCTCAAACAAAACAAAACAAAACAAAACATAAAAATTGTTATATCCTTTGAATTATTAACCCCACTTGTGGAATTATAGCCAATGTAAATAATCTAAGGTATGTAAAAAGCAATGTTAACCATGATGCTAATTATAATGGGGAAAAGTAGAAATAATCTTAATGTCAAAGTAGGTGCCCTAGAATGGATGAATGTCCAGAATATATAAAGAGCTCCTACAACTCAATAACAAAAACCAACCCAATTAAAAAATGGGCAAAGGAATTGAATAAACATTTCTTCAAAGAAGATATAGATGGCCAATAAACACCTAAAAGGTGCTCGACATCACTAGCTATTAGGGGAAAGCAAATCAACAACATGAGAAACTGCTTCACATTCATTATGATTGCCATTTTAAAAAGATATATATAAGTTCTGGCAAGGAGGTGGAGAAATTGGATCTCTCATACATTTCAGGTGGGAATGTAAAATGGTACAGCTACTTTGGAAAAAAGGTAGTTCCTCAAAGTGTTAAACATATAGTGACCATATCATCCAACAACTGCATTTCTAGTTACCTAGTCAAAATAATTTTTTTTTCTTTTTTGAGACAGAATCTTGCTCTGTTGCCAGGCTGGGGAGTGCAGTGGCGTGATCTTGGCTCACTGCAACCTCTGCCTCCTGGGTTCAAACGATTCCACTGCCTCAGCCTCCCGAGTAGCTGGGACTATAGGCGTGCACCACCACGCCAGGCTAATTTTTTGTATTTTAGTAGAGACAGGGTTTCACCATGTTGGCCAGGATGGTCTCGATCTCCTGACCTCGTGATCCACCCGCCTCGGCCTCCCAAAGTGCTGGGATTACAGGCGTGAGCCACCGCGCCCAGCCACTCAAAAGAATTTAAATCAAGGACTCAGATACTTGCATACCAGGTTGATAGCAGCATTAATCAAAGTAGCAGAAGGAAACAACAAATGTCTATTCACAGATGAAAAGATGAACAAAATGAATGGGAGTCACATTCAAGAGACAGAAAGTAGAATGGTGGTTGTCAGGGGATGGGACAAGGGGTGAGTGTAAGTTATGGTTTAAGGGGTACAGAATTTTTGTTTGTGGTGGTGAAAAAGTTCTGGAGATGGATGGTGGTGACAGCTGCGCAACACTGTGAGTGTACTCAGTGCCACTGAACCGTACATTTAAAAATGTGAAAATGGTAAATTTTTAATGTATGTTTTCCCACAACAAATCTTAAAAATAGGTGCCTAGTTAAATAATTCACATTTCAAAACAGAGTAGCCTAAGAAATGCTAACCAACTAATCCCTCCTGCTCTTCTTCCTCTCCAGGAGTGACACACGCGGCCATCTGGGCAGCATGCATTTCTTACCTCAGTGCAGCCGTTCCCCCTGAGCTGAGGACATCTGCTCAGGGCATCCTGCAGGGCCTTCACCTGGGTTTGGGAAGAGGATGTGGTGCCATGATCGGAGGCGTGTTAGTCAATTATTTTGGTAAGAATGGCTTTCTCCTTTTTTTCTTTTCTATTATTAAAACATGATTTTTTCCAGCAATACCTCAATAAACAATCCAATTATTACTGAAGATTGCCCAAAGCTAAATTCCAGTATTCATAATCTCTTTCTAGATTTCATGGTAGTCATAATTGTAAAGCAGTGTGCTTACGTTGTTAAGCTGATCTGAGCCAGCCTGTAACTGTGCACACTCCTCTGACAATCAGCTTAATGAGATGCTATAGAGATCCCTCAAAGGAGCCAAACAAATGAATTAGCATGAGTGCTTTTGGTCTAAAATAAGGTACCTTAAACCTGCTGATAATAACCCTAAAGGAAATAAAATTCATCACTGTTATTCCATTAGGAGATTTTGAACCAGAAGAATCTAACCATATGCTGGCTTTGGTAATGCTACTACATTTATGGTAACAAAATCTGTCTGTCTTGTCATATCTTCCTTATTAGAAACATAGGAGCTGAAATAGGAATGAGATTATTCTGCTCCAGGAATCTTAACTGCTCAGTCATCTATTAATATATAAGGTGGGCCCCAGGAAATGCGTGCATTTATAGCACTATTTGAGCACTGCTGCTCCAACTACAGATTAATAGTGCTGTTAGTTAATAATTGGGTAAATGGTCTTTTCATATGAAGAGGAGAGCACCATTGAATTGTATGAGTCATGGTGAAAGGCACTGAGAGATAATCCTATATAAATGCAGTTTTATAATCGATCAGTGACAGATCCAATATCAGCCCTGGGTCTCTTGACACGTACCCAGCCCTGTGTTTTTCCATTATGTGGAGCTAATACCCAACCACTTTTCTCTGGTTTGTCTCAAGCTGTGCTTCCTTTGCTTTGATCTTTAGAAAACTGACGGTTTTAGATGAGCGCTATCTGCATTTCTTGGAATTACTCTATAGAGAGTGCTGTTTGTTTTTATAGGGGCTGCTGCAACCTTCCGAGGAATTGGCATGGCCTGCTTGGTGATCCTACTGCTCTTTGCCCTGATCCAGTGGCTGGCAGTGCCAGATGAGGAAGAAGGTAATCATTTCCATTCTTTCTTAATATTCCTAACAGTTCAGGCCATGGGAAGTCAACAAATGCCCCCTGAGAAGCCTAGAAGTGGTACAGAGTATACAACAGGTCTGTTTGGCTCAATTTTCTGAGTGGCGTATCGATGAATTCATGTGGACTATTGTTAAAGAGATCCACCTACTATGCAGAAAAAATATTGTTTTAAGTAGCTTGGGGTTTTCTTGTTTTTTGTTTGTTTGTTTGTTTTCTTTTATAATACAAGGTACTAGGGAAGTATTAGTTTTCAATTTCTCTGGTATTCTAAAGGTTTTTCAAATTTAAGTCAAATACATATAAGGCTATACAGTCGTTTTGCTACTAGGGATAGGGAGTGAGTGGTAATCTTCTCTATGACTTACCTTCATTTGTTAAAAAAAAAAAAAAACAATGGCCGGGTGCAGTGGCTCACGCCTGTAATCCCAACACTTTGGGAGGCTGAGGCGGGTGGATCACGAGGTTAGGAGATCAAGACCATCTTGGCTAACACGGTGAAACCCCATCTCTACTAAAAATATAAAAAATTAGCCGGGCACGGTGGTGGGCGCCTGTAATCCCAGCTACTCAGGAGGCTGAGGCAGGAGAATGGCGTGAACCCAGGAGGCGGAGCTTGCAGTGAGCTGAGATAGCACCACTGCAGTCTGGCCTGGGGGAACGAGCAAGACTCCCTCTCAAAAAAAAAAGACAAAAAACAAAGACAAAAATGTCAAGACCTGAAATCTGAAGTTTTCTCTGAACCAGGGATGCCTTTATTAAGATTGTTCTACAAAAAGGAGGTTATATCAAATATTAATATGTAGATGAGAATGAGCTGACTCAACTTTTTATGAAAAAGGTCAACCAGGAGGATGAAAATATTTTTGCTCAGTTTTTTGGTCCCAGAACAGAGCTCATCTTCTTTGGGTGTCCTATCCTTTGCGGAGCATTAGCCTCAGGCCCCTGAAATGCTTCTGTGAAGAGAAAAACTTACTTGTTACAGAAGCCTCAGAGACAGATTTTAATCTCAATGAGTTACTCAGAAAGACCAATACTGTTTTTTCTTACTTTTGTTCTTTTATAATCCTAAATGGATTCTCTCTCTTACACAGCCTCAGTCCATGCCTCATGTAAAAGACCAATAAAAATAGCTATCATGGCTCTCCCAAAGTTATAAGATGTAGTTAAAGTTGTATTTTGAGAAAAATGTATGGACTTGAATATCTTTGCTATTAATCACAAAAAAATTTAAAATCATTAATTAAACATTCAATGTAAGAAACATAAAAATAAGCAATCAAATTTTAACTCATCTTTGATTAGTGAGAATATGGTACTGGGTTAGTTTTTAAAATACTTGTGTTCTGGAGAGACTGTTATTGGGAAAATGGCAGATAGGAGGCAGGATTAGGTTGCACCTCCCACTCAGGTGGACCGAGTAGCATGTGGAGACTTGCATCATGCTTTTGCTCCAGAACTACTGCAGGAATATACCAGGAAAGCTGAGAGAATACACAGACCCTCTGAAGGAAGCATATTGCTCCTGGAGGACCTGGGAGACAGGCCAAATATTGGGCTGGTATCCAGCTGAGAGACCTACAGATGGTTCACATCACAGGACTCTATGCAGACAACCCCAGTACCAGCCTGGAGCCTGGTAGCCCTGCTGGGTGGCTAGATCCAGAAGAGAAATGACAATCACTACAGCTTGGCTGTCAGGAAGCCACATCCCTCAGAAAACAGGGAGAGTATTACATCAAGGGAACACCCTGTGGGACAAAAGAATTGAACAGCAGCCTTGAGTGCCAGCCCTTCCCTCTGCCATAGCCTACCCAAATGAGAAGGAACCAGAACAACAATTCTGGTAATATGACAAAACAAGGTTCTTTAACCTGCCCCAACAAAATCACACTAGCACCAGCAATAGATCCAAACCAAGAAGAAATCTCTGACTTCCCTGAAAAAGAATTCAGAAGGTCCATTATTAAGTTAATCAAGGAGGCACTAGAGAAAGGTGAAGTCCAATTTAAGGAAATCAAAAAAATGATACAAGAAGTGAGGGGAGAAATCTTCAATGAGATAGATAGCATAAATAAAAAACAATTACAACTTCAGGAAATAAAGGACACACTTACAGAAATGCAAAATGTTCTGGAAAGTCTCAGCAACAGAATCGAAGAAGCAGAAGAAAGAACTTCAGAGCCCAAAGACAAGGTTTTTGAATTAATCCAACGAAGACAAAGAAAAAAGAATTTTAAAAAATGAACAAAGCCTCCAAGAAGTTTAGGATTATGTTAAATAAACCTAAGAATAATTGGAGTTCCTGAGGAAGAAGATACATCTGAAAGTATGGAAAACACATTTGATGAAATAATCAAGGAAAACTTGCTAGAGACCTAAACATCCAAATACAAGAATCCCAAAGAACACCTGGGAAATTCATTGCAAAGAGATCATTGCCTAGGCACATTGTCATCAGGCTTATCTAAAGTCAAGAGGAAGGAAAGAACTTAAGAGCTGTGAGGCAAAAGCACCAGATAACCTATAAAGGAAAACCTCTCAGATTAACAGCAGATTTCTCAGCAGAAACCCTACAAGCTAGAAGGGATTGAGGCCCTATGTTCAGCCTCATAATTAATTTCCATAAATAAATGGAAATTAAATAACCTCCTGAATTATCATTGGGTCAACAGCAAAATCAAGATGGAAATTTAAAATTGAACTGAACAATAATAGTGACACAACCTATCAAAACCTCTGGGATACAGCAAAGGCAATGCTAACAAAACAAAACAATTACCAGCCAAGAATTTTGTATCCAGTGAAACTAAGCTTCATAAATAAAGGAAAGATACAGTCTTTTTCAGACAAACAAATGCTGAGAGAATTCGCCACTACCAAGCCAGCACTCCAAGAACTACCAAGCCAGCACTCCAAGAACTACCAAGCCAGAACTACAAGAATTTGCCACTCACCACCAAGCCAGCACTACAAGAGCTAAAAGGAGCTCTAAATCTTGAAACAAATCCTGGAAACACATCGAAACAGAACCTCTTTAAAGCATAAATCTCACAGGACCTATAAAACAAAATACAATTTAAAAAAAAGGTATATAGGCAACAAATAACACAATGATTGGAATAGTACCTCACATTTCAATACTAACATTGAATGTAAATGGCCTAAATGCTCCACTTAAAAGATACAGAATTGCAGAATGGATAAGAATTCACCAACCAAGTATCTGCTGCCTTCAAGAGACTCGCCTAACACATAGGAACTCACATAAATTTAAGGTAAAGGGGTGGAAAAAGACATTCCATGCAAATGGACACCAAAAGCAAGCAGAAGTAGCTATTCTTACATCAGACAAAGCAAACATTAAAGCAACAGCAGTTAAAAAAGACAAAGGGTGACATTATATAATGATAAAAGGCCTTGCCCAACAGGAAAATTTCACAATCTTCAATATACATACACCTAACACTGGAGCTCCCAAATTTATAAAACAATCACTACCAGACCTAAGTAATGAGATATACAGCAACACAATAATAGTGGGAGACGTCAGTACTCCACTGACAGCACTAGACAGGTCATCAAGACAAAGTCAACAAAGAAACAATGGATTTAAACTATACCCTGGAACAAATGAACTTAACAGATATTTACAGAACATTCTACCCAACAACTGCAGAATATTCATCAGTGCATGGAACTTTCTCCAAGATAGACTATATGATAGGCCACAAAACAAGTCTCAATAAATTTAAGAAAATTGGAATTATATCAAGTACTCTCTCAGACCACAGTGGAATAAAACTGGAAATCAACTCCAAAAGGAACCTTCAAAACCATGCAAATAAATGGAAATTAAATAACCTCCTGAATTATCATTGGGTCAACAGCAAAATCAAGATGGAAATTTAAAATTGAACTGAACAATAATAGTGACACAACCTATCAAAACCTCTGGGATACAGCAAAGGCAATGCTAAGGGGAAAGGTCATAGCCTAAATGCCTACATCAAAAAGTATGAAAGAACACAAATAGACAATCTAAGGTCACACCTCAAGGAACTAGAGAAACAAGAACAAACCAAACCCAGCAGAAGAAAGGAAATAACCAAGATGAGAGAATAACTAAATGAAATTGAAGGAAAAAAAATACAAAAAATAAATGAAACAAAAAGCTGGTTGTTTGAAAAGATAAATAAAATTGATATATCATTAACAAGATTAACCAAGAAAAGAAAAGAGAAAATCCAAATAAGCTTAATTAGAAACAAAACAGGAAATATTACAACTGACACCACAGAAATACAAAAGATCATTCAAGGCTACTATTAACACCTTTACATGCATAAACTGGAAAACGCAGAGGAGATAAATTCCTTGAAAGACACAACCCTCCTAGCTTAAATCAGGAAGAATTAGAAACCCTGAACAGACAACTAAGTAGTGAGACTGAAACAGTAATAAAAAAATTGCCAACAAAAAAAGTCCAGGACCAGATGGAGTCACAGCTGAATTCTATCAGGCATTCAAAGAAGAATTGGTACCAATCCTATTGACACTATTCCACAAGACAGAGAAAGAGGGAATCCTCCCTAAAACATTCTATGAAGCCAGTATCACCCTAATAACAAAACCAGGAAAGGACATAACAAAAAAAGAAAACTACAGACCAATATCCCTGATGAACATCAATGCAAAAATCCTTAACAAAATACTAGCTAATCGAATCCAACAGCATGTCAAAAAGATAATCCACCATGATCAACTGGGTTTCATACCAGGGATGCAGGAATGGTTTAACATATGCAAGCCAATAAATGTCTTTCACCACATAAACAGAATTAAAAACAAAAATCACATGATCATCTCAGTAGACACAGAAAAAGCATTTGATGAAATCCAGCATCCCTTTATGATTAAAACCCTTAGCAAAATCAGCATACAAGAGACATAACACAGTGACATAAAAGCCATTTGTGATAAACCCACAGCCAACATAATACTGAACAGGGAGAAGTTGGAAGCATTCCCTCTGAAAATTGGAACAAGACAAGGATGCCCACTCTCACCACTTCTATTCAACATAGTACTGGAAGTCCTAGCCAGAGCAGTCAGACAAGAGAAGGAAATAAAGGGCATCCAAATAGGTAAAGAGGAAGTCAAACTGTCGCTGTTTGCTGATGATAAGATTGTATACCTAGAAAACCCTAAAGACTCCTCCTAAAAGCTCTTAGAACTGATAAATGAATTCAGCAAAGTTTCAGGATACAAAATTAATGTACACAAATCAGTAGCTCTGCTGTACACCAACAGTGACCAAGATGAGAATCAAATCAAGAACCCAACACCTTTTATAATAGCTGCAAAAAATAAAGTATTTAGGAATACACCTAACCAAGGAGCTGAAAGACCTCTACAAGGAAAACTACAAAACACTGCTGAAAGAAATCATACATGACATACACAAATGGAAATACATCCCATGCTCATGGATGGGTAGAATCAATATTGTGAAAATGACCATACTGCTAAAAGCAATCTACAAATTCAATGCAATTCCCATCAAATACCACCATCATTCTTCACAGAACTAGAAAAAACAATCCTAAATTTCATATGGAGCCAAAAAAGAGCCTGCATAGCCAAAGTGAGACTAAGCAAAAAGAACAAATCTGGAGGCATCACACTACCTGATTTCAAACTATACTATAAGGCCATAGTCACCAAAACAGCATGGTACTGTTATAAAAACTGGCCCATGGACCAATGAAACAGAATAGAGAACCCATAAATAACGCCAAATACAGCCAACTGATATTTGACAAAGCAAACAGAAACATAAAGGGGGAAAGGATACTCTATTCAACAAATGGTGCTGGGATAATTGGCAAGCCACATGTAGGAGAATGAAACTAGATCCTCATTTCTCACCTTATAAAAAAATCAACTCAAGATGGATCAAGGACTTAAATCTAAGACCTGAAACTTAAAATTCTAGAAGATAACATCAGAAAAACCCTTCTAGACATTGGCTTAGGCAGAGATTTCGTGACCAAGAACCCAAAAGCAAATGCAACAAAAACAAAGATAAATAGATGGGACTTAATTAAACTAAAGAGCTTTTGCACAGCAAAAGGAACAGTCAGCAGAGTAAATAGACAACCCACAGAGTGGGAGAAAATCTTCAGTCTATATATCCGACAAAGGACTAATATCCAGAATCTATGACGAACTCAAACAAATTAGCAAGAAAAAAAAACACACCAAAGAGTGGACTAAGGACATGCATAAACAATTCTCAAGCAAAGATACACAAATGGCCAACAAACATGAAACAATGGTCAACATCACTAGTGATCAGGGAAATGCAAATCAAAACCACAATGTGATACCACCTTACTCCCACAAGAATGGCCATTATCAAATAATCAAAAAATAATCGATGTTGGTGTGGATGTAGTGAAAAGGAAACACTTCTACACTGCTGGTAGGAATGTAAGCTGTACAAACACTATGGAAAACAGTGTGGAGATTTCTTAAGAACTAAAAGTAGAACTACCATTTGATCCAGCAATCCCACTACTGGGTATCTACCCAGAGGAAAAGAAGTCATTATATGAAAAAGATACTTGTACATGCATGTTTATAGCATCACAATTGCAAAAATGTGGAACCAGCCCAAATGCCCATCAATCAATGAGTGGATAAAGAAACTGTAGTGTGTGTATGTATGTATATGTGTGTATATATATGTATATGTGTATATGTGTGTGTGTGTGTGTATATACACACACACACACACACATATACATACATACACAATGGAATACTACTCAGCCATAAAAAGGAATTAATTAATGGCATTCACAGCAACCTGGATGGAACTGGAGACCATATTCTAAGTGAAGCAACTCAAGAATGGAAAACCAAACATCGTATATTCTCACTCATAAGTGGGAGCTAGGCTATGAGGATGCAAAGGCATAAGAATGATATGATGGACTTTGGGGACTCAGGGGAAAGGGTGGGAAAGGGGTGAGGGATACAAGACTACAAATTGGGTTCATTGTATACTGCTTGGGTGATGGTTGCACCAAAATCTCACAAATCACCATTAGAGAACTTATGTAACCAAATACCACCTGTTCCCCAAAAACCTGTGGGAATAAAACATTTTTAAAAAAATAACTAGCACGTGGCTTTTCCTGTTTTGACGTCTTTTTAATCATAATCCTGTAAATGGGCCTAAGGCAACACTCATTATAACCTATGCCCCACTGATGTTCTAAGTTAAATGAAAAATATATTTCTTAAGTATATATGCTAATGTCTATTAAGGCCTATAAAGAGACCCAAAGATAAACATCACGTTCATTGATTCAGTACTTACACCAAGTAATGAAGTCATTGGTAACCAGCAATTTATTAATATTACCAAGCACTCTGGAATGGGTATATGGGATTCTTGGTTTATTTATTTATTTTTACCTTTGTTCAAATATGTAGAAAATGCTGAAAAAATAGTTTAAACATTCTTTTCTCTCCAGACAAGACAATGTTGGCAGAAAGAATTCCTGTTCCCTCCAGTCCCGTTCCTATAGCAACCATCGACTTGGTACAGCAACAGACAGAAGATGTCATGCCACGCATTGAGCCCAGACTTCCACCCAAGAAAACTAAGCACCAGGAAGAACAGGAAGATGTGAACAAACCAGCCTGGGGAGTCAGCTCTTCTCCCTGGGTGACCTTTGTCTATGCACTCTACCAAATTAAAGAGATGATGCAACTCACAAGAGACAACCGTGCTTCTGAGATACAGCCTTTACAGGTACAGTTCCTTTGCTGGGCTAGCAATATTACCTGTCACTCAAGATACCTTAACTGGGCTCAGTTGTTTTAATTACTCACTTTTCATTCAACAAGATTTATTGAAAGTCTGGTGGGGGAAATCGACATGCAAACAATTTCAGTACTCTGTGAGCACTGAGTTAAAGAGGGTGTATACAAGGTCCCATAGAGAGAATATTCTGCCTTATGGAGTTCAGGAAAACTTCAGAGGTTATGATTCTTTCACTTCTTGAAAGAAATAAAATAAATAAATCCATTCTTTCATTGTATATTTGTTTTAAATTTCAGTATTGATGGTTGCCAGTTGAAAGAATGTATGGTTCATGCCTTCAGGAACCATATTTATTAATCTCTGTAATTCCAAAATTCTAGTGGGGGCATTATATTATAGGACCACAATAAATATTTGTTGAATTAATTAATCTGAACCACTGTATGGGTCTGATAGGACACCTAACTCAGTGGAATTATGGTTATGCAGGTGGCCTCACCTGAAAAATAAGTCTAAAAGTGTGATTTTTCTTGTCCCCAGAGAAGTGATCTTTCCTGAGTAAAGTTAAAGCATGTTGATAAAAGTGTGGATAATTGTACAGGTGTATCCCGACTTTGGAAAATGAGTGTAACTTCTATAAACAATTTAGCCAAAGAAATAGACTCAGTTCCCCCATCTCATGATAATCACTCCCTTTTATTTGATAAGTCACGTCAGCTTTGTCTGGAGTAGCTTCAGAGGACACATTAAAGGGGAAAGATTTAAAAATAAGGGTCATTTGAGTAATTCCCCTTTCAGAAAATTTGTTGAACTGTTAATTAATCTCACTTTGTAAGCTAACATAAAATCTTTGTGAAATTTTAACCAAATCTGGTTTTTTACTGATAACCATATGCATGCTAGTCCATGCATGATCCTATTTATTAATTTATGAAGATAATAAACTCACATCATTACTCTGCTCAGTCAAGAACCAGATATTGTGGTGGGAGATGCGTATGCAGGATTTTAATACCTTAAAGCAAGAAGACTAACCAGGAGAAAGGATGATTTTAATATCTGCTGCTTGAGTAGCAGTATTTTCATTACTTTGTGTACTCATCCTCATTTTCACAGAAGCCACATAAAATTTTTGATGTGGCACTTTTTTTCTGGTATGTTAGGATTAATAAATTTTTTTCTGAGCTGGGCATGGTGGCTTATGCCTGTAATCCCAGCACTTTGGGAGGCCGAGGTGGGTGGATCACGAGGTCAGGAGTTCAAGACCAGCCTGGCCAAGATGGTGAAACCCCGTCTCTACTAAAAATATAAAAATTAGCTGGGCATGGTGGCGGGTGCCTGTAATCCCAGCTACTATGGAAGGCTGAGGCAGAGAATTGCTTGAACCCAGCAGGAGGAGGTTGCAGTGAGCCAAGGTCACGCCACTGCACTCCGGCCTAGGCGACAGAGCGAGACTCCATCTCAAAATTATAATAACAATAATAAACAAATAAATAAAATTTTTCTGGTATGTTAGGATTAATAAAAACTGGCAGGTATGCTGTAGTTATTCTTAGAAGTCATTATACTAAGTTTCTTTTTCTTTCATTGTAGAATCACAGAAATGAACATTTTTATTTGGGTGTTCAGCCAAAAAGTGATGGGTACTAATTTGGGGGAGAATCCATTTAAATTTTTTTTTATTTGTACAACCAATATGGCATTTATGGAAATTGCTGCT
Organism: Pan troglodytes; assembly: GCF_028858775.2. Taxonomy (NCBI): domain Eukaryota; kingdom Metazoa; phylum Chordata; class Mammalia; order Primates; family Hominidae; genus Pan; species Pan troglodytes. Next base: position 92,563,069 of record NC_072411.2, read on the forward strand.
GGTGATGTTCTACTCATGGTTATTTACAGTTGGTTACACAAGTGCTTGTTTACATTCACTTCTTTATGTGGATGTTCTGTCTTATCTAACTTTTGGTGCACACTTTGAAATACCAAATATATATCAGGACTCTTAATTACAGGACATTCTTTCCCAGCTCTGCCTCCAAGGATAAGAACCCCTTACTTACCTCCTATTAGACAAAGTGTCTTCTGGCTCTTGGATTCTGTGGTCTTAGCAAGCGGCCTGAGTTTCAGTTATTCCATAGTGCTTGCCCAGCGACTTGCCACATGGCTTGGGGGGCTCAGTAAATATTTGCTGATGTAAACTGTTTACCAAGTACTAACAGACATTTTGGTAGTAATGTTCCTTTTTCCACAAGACACGTCTGCTTATAGTGTTTGTGTTTTTCATGCGGCTCTGGCAGTTGCACATAGGAAAGGAGATGAAAGGTAAGACATTCTATCCTTATTCCTCTATTACTTGGTCCCTGAAATGGGCACTTCCGGATGATCTCCCCATGTTTCCTATCTTACTTGAAAGCATATATAAAAAGTTGGATTTATTTGCTATCACTGATCATGGGGCATCTCCTGTTTTTTACCTCCAGGGGACCAATGAGAATAGGGAAAATTCTCCTGCTGGTAGAGCCCAGCCTGTCCCATGTGAGACTCACTCTGACCCATCTAGAAACCAGCCATCCCCTGACGCAGCAGCATCTCAGACGCAGACCAGCCCCGCTCACCCCAGTGTGGACCCGTGCACAGACGAGAGTGAAGAGCAGCAGGCTCAGCTGGCCGCGGGAGGACACTGAGGGCATCCTGCTCATCTCACACCCTGCATGGAATCAGGCTCCTCAGCCAGGACACAGGGTGAGGCCCCCCAGCCAGGAAATGCCTCCCCTGGAGGAGCACAGCACTGCATATGCTTCTAAATATCTAAACTCATTAACATGGAAACACACACACAGGAGCTACAGTACATATTGGCAGGAAAAGGTAAACTTTCGTAATCTCATTGGAATTACAACAGGGAAATGGAGTTCAATGAGGACTTTCAGTTCTTTGCTTGGTTAGGTTAAGGATGATAGAATTTCTCTGCCAGTGCAGTAAGAGTTGAAACCGGCAGTTACACTAAGTAAGGGGAGGGAATGAAAGTGTTTCGAGATGAATGTGGATATAATTTCCCTCTTCTGATTATTTATTCTTATTTGGTTCCTAACACAAACTGGGAAGAGATAGAATTCATCTATACTTTCTTTTTTCTTGGAGAGAACCGTTTAAAAAATTACAAGATATATTTAAAAAGTAACCAGATAAAAGTAGCACATGTGCTTTTGTTTAAAATAAAGTTAAAAGTTAAAGTTAAAAAATGAAGTTAAAAGTTTCATCAGAAACTTTACATATCTTTAGCAAATATATTTTTATATGTGTATGGTATATAATGGAAATAATTCTTTGAGCAACAGAAGCTATTATTAACTACTGCAAGCTAAGCCGAGCTTAAAAATGTCTTTTGTTTTAAATGGGCTTTGAGAAAAAAAACAGAAACAAGCGATTATTTCAAATCAACCAACCAACTCAGTATCCTGTGTTTTGATAGACAAGAGTTTCCTAAATATATTGATACTGTAAATAGCCTCTCTCGCTATTTACTATCTTATAGTAATTCAGGCTCTAATTAGCTGAGGGAATGAAACACACAAAAATCACTGAATTCCTAAGAGTTCCTTAAATAAGCAGTACTAGTTACAAATCACAGTATAAGATTTAAGTGCCTGGGGGAAGGATACAATTTTTAGAAATTACATATTGGGTCAGTTTTGTTTTGTTTTTGGTGAGGAAAAGGTGGTAAATAGGAAACCATGAATGGGAAGGATGGCAATAAGTAGCAACTATACTTTCCAATGACTAAAGAAAGAAAATCTCAGTATATTCGTTCTCATGAAGACACAGTCAGACACTGGACAATGTAATGTATGCAACTGCAAACGTTACAACTGCAGCCAGAACAATGGCTGGGTGGATCGCACGTAAAGCTTGCCACTAAAAATCAAAGCAGAGGTTAACAGGAAACCTGGGGGGAGTGTGGAAAAGGGAACACTGTTTTAGCTGAATAAAGGTGAATTATATAATTTATAATAGCTGTGGATGAGCACAGGAGAGAGAGGAAAGAAAAGAACAGTCGAAATGAGCAACTCACCTTACCCTCTGACCCTGATTAGACAGGATCAATTGTAAAGTGAGGGCTTCTCCATGACACCATAGTTCTGCCCAGTACTGCATTTGGGATAAGAAATTCTACACTTGGATGTCTCGCTTCACCATAAAACACAGCTTAAAAATAAAATAACTGAAAGAAATAGAATTCAGCAAATAGTTATTTTTTGCACTTGAACTGAAACGTACTGTACTGTAAATTATGACTCATTTTAAGTGACCTTTAAAATCAGATATATTTATTATGCTTGTGTAATTATAGAAATAAAGAAATGGGTGACAGGCTTAACCTCACCTATGAATGTACAGTATGTGGATTTGTGAAACTGTAGGAAGTCAAAAACTTATACTGTATCTTGTGTTTACAGTTCTGATTTATTCCTTTGAAAAGCCTGCTGTTTTGGAAATGCACAGTTGACATGTTGAAATAAAAATAAATACCATTTTTAAATGTTTCTTAAATGATAAAGATGTGACCAAACAAAAGTCCTATACTCTAATGAATGAGACCAAATTCAACATGCCTTTGTTATGGAACATTTACTGTGACAGCAGAATCGATAATGCAGTCATTTCCAGCCTTGTGAGCTGACACCTTCATGCGTTTGTGGACTTTGTGACTTTTCCTTCCTGTCCCCAAAGTGCCATATGCTACCTTAAAAAATATTAAAGTGAATTCAAATTACATTTTGATTTGAGATTTTGTAACCCCTCTTGAGATCCCTCAACACACGCAGGGGTGTCACAGAGCCCAGGCTGGTAATCACTGCCTTAATGACTTACTTCCTACTCTTTCTCCTATGGTTGTAGAAACAGTAAATTACCGAGTGCTGAGCTTGTGTGGATCCAAAGTGGTTAACTGCTAATTATTAAACTATTCCTCAAGTCTTAGGAATAGATTATAATACATACATTGTCCAGCAGGCAGTAAACCTCATGAAAAGTGTTAAGGAATTCACAGGAAGAGCAACCCTGCTTTACTGGCTTATTAATCCTGCCATGGGTCACATGAAGTGGATAGCTGGCTAATAGCTTCCCTCTAATTGGCAATTCCTTCCAGTACTGCTGAGGTACTGAGACCATTACTTAGGCAATATTCCTCTCTGCCAATTTGGAGTTCAGCAGGGAATCTAGGAAAAGGGAACCACATCCGTGGATATTGGGTGCTTGTAGTGTGCTGATGAGATTATCATTTTGCCCTTAACAAAAACTGGAGGTGTTCCTATCACTATCCCCATTTTAAACAAGACAATTCTGAAGCTAACAGTTTAAGTTATGAGATCAAGGTCACAAAGCCAGGATTCAAACTCAAATCTTCCTAATGTCAAAGCCCTGGTCCGCTTAGCACCTTACCCCACCCCAGGAGGCAGGGAGGCCATTCCCTGCATCTGTTATGGCAGAGGAAGCCATAAAGCGGCCCAGCCTGAACCATTACCATACATGCCTGATATGTGTATGTGTGTGGTTGTATTTCCATTTAGGATTTCTAGATATTCCTAGATTCCTAGAAATCCTTCAAATTCCTGATGCTTTGTGAAATGTAGGTACACCAGACCCTTTACACTCTGCAGGTGAGTTGGCTGGACTGATAACTCTGCACAGGAAACCCAGAGGTTGGTAGGGACTCTGGCCAGGGCCATGGAAATCAGGAAGGGAAAGCAGACACACCCACAGCTCTGTATCCAAGGCAGTGGCATCGTAGGATAGCACTGTCCGGTAGGACTTACTGGGAAGATGGGAAGTTCTCTATTTACACTGTCCAGGATGGTAACCATAAGCCATATGTGGCTATTAAACAACTGACATGTGGCTAATTTTCTAGGGAATTAGGTTTCTAATTTTAAATAGCCACACGTGGCTCAAGGCTACCATATTGGACAGCATGGGTATACAGGAAGAGATCCTTTCGGGAGATCTCTGGGCCTGTTTCCTCAGCTTCAGTGTGAGAGGTTAGAGCTTAAGGTTATGTTAATTCTATGAAAATGAAGGTATGCTTTGACAGTGACTGTAGGGAAGAAAGAGGTGATTTTCCATTTGGAAGTTCTTCAGCCCTTTGGAGCATGGAGACAAGACAAAGGCTACTTCTGAAGCCCCAAACCACTCCTGGGCTTGTTTAGCAAAGCCTTGAGAATATCTGGCTTAAGAATTCCAAACCATGGGGCAATTGGGAGAGAGGCTGGTGCCTAGGTGGGGACAGAAAAGGGGTGAAAGGGGGAGTGGTTTGTCAGATCTCAGAAAGTAATTTACACTATGCCAGGACAAACTGTGGCTTCTTATAAGGGAGTAACTGGAAACTTGCTGATGTCTAACATGGGGGGGGAAGTGAGCCAGTCCGGCTAAGTGCCAGTCCAGCTGTGTACCTAACTCTCAACCAGCTGCCATCTGCTTCAAGCAGCTAATATAGGACCACTTGTCCCCCACTGTGGCTCCAGGAAAGTCCCAGTTTTTAGATGGCAACCCAAGGACCTTACAATGTTGGGGTTAGGAGTGTGTGCCCTGGAATCACACTGTTTGCATTTGAGTCCCAGCTCTGCCAGTGAGAACTTACACACACATAGAACATCTCTGGGCCTCAGGACCCACCTCTGTAAAACGGAAGTGATTACAGTAGGTATGTAACAGGTTGATGTTTAAAATGAGTTATCTGACATACAGTGTGTGCTCCATAAATACTGCCATTGTTGTGCAGCAAAGAGCTCGGGGCAGGAGGAGCGCTGTCTCATTTCCCCAACCAGGGTCTAGTTCTATTATTTTATTGCCATTTAAATCTATAATCATATTCCATTCTCCCAATCTACAGTGCCATACTATACATATTTACCTATATCTAGTAAGCTGTACAGTAAGGCATTCAATTCCAACACGCATTGTAAACATTAAGTGGTTGGGGATATGAGTTAGTTAAGAGATAAAATTAAGCAAAACTTAAGTTGAAGAGGATGGAAAAAAGTGATGACGATGACAATTCCATAAAGTGCAAAAGTCTGCTGAGAGAGGTTATAAGTTCCATAATTTTCATTTTTCTTTCTTTTTCTTCTTAAAGGTGTCAACAAAAGTAAACAATTTTATAATCATTTAACAAATTATATACCATACTCTCTCCAATAGTCAGCGTAGGATGCTATTCTTTTAAATTGTAAACTTACATTTGAAAAGTCGGATTTTTTTTGTTTCCTGAAAAGATCACTGGCATCTTAGAAAAATAACATGTAGACCAGTGCTACTCAAAGTGTGCTCAATGACTGGTGCTGTCAAACTACTGCTGGTATGTGACAACATAGAAATTAGACATTTCGAAATATGTACGGCAAGTTGACATTGTCATGACATGATCATTGTGCTTATATTCTGTATGTCTTTTCTTTCAAAGATTATTTCATTTTTCTAATAATTTAGTGTATCTTACAAAAGTATTACTAGTGATGAACTAGAGGGAAACTGGTCCATCACCCCAGACAGTCTGAGAAGCACTGACAAGAGCCGCAGACTACAGTGTCCATTGCTGCGGGGCACAAATGACTGGTATGTGTATAACATCAGCAGATGTAGTCACCTCTTGAATGCCTTATCCATGGGGTCATTTCCTTAACTTTCTTAAAAAGATGGTAATAAATAAAGGAAGTAGAATATGAGCCCTGGAAGCAGACATATGGGGGCTTGAATTCTGATTCTACCACTTTAGCTATATGTGTCCTTCAGCAACTTTCTCCTACCTTCTCTGGGTCTTTCCTCATCTGTAAAATGAAAATACCAAAACATATCACAGAGTGGTCATGAGGTGCAAATTAAGAGGTATCAAAGGTGCCTCATATAGTGCCTGATGGATCTCTAGTCAATGTTGGTATTCTTTCCCTTTCTCTTTTCAATCAGTCTTTTTTGGAAAAACGACCAAATCTAAAAAAACAGATGCCTCAAATTATTTAAATAATAGAGAAGCTACCCACTAACTGTATCTTCCAAGATTTATATTAGATAAGTATAGTATTCATTTCAAATCTCTGGTGACCTATTAAGGTTTCACATTCAGGGATCATAACAAAAAAAAATACAGTTACCTTTAAAAGATAATCCAACTCCTAGGCCAGAGAAAGACTAAAGATTTTAACACATCTGAGTAAAAATATGCCCATCAGAGGGGGTGGGATGTTTGTCAATAATGAAGATTAGAAAAACAGCAGTCACAGAGAGGAAAAAGTTGGCAGGACCTGCATAAAGGAAGGGGTGGTCTTTGTCAACAGACCTGGTATCTCATCCCATTAACAAGGCTAGCCCCACTGGGGTGGGGGGTGGCATCTGCATCAAACTCTTTGGCCTCATGACATTAACCATGTGAATTATATAACAAGCTCCCTTTGTTTTGTTTCAGTTCACCAAGTAGCCAGCTTATTATAATTTGACCCCTTGTAAATCTGTCTTCTGAGAGAGAATCTGCTGGTCATATCAAGTCAAGTGTTTTTATCCTTATGCTAGTTATATTTTTGGTTGTGAATCACTACCTGTACCAACTATATGAATTGACTAACAAGAGACAGGTCTTATGGTGCAATAACAAAAAGCAGGGTTCTAAGTCAATAAGGCTAACAGTCACACCCAAATAGTTCACTCTTCAATGTCATGCCACCCAGCAGGCTCTCTCAGAAGGCAGCTTGCTCCTGTTGTCACCTAAAAGTACCTCTCTGTCTTCCTGCAGGTGTCTTCAAACTTCCACATCCATTATGTTGTCTATCTTGCTTTCAGTTGGACAAGAAAAGCTAATTTATAAAATTGTACATCTCTCACTCTGGGAAACAATCACACATAGAATAATGTAAGAGAGCATTTCTTTCGTTGACATCATTTCAGGATCTTAATTCCTCCGCATATTTAGATATTTTAATGTAATCCATCATCTATTCCAAAACCTCTTAAAATCTAAATATATGAAATTTCCAGATTTTTTTAAAAAGTCATAAATTGAAATATTGTCCTTCATGTCAGATGGACATTCCCCTGTAATTCAGCCCTAGGTATTACTGGCAAACCATACAACTAATTCACAAAGCATTTTTTGTGATATGTAAAATGTGTTTTAAAACCTTTTAAAAATAACACTTGAATGATACGATTGTTTAAGCATAGCCACCTACACTATATCTCACCCACACATCTGGTGTCAAAGAGTTCAACTTGCTAACAACAGTAAGCTTTTGTAGGCACCAAGCATAAGCAGTAAAATAACAAAGGGATCTGTTAGGCTCCATAATTATACACCTATGGTGTGTGAAGCACAAAGCCAACTTCCAACCACCTGTGAAGGGCAGAGCCATTTTATTGAGTGGTCGTTTAAACTGTTCAAAGGCCTTTAAAAAGGGAGGAGGAGAGGAGACAGGAGGTGAGGGAGAAAGAGAAGGGAAGGGAGGAAAGAAAGGAGGGAAACATTTCTTGGAAGAGTTATCTGTACATTGCTTGATGGGGATTAGAATTGTGATCAGTACTATAATACACCCCCAAATCAAATGAAAACAACATAAATACACTAAAAATATCACAAGTAATGCTTCTAATTGTTTAGCTTCTCACAGTAGTCACAAAGCAGAAACTGACAAACCTATGATTTCCTCTAAAAATAAACATGGAAAACAATATCCTCAAGGACTGCTGTTGTTCTTCTCTCTTTGGCTGTTTTTACTGTGATGGTTACACCTGGCTGGCTGCCCATGAAGAGCTGCTTCCTTCCCTCAGCAGTACCTCTTCCCCCTGGCCCAGCGGCTGTCCTGGCTGGGATGTACCTGGCAGCCCCAGCAGATTGTTCATGTGTTATTTACTCATACGCATACGTTGTAGCACACAAACTGCCTCTTAGGAGACGAACTTGGTGAGCACAGGCACTGATACATCTGATACATTTATATCACCAATAAATATAATTTAAAAAACAGATTAAACCATAAGAAAAATGTTCAAACTTCTATTTACTCATAAAATAGTTACCATAAATCTGAATGGGAAATATATCCTTTGGTTTTTTAAAAAATCCAAGTCTATATAAAGGCAGATTAACTTTAGTGGATATTACAAAAAAAAAGTTCCCAGTATGAAAAGATGTCTGGCAAAAACAGACCTGTAAATACTTCAAAGAGGAACTATCATTTGAAAATCAATCTAGGAAGTTCCAGATGGATAGTCATGCTCTTTTTTCATGATTTAGAAAAACTACTTAATTTGGCTCAGGAAAGCAGCAGTGCCAAAATTCTGTCTGTCCTTCCCCCATAACCTTTGTCCTGATAAAAAGATTATTTTTATGATCCCATCACAGGGAAAAAAAGCCTGATTTTGATTCTCAGAATCAACTTAGCAACATCTTAACCCTGAGATTGTCTTGCCATGTTCAAATCTTTCCTCAGATCTATGTTTTGGCCTTCTTTCCTCAGGGTCAAAGCTCATAGCCCCTCATTTCAATCTGGAGTTTAATATCATGAATCAAGAAAAAAAATCATTTTATAAGAAATTGTTACACCTATAGCTAAACAATTTTTTAAATGGATCAGTCAATTCAAAATATCACAACAGCTTAAGTGCCTTCAATTTCAAAATACAAAAAAAGTAATCATAGTATCTAATCCTTACGTATGTATATAAAAATCTTACGTATGTATAAAAAACTTTAAAATGTCTTCAGAAACATTTCCCTTTATCACAGTTAAATAGCAAGTTGGCCATTATTGAAAAATAAAAAGTAAAGCCACCAACATTGTGAGGCCCATGGCTGTAGGGAGACGGCTCCTAAGCTTGCACCTGAAGATCTTGTCTACCTGAGTCAAAGGATACATCAGGGCTGGATTTCTACCAGTGCTGCCTCTCAGTGTGGTCTTGCACAAGTTATTTAACCTCTCAAGAGCTCAGTTCCACCACCATTAGCATTTTCCAAACATGTGTTCCAAGGAATATTAATCTCATGAAAAAGAGTTCTGTGGTCAAATTAAGTAAGAAACTGCAGCACACAATTTCTCCCCTTTGGGAGATTCACAATGCACACGAGCATTATGAATGCCTCTGAGAGATACTGAAATACATTAGTTTAACTTTATATCAATCTTAGTTGACCTCAGAATACCTTTATTGACCAACACTTGGTAGTAGCCTGTGAGCTGTACTTTGGAAAACACTGGTCCAGCATGTCTCAGGTCTCTTTAAGGACTTATACTGACGAACTATAGGAAGAGTATTGCAGAGTCTTCTGACACAGGTTCAGGGGATTAAGAGCAGACTTAGTGCCCTGGTGTCGACAAAGCACCTGTTCATGCTTACTAGCCCCTTAAGAACAACGCCATTCCCCTGTTCCTAATGAAAGCCTTCATTCAAGGTAAGTGGTAGTGGCTGTCACAGAATTTTGGTATCCACCTACAGTACAATAAGTAGCAGAAGTCACCAAGAATGCTAAGTTATCTTCAAAATGGGTTGGTTTTCCTTTCCAGACTGACTTGTTTTTCTCCACAGCAAATGGTTTTGCCACTGTTCACTAGAACAGTTCTGCCTAACTTTAATAGAATCCCTGCCCTTTGCCCACTTCCTTGTCCAGAATGAAGTCAACTTGAAGGTCGCATGTCAGGCAGTACTCGGGTTAAAGAGCTGCTCTTCCAAGAAGGCACCCCCAAGGCCATACTGCTCTTCATGCAGACTGATTTCTTCAGGTGACAAGTGGCCTCCTCCAAGAACAAAGTCTGCAAATCTAATAAGTTTTTTGTTTTAAATAAAGTTAATGTTATCTCAGGAAGGTTTATTTGAAAGATAACATGTTCCCTTGCTATTTATCCCCTTTAATTAAATTTGACTTTGCATCAATACAGGGTGGCATTTACACAGTGGGTGTAAAAATGGGAATGGCTTATGTGATCCCTCTAAAGACAGCTATTCATGGAAAGGGCAGAGAATTAGGGCAGATATATAAGCACTAAGTAAGCCAAATGTACTCACTCCTGTTTTCTAATTCCTTCTTGTCTCTATTTTTTATTAGTTTGAATTTATTATTATTCATTATTTTGTTTCAAATACTTCCCCCTTCCATCTTTAATTTGAGGGCACTGTTATTTGGATAAAGTTATGAGGAAGAGAAAGCAATAAGGAAAAATGTTGGGACAGACGTCTTTCTTAGTGAACTTTAAAAATGATTTTCCAGCTGGGTGCGGTGGCTCATGCCTGTAATCCCAGCACTTTGGGAGGCCAAGGCAGGCAGATCACGAGGTCAGGAGTTAGAGACCAGCCTGACCAACATGGTGAAACCCCATCTCTACTGAAAATACAAAAATTAGCCGGGCATGGTAGCGCCCGCGCCTTGTAATCCCAGCTACTCAAGTGGCTGAGGCAGGAGAATCGCTTCAACCTGGGAGGCGGAGGTTGCAGTGAGCTGAGATTGCACCATTGCACTCCAGCCTGGGTGACAGAGCAAGACTCCATCTAAAACAAAACAAAACAAAACAAAAAAGATTTTCCCCACCAATAGGATGAGAAGCAGGTCACACATCCTATTCCACCTTCCCTTCGCATAGGGAAGTTATCTTTATAGCCTTCCCTATAAAACATCAGATAAATATTTATTCTGACATCAGCAGTTCTACTGTGCAAAGTCACAGTACTGAGAAAAGGGACCTCTGACAACTTCCACATCATCTGTTATCCAGGGAAACAGTCTATTTCTACCCTGAAGTGCCTGTACCAAACCATCATATTATTTTTTAAATCATTCTGAACTAAACTATGGTCCGAGCAGCAGAGCGGGACTTACTTGCTAGGAGTGTGGAGTCTGGAGACGACCAGCCATGAGGGAAAGTCGGGTTTTCGGCAGGCCCGGCGCAGCTCCTCCAGAGCGCTGTTGGTTTCAGCATCAGCTTGCTCCCTGTACTCGTCTTCCGTAAGATACTTCACCACCAGCTCTTTTGATGTAAACCACTGCTTCATTTTCCTAAAACATGGCATGTGGTTGCAGGATTACTTCCTAATTCAATCCTTAAGATTTACAAAAATAGGCCAGGCTCGGTGGCTCACGCCTGTAATCCAGCATTTTGGGAGGCCTAGGCAGGCGGATCACGAGGTCAGGAGATTGAGACGATCCTGGCTAACAAGGTGAAACCCTGTCTCTACTAAAAATATAAAAAATTAGCCGAACATGGTGGTGGACGCCTGTAGTCCCAGCTACTTGGGAGGCTGAGGCAGGAGAATGGCGTGAACCCGGGAGGCAGAGGTTGCAGTAAGCCGAGATCGCGCCACTGCACTCCAGCCTGGGCGACAGAGGGAGACTCCGTCTCAAAAAAAAAAAAAAAAAAATTTACAAAAATACATTTCTTAGATGGTAACAGTAATAATACTTCTTAACTTCCTCTATATCATATCTATACTTTTTTATTGCTGTTATCATGACTGAGGTATAGAGAACATGTAGTTTGGGCCTAATAGTGTATTTCCCCATTTCCTGGACTATCATAAATAATGTCCTAAGGTATTTGAGAATCAATTTCTGATACAGATGTTAATTGTATTTTTCTTCCTCGGTGATTTCTAATCACAGAGGCAATTAAAAGCTTGTTTTGTTTTGTTTTTTTATGCTTGGCCTGTTGATTTTCTTGGGCACTAATAGAAGCAAGCTTTTGAGATGTCCTTTTATGCAGACCCTCTAGAACACTGACCATTTACTCTCCACACCAAGAACCTGGGAGGATTTGTGAGATATCACTTCCACCTAGTGGTGGTGATTCTAATCCTAGAGAGAAAGAGCAAATATTGTACAAAATTTATAGTAATTTTTCCTTTATTACATGACGAGTGGATCATGATTAGAACTTTCTTTTTCCAACCAAGAAAATCCTAAATCTCATAAAATGTAGGAATCTAAAAATTTAGGAATCTAAGACTCTCATAGAAAGAGTAACAATAATAAGGTTTTTAAAACATTTGTTTTGTTTTATTTATTTTTTAAATTAAATTAAATTTTTTTTTTTTTTTTGAGCCAGAGTCTCGCTCTGTTGCCCAGGCTGGAGTGCCGTGGCACAATCTCAGCTCACTGCAATGTCCACCTCTGGGATTCAAGCAATTCTCCTGCCTCACCCTCCTGAGTAGCTGGGATTACAGATGCACGCCACCACACCCGGCTAATTTGTGTATTTTTTAGTAGAGATGGGGTTTCACCATGTTGGTCAGGCTGGTCTCAAACTCTTGACCTCATGATCCATCCACCTCAGCCTCCCAAACTGCTGGGATTACAGGCATGAGCCACTGCGCCCGGCCTAAAACATTTGTTTTATTTATAATGAGTTTTTAAAAATATTTTGAGGTGGTTTTAAATTTAACCAGAGATTTCGAAATATAAATGAGCATCAGAATTATTAGGATATTTATATAATATATATTTAAGTATATATATATATTTTTTCTTGAGGGTTGGGACTGATAAATCTATTATCTTTTAAAGATCTTATAGTTGATGAGCTAGATCAAGGAAACAGTGATATAATCTCCTTCTGCTTTTCTGAATACCTGTGCATGGTTTCCCTGAAGGAAAAACCCTGGATGCTGAGCCAGAAGACCTGGACATAGTCCTGGCTTTGAGATTTATTCACTATATGAACTTGGGGAATTCCTTAACAGTTCAGAGCCTCACTTTGCTCATATGAAAAAAATTAAAATGAAAGCAATAATATCTCCCTCATCTACTTCATAGGTCACTGTACAGGTTAAATGAGATATTTTGTGTAGGGTTCTCAGCACTGTAAGTGGCCTATAGTAGGTGTTCAATAAGGATAATCAAAAGAGTAGTTACCATATACTATTAAAATATAAGTAAACAGCTCTTTTGCAACTAGAAAGTACTATACAAAATAAAGGTATTATTTCTCTGGTGTGTTATTTAACCTATAAGTTCCTGTTTCATTCCCTAATTCTTTATATAATTATTCACTAGCAAAATTTTAAGTTGAGGAAGTTATAGTACATTTTGATTATTATAGAACACAGCTAGTGCACAAAAGAACCATTGTGCAGAACACACTCTGCTCTTGGCAGGGAGCTGGATGGTTAAAGGGAAGGAAGAAGGAACTCTATCCTGACTTCCTCAGGCCACAAGCCTGGCAAAGGGCCAGGGACCTGGAAGATGTTGGGGGACCAGCCTCACTGACAAAAGACCTCTGGTGTTCCGAGTCACTGTTTGCCTCGGGCAGATGGGGCAAAGAGAGACCCAGTCAGCATCAACCCTCCAACCCTGCCCTGCTGCCTTTCAGCCCCGCCAGCATCTTCTGTGTGGGCTCCCTGTCCTGTCAATGGTGCAATTTTAACCCTGTGATATTGCCACACACACACACAGTCACCCGTTCCATAAACTACCAGTCACCATAGTGTCCTTCCTCACAGCCAATTTTACCTCTTGAACATTTATTCACTCCCTCTTCTAGCCTTGGTCTCATGGTCCTACCCTAGGCCCTCATCAGCTCTCACCTGGACCACTGTGATGTCTGATAACTGTTCTCCTGCCACAGGGGCCTCCCCTTTATATCCACCTGCTGTGCCAGAAGACAGATGGGCCACATCCCACCAGCCAATGAGTATTTATGGTCTCTGGTGTGATTTTTTGTTTGTTCAATGTATTTTTATTTTTAATTATTTTTACTTTTAAATGCCAACATTTAAAAATCCTGAGATTTCACATTCTAATCGTAATTCCCATTTCCAACTTTTCTAGAAAACCAGCAGATCTGGCAATACAGGACTCATATTCCCACACATGAGCAATCAGCTCAAGCTGAGTGGTAACAGCCCCGTTTTCAATGAGGTTGTTTGCAGAGTTTCCCACAGTCCTCCTGGTTATTGCTGCCTTACCCCTGCTCAGCATCACTCACCATAGTATCTGCCTGGGTCCTAAGCAACTGGTTTGATAACTGCTGTAGAGGCAGCAGTCAGAGTGGACCAACTAAAATGTCTCATGGTTAAACCCCACTGTGTACAGGACTGGACTAGATTGCTTAGCATGGCTGCCATGCATCTGGCCCATGCCCATCTTGCTTGCTGCACTGACAGCACTGCCTGCCTCCTGATGGTACCAAACTGGGCTTTCTCTCCATCAGGAAAGCCCTCCGCATTTATTCGTCTGGTTATTTTTATTCATTCTTTAAGATTCAGCGTAGTAATATCTCCTCCAGGAAAGCTCTCCTGGCTTTCTCTATATACCCTTAGTTCCTGGGCAAGTCTCCATTTTAATACTTAAAAGAGATAGAAATGTATGCCTATGTCTAGCAAGTATACCTCAAGGGCAAGAACCATCTCCATCTGTGCACCTGACATGAAAACAGCTGCTCAGACTCAATGACTGAGGAGAAACATAACAAAGCTGTCACAATAGAGGTTACTTCATTTTTCTTTTTATACTTCAAAGGCCGTAAGCCTTAACTAAAAACCTAAGAGAAAAGAAAGTCCTAAATACAAATAATACCTTTCAGTCATTTATGATTCATTTCTGTTTCCTAATTCGTATCTCATAAGCACAGCTGATACCACTAAAGCAGTCTTTGACTCTAATTAAAGAAAATGTTGAATAAAAGAAGATATTTTAGGTAACCCAGAGTCCAAGTACTTCTGCCACTGACTCTAGTGAATTCTGAGTGAGCTCTAATTACCTGGTAATTGGTGGTACAGCTCTCAACGATTAATGAAGACTAGCCATGAAGATGGGATCAGATGCTTGGAGCTCTCTACCCCTACACCCCCAATCTTGCTCAGAATGAAATCTCCAGATCAAATGTAATTATGAGATTAACATGATGTGTGCAAACACTCTCCCAAATAATAAAACTAGAGCTCAAAATGTCAAATTTGCTGGGGGAAAAAAATGATACATACCACCTCATATAACTGCATGCTCTCAGTGGGTAGTGCAGACTCCAGGAGGACATGAGGAGGATTATGGCTGCATAGGCAAACTGAGGCACGGCCACACCAGCATAGACCAGAACCAGGGAGAGGAGCCGCAGCATCCACATCAGAAGACTTCTGCTCCTGTCGTCTGCAAGGGGCCCATGCTTGTAACAAACAACAAAGCTGAAAAATCCAACTATCAAGACATAGCCTGGAAAAGTGGAAGAGGTAAAATAATATAAATTTGAATTTGAGACATTATGTGAAAAACCTGGCAGAGCCTTGACTTAAAGGTAAAAACTATTAGAGAACCTTAATTTTTGTGTTTTTTACCCCATAAAGTAAGGTTGAAAAATGCACATAGGGTGTTATTCCTTCCATATGAGATACTAGGCTGACTTTCGCAATAATTTGGGATGTACACTCATTATTATGATGATACATAAGTATGTCTGTGTTTTAGTCCAGCACCCTGGCTGGACTAAAATGTTATCATGGTTACTTTGGTCAGGAAGAAGTCATAGTTGTATGTCACCATTGGCTACAAACCCTATTTTTTATTTTTACCTTCTTGTCATAAAAGGAAAAGGTAATTTTACAGTGGAGGGAGTCACCCTCTGAATCCAATGTTCAGTCTCATCATTACGATAGTGAGACTATAAGCTATTCTGTGTCTCTGGGTATGATCCAAGGTGAAGTGCCCATCACCTCTTAGGTATTCTATCTTAAGTGTTTAATTTATATCTAACCAAGCCTTGAAGTCTAATTTCCAGTTTACAGAAAATACGCAGAAGAGAAGAATATGTTAAATTCTATCATAAAGGGGTCATCAGATAAATCTAGAAGGTGGAGATTCTACAGGACAAGCTTGGTTTCTTTAGCATATCACTATGATGAAAAAAGAACTGCTACGGATTAAAAGCAATTTACAGGACAAAACAGATACTAAATGTGGTTCTGGACCATATCCTAGTTTATATAAGCCATCAAGAATGGGAAATTTTTTCATGGCCTGGGTAATAGATGATTTTATGTAATTATTTTTCAGATAATAATTAACTGATTATATAGGAAAAGCCTCTTGTTTTTCAGAGAGGAATAGTGCAGTATTCAGGGGAGCATACCATGATATCTGTAATTTAAAAGTAGCACAAAAAGAAGAACGAGCTAAAAATATACAATTTTCAAGTAAAACAACTTAATTGCTTTTGTTTTGAGGGAAGTAAACTTATGTGAGAAATTTGGTGCTAAAGGTTAGGAGAAAATTGATTCTCTCATTGTCCATTATTTTCTAGTTAAAATAAACAATAAAAACATTTATTTTGTAATGTAAAACAAGGAAAATAAATGGTTTCTTAGCCTCTGTGTTTCTGAAAAGTCAAGTTTTCATTAGTAATTTATAGTTAGGATTTCTCACCTTTCCTAATGAATACTTACGGGAAAGAAAGAAACAGCCACTTTTCAGAGAAGCTTTTACATTACCAGTTAGATGTGGTTAGAGCTTAACCACAATTCAGAAGCACGTGCATTCAAAAGGGACAAACACTTTTTTTTCCTCTTTTGATCATTACTACAGAAAACTAAGAAACATGTCATAGGGAAATCATCTAAAATGAGATCTAAATGAACTGAAATCAACAACAATGGGAATAAGATAAACAAAATATTATTTTTAGTAGCACCTTTCGTTAGTTCAAAATGAAAATTTAGATGTTGGAGAGAAACATCTATCAAAAGAAGGCCTCTAGTTGTACATCTCAGTTTTACCAATCACAGAGCATATTGTTTTTCTATTTACCTACCTAATACATATATCCTGTTTTCATACCACAGCCACTTCAGATCTTCCATCAACTGGCATACAATATAAACTGAGGCAAACCAACAACCAACCATTAGAGCCCAAAAGGTGCTATACTGTGTGTGGAAGAAAATAAATGACACATTTTTTGGTTCATTCACTCTCATAAAAATAAAAGCAAACAAATAAACCTTTTGTATTAGAAACTCCTACATCAAACTGATTTGAAGTCAATTTAAGAAACTCCCTAGGGTCTTAAGGTGTGGTCCACAAATCAGCAACACCGACATCACATGGAGCTTGCTGGGATGGCAGAGTCCTAGGCCCCACTGCAGACTGCTAAATCAGAACCTGCATTTCAACAAGATTCCCATCCAGCTTGCATGTACACTGAAGTTGGAGTTATAAGCACTGTTATAAAGAATAAATTTATCTTAAAATAATGCTGCTGTTGCAAACTTTAATCAATGTAACTGCAACACTACCAACATGAATTATTTATTTATCCTCAACTAAGTTCAGTGTGTTATTTTATTGAAGGTGTAGCCAGGCACGGTGGCTCACGCCTGTATTTGCAGCTCTTTGGGAGGTCAAGGCAGGCAGATCGCTGGAGCTCAGGAGTTCAAGACCAGCCTGGGCAATATGGTGAAATCCTGTCTTTACAAAAAATACAAAAATTAGCTGGGCATGGTGGTGTGTGCCTGTAGTCCCAGCTACTGGGCAGGCTGAGGCGGGAGGATCACTTGAACCCAGGAGGCAGAGGTTGCAGTGAGCCAAGATCATGTCACTAAATTCCAGCCTGGGCAACAGAGCAAGACTGTGTCTCAAAAAAAAAAAAAAAAAAGAAGGTGGGTTGGGGAACTAATAATAATAAAGAAATTCCCAGATGTAGCAGTGCTGTTATTCAAGGCCCCAATGGTTCAGCATCATGAGATTCCCAGCTCTATAAAGATAATAGAAATTTTCACTCAATATAGAAATAGCTTCCTATCACTCAAGAAAAACACATTACCGAGAAAGCAAAGGGGTCTCAAAAAAAGTATCATGAAAACTTAATACTCAGCTAAGCCTACATATAGTAATAAATAAAATCAGGAACTCCAGAAAAAGATACATTTTAGAGCCAGTTTACATAATGAAGAAACATAATTTAAATTAGAACCTATCATAATGTGAATTAATTTTGATTAATTTTTCATGTCTGTAAGATCATGATTTCCATTTTTTACTCATTTTCACATAGTATGCCTACCTTCGGAATGAATCTTTTCACCAACAGCAAGACAAAGACTAATGTCATTAGAACACCTAGCACAGTTCCCGAGGAGTAATAGAAAGTAGGGCTTCTGTCAAGATAAGCAGATAAAAGCCATTTAAATGCCAAACAGCACTTTGAGTATGAAAAACATGTTTAACCTGGCAACATCAGTAATAAATAACACTAAGAACAAAAAACTCAGATGGCAGCTCTCATTACATCCTATACTCTTAAAAAACAAAATGGGTACTTGAAATTTATGGTAAGTTGCTTGCCACTAACTCAAAACAGAATGTCTGAGGTATTTTTCATATTCAGGATCTGATCAGACAATAATTACTGAACACCTATCATGTAGCAGGCACTTTTCTAGGTTTTAGAAAGGAGAAAATTAAGGCACCAAAAAGTTAAAAAATCTTCCCTAAGTCAGTATCTGCTCAGTGGAGGATTTGGGATTACAGCCCAGCTCGTCAGAGTCCAGGCTTTATTCTTCATGGTATGTATGCATCATCTGGTTTATAAAGTTCATGGATGACATTAAACACACTTGGTAATACTATAAGGAAAAGCTTCAAAATGAACAATGTTAAGAATAGCTGACGAGTGTTGGGTACTAACCTAGAATCTACAAGCTAAGAAGTAAAATATTGAAAAAAAGATTTCTTTCTCATGAGAGAATTCCAAGAAGCAAAACATCAGAATAATATGTTTCTCAGATGAGAACATGTCAGTAATAAAAAAGAAAATGATAATGTTTCTCTAAGAGTCAGAAATTTGCTATATTCAGCCTTCTGTATCATGGTCATAAATCTAGTAGGTGGCTCTAATGTAATAGAGCAAGGTGTGTGGACCAGAAAACCAGGGAACAAATCTCTAGCCCTGATAAGAACTAGTAGTGTGATGAAGGATGTTGCTTTTCTCATCTATAAAATGAGAACAATAATACAGAGCTTGCATAGTTATCAAGATCTAATAAAATGTTAACACATAAAATATGTGAAAGCACTTTGTAACATATACATATCACACGATAAAAATAACTGTTACTGTTTTCAAAGGGCTTTCCAATACCATCTTCAGACCTATTGTTTGCAAAACCTAAAGTAAGAACTACAAATGCACAATAGTGTGAAAATACTTAGCATGTGGTCAAAAATGATCTAAATCCCTTTTCATTCACAAAGTTAAAAACATAAAAAGGAATACTTACTGACTCAGGGTCCTTGCATAAAAGAAAAGAAAAACTCCTGCCACAAACACAAGGAAGAGTTTGAAATCCATGACTGGAGTAAAAAAGACACACAAACACATAACAAAGATTTTTTATCAATGTAATGTTGGTAAAAGAAGAAAAAAGTCAATTTATTGAAAAGTTACTCCAGAAAAACTGAATCCAGAAAGTCAAGTATAATAAAATCGGACTTACTGTTTCGATTCACATGTATCATATAGTTAAATATCTTCTTGACAGGCTCCACAGAGAAGCACACAGTCTCCCTGTATGGATTGATGATTATGGTTATTTCGTTAGATTCCTTTGGTATCCAAAAGTTATGAATCACACATTTGATAAAAGATAGAATGTTTTCTGGATATTGGCAATTATGTCTTTCTGCGATATATACAATTCTGAACATGCCTGGACTGGTAATTTTCACCTGTAAAACAAGAACAAGCAAATCCATAAACAGAATAACTTCTCTTTTTTGTTTTGGAGACAGGGTCTCCCTCTGTTGCCCAGAATGGAGTGCAGTGGCAGGATCTCTGCTCACTGCAACCTGTGCCTCCAGGGCTCAGGTGACCCTCCCACTTCAGCCTCCCAAGTAGCTGAGACCACAGGCACATGCCACCTGCCCAGCTAATTTTTGTATTTTTTGTAGAGATGAGGTTTCGCCATGTTTCCCAGGCTGGTCTCGAACTCCTGGGCTCAAGCTGTTTGCCTGCTTCAGCCTCCCAAAGTGCTGGGATTACAGGCATGAGCCACTGCATCCAGCCAAAACTTCTTAAAAGCTTCTTAAAAACATGAGCAGAGGAGTAAAGATAACTCAAAGTCAGCTGAAAAAAGAATACTCAAATGCGCAGGGTAGAGTTCTATGTTCTGATCCCAGAGGTGGACTCAAGAGATCTGTATTTAGTCCAAACACACGCTGAACCACAGACATTATTCAAAGTGAATGCTTCTCCCTCCAAGCTGTGGCTGATTTAAGTCCCTCTTCTAGCAAGTTATTGTGGCCAAGAGACATTAAAAAGGATAAGAAGAATGTACAGGCATACCCATTTTATTGTTTTACTTCACTGTGCTTTGCAGATAGTGCATTTCTTACAAACGGAAGGTTTGTGCAACTCTGTGTTAGGCAAGTCTACTGGCACCATTTTTTCAACAGCATGTGCTCACTTCATGTCTTTGTGTCAGCATGTTTTAGCAATAAAGTATTTCTTAAATTAAGGTATGTAGGGTTTTTTTAAAGATATAATTCTATTGCACCCTTAATAGACTAACAGTATAGTAGAAACATAACTTTTATAGGTACTAGGAAACCAAAAAATTTGTATGACTTGCTTTATGGGGTATTTGCTTTATTGAAGTGTTCTGGAACCAAACCCACAGTCACATTATCTCTGAAGTATGCCTGTAATCAGTGGCAAACTATATGAGTAGGCATAGTTTGAAAATAGGGTTTATATTTACACCATTTTCTACTATGATTAAGAAAAAGCACTTCCTTTCTCTGGATCAGCTGAGCATCTGTAATTCAGGCTTCTCTCACCATGCCTGCTAAAGGACCAGATCCCAACCTCAGGTCCTATTCACATCACACAACAAAGCACTAGCTACAAGCCGATGGTGACAACCCAGTGGTCATTAAATGACAATTTTGCTGCTGCCTTTGTCTGTCCTTTTCTCTATTCCTCTTCTTTTTCTAAGAGTAGGGCAACCCTGAAAAGGGGAGTAAGAGCACCAGCTTTGAATCTCAGGCATCAGGTAATATCACTCACTATCTATCTACCAACCCCTGCATTTCTCTTTGACTTTGGCTTCTGGCTCACTGTGGCTCTCTCTTCAATACCACTTCCTGTCATTCTTCTTAGGTATTTCAGTATGTACAATATACACACCAATCCTTCCAGTATCCTGACCTCTCAGTTCCTGGGACTCCTTTCCTCTTATGCTCTTGTCCTCCCTACCTCAGCTCATCACTCCATGGCCATATCCTGGACCTTGTCAGTACCAGACTGCAGCCCCTCCATACATTGTGTTTCATTCATCTCACTGTGTGACCACCATCTCCTATCTTTCCAGTGTACCCATCTAGTGCCCCAATCCCACCAAGGATCTGAACATCCTTCTCCTGCTCCTTACCCTCCTAATATCCTCAATCTCTTTTTAGCCGCCTAAACTCCATGATCAATTATTATACACCATTCCCTGGCACATACCCTTGACTCCTTTGTACCCCTCTTGCTTTGTCATGCTCACTTGCAAAATCCAACTCTCCACCATTCTACTCCTGCATTTGCATCACCAGTGTGCTAGAGAAATGCACACTGGTCTCACTTCAAATCCATGACTGTGAACTTAAGAGAGGGACATGAAAGTTGCAGTCATTCATACCACATATTACTATTCATTCATTCTTCCACCCTCTGCAACAAAGGATTTCACAACTTCTTCCTCAATACTCAACACCTTCTCCCCATCCTCTTCTCCACTGTTGATCCTTCCTGCTTCACTGAAAATGGAAGAAATCAGAAGTGAATGTCCACCAGCTCCTATCTGCAAAGCCACCTACCTGTCAGCACCTGCAGGCACATGCTCTGCTTCCTTCCTGTGGGGAGGAAATTTCTTCCACAGAGGAAATTTACAGGCTCCATAAAGGTAAGTCCCGACTTGGGCACGGGATCCTATCCACGTTTGCCTACTCAAGGACATCCCATCAGCACTTCTTCCCTCTCTACGAGATTATTTCTCTCAGCATACAACATTTAAAAAAGAAGAAACAACCTTCTGTGGACTCCACTTTTCCCTCCAGCTACCACCCATTTCTTTGCTTCTTGTTGCAATAAAATTCCTTTAAAAAGCTGCCTGTGCCTGCAGTCTCTAGTTCCTCTCCTTCCATTCTCCCTTTAATCCACTTCAATCAGGATTTCATTCCTAAAAGGCCACCCTGACAAGGTCACTGGTGCTTCCATGTTGCTAACTCAAATGCCCAATTAATTCTCAGTCATCTTATTTGACCTGTCAACAGCACTTGGCATTGCTGATTATTCCCTTCTCCTTATTATACTTCTCCCTAGGGCTTCCAGGACATCTTCATTGTCGCTCCTTTTATTTCTCCTCTGCTTGCTCCTTCCTTCTCCCTGAACTCTTAATATAAGACTGACTCAGGCTTAGCCATTGGTCCTCTTCTCTTCTCCATCTAAACTCACTCAGTTTCATGGCTTTAGGCACCATCTATATAAATATGCATCGCTAATTACTTTGCAAAAAAAGACACAGGAAAGATATACCAGAAACTACTTAAACTGATTGTCTACAAGGGTTGGATAGGAATTAATAGAGGGAGGAGGGAAAGTGACACTTATCTGAAAATACCTTTGTATAGAGTTATAACTTTTAAGCCATATTAATGTTGTAGATACTTATAAATAATGATAATAACACAAACATAAAGATGGAAACAACAGACAACTGGGGACTTCAGAAGGTGGTTGGGAGGGAGAGGGGCAAGGGTTGAAAATCTACTGATTGGGTACTATGGTCACTAGTTGGGGGATGGGTTCAGTAGAGCCCAAACCCCAGCATTACACAATATATCCATGTGACAAACCTGCACATGTACCCCCAAATCTAAAAAATTAAAAATTAAGAAGGTTTTTTTAAAAAAACAAAATCTCATTTAAAAAACCCACTATGATCTTTTCTGAGAATAAAAAGGTAAACAAAACTTGTAAACCAAAAATAAAATTCTAACACCCCTGACCCCGCCAACTATCTGAATGAAACCCTGTTCTCGGCCAGGGCACTCCAAAGCTAACCTGAAAAATTGGTTCAGGCTATGCCAGGAAGCAGGGGTTGGACATGCCCCATTATGCCCTCCTCCCTTTTGGAATTCAGGAAAAACCAACCAGCATTTAATATCAATACAGACCTTAAGTCTGATAAGAAGCATTTATAATCTATTCTCTCTAAAGCCTGCTACCTGGAGGCTTCATCTCCATGATAAAACTTTGGTCTCCGCAACTACTTATGATAACCCAGACATTCCTTTCTATTGATAATAACTCTTTCAACCAATTGCCAGTCAGAAAATTTAAAAATCTACCTATAACCTGGAACACTGCACCCCTCTCTGCTTCAAGTTGTCCCGCCTTTCTGGACCTAACTAACGTATACCTTAAATGTATTTGATTAATGTCTCATGTCTCCCTAAAATGTGTAAAACCAAGCTGTGCCCTGACCACCTTGGGCACATGTTCTCAGAATCTGAGGGATGTGTCACAGGCCATTGGTCACTCATATTTGGCTCAGAATAAATCTCTTCAAATATTTTATAGAGTGGCTTTTTGTCAACAAACTAAAAAAATAAAATAAAAATGATAATAAAATTGACCATGATGGGGGAAAACCTTGAAATTGAAACAAATAAAAACAAACTATATTTTGAATGAATAATATAACCAGACTGAAGGGGGAGTGGATTGGGATGAATTAACCTAAAATACACAACCTCCGAAAAAGATTTTAAAAAAACACTATAAATAAATATTGAACTCCTGTTACTAGGTTTGTTTTTTGTAATGGTATGACTTACCAATTCTGTAACTACTTTTAGTGTATTCTGGGATTAGGCAAATAAATAAATATATTTGAGGATAATGGGAACCAAGTTTCTCATTATCAGAGAAGGGAATTACAAATACAAAAACTGGAAAACTAGCATGAACCCTGTGGTATTGGAGATCTCAGAACTCACGGTTTCTAATAGGTAGATATAGATGTATGTGCAGGCCTATGGGTGTGTATGTGTTTGTACACACATGACGATATGCTAGTAGCAATGAACACACCTGTTGACTGTTCCTTGGAAAAAAAATGTACGATTCCAGAGCTGAGTCTATGAAATTACACACGCCTAGAACATCTTGTTTGTTAGAAAGTAAAGTAGTGCTCAAAAATGCTAGGCACATGGCAGAAGGACACAGGAGCTAGTTTGAAGGGGCCCTGACTGGCTAAATCTAGGACAATTTGAGTATCAAAATAAATAATGAGAGTAATGGATTGTAGTTTCCTGAAATAACTGGCAATTTGTGAGACTATATGGATATAAATAAATACATGGGAGGAGGAAAATCTCTTCTTTATAGTAGAATGCCAATGAATGTAAATGGAATAATGGTGCCAGGCGCAGTGGCTTGCGCCTGTAATCCCAGCATTCTGGGAGGCTGAGGCAGGCAGATTGCTTGAGTCCCAGAGTTCAGTAGACTCATGGGCAACATGGCAAAACCCCATCTCTACTAAAAATACTAAAAAAAAAAAAAAAAAAGTCAGATGTGACGGTGCACACCTTTCAAGTAGTCCCAGCTACTTGAAAGGCTGAGGTGGGAGAATCACCTGAGCCCGGGAGGTTGAGGCTGCAGTGAACCAAGATCGCACCAATGCACTTCAGCTTGGGCAACTGGAGTGAGTCCCAGTCTCAAAAAAAACAGGACAGATATAAAAAATCAACATTTGATAAATATCATCATGATTATTGATTCAGTAAAGCATCATCAATGAATGATAAACTAAGGGAAGAAAGTTTGATGAGGAAGAGGTTATCTACACAGTCTCAAATCATCACCTCAAAATACTCATTAAAGGGAAGAAAACAGTAATTTTAGTGGAAGAACCTGACAAACACTACCTTAACCATGTGATTAAAGTGGTGCATATTATCAGCAATGGTATCAATTGACATCAAATGCTTGCTGATACAATGTTCCAGCTATTCTCTCAGCCTAGAACACCCTTCCCCCCAGTACCTTGTTGGTTAACTCACTCCACTGAAATCTTCCTCAAATGTTACCTTCTCAACGAGAACTACCCTGGCCAATTTGCTCCCACTTCTCTCATCCCACTGATATTACTCTACATTTTCTTTTTTCATAGTACTTACTAGTTTTACCATTTTCATCCCTATTTTATTTATTGTTTACTATTCCCCACCCTAGATAATGTAAATATCCACAATGGCAGGGATCTATTTTGTTCACTGATGTATCCTAGGAGCCTAGAAATAGTTCCTGGCACTTATAAGGTAGGTACTCAATAAATATTTGTTAAATGCTGAATGAAGGAAAGTACTAGGCAATTAAGAGCAACTGCTATCTTGGCCATATTTGGGATAAGTGGTTATTCCAGAATTTCTATTTGGAGGGGCTTTGGATAGCAATTGTGGAAAGTAGGAGGAACATGTTGTCTTAAGACTGCCTGAACAGCAGGCATGCTGTATACATTTAGATAGTATATTCATTGGGAGTGGCTTGGGAGGGGCTGAGGGAGAATATGAAGGAGTTAGTGTCCTCTTCTCACACTGCTCACCCATTGAACCACTGTGTGTGATCCTCAAGTCAGCTTTCATAGTGATACACAGATCTGTGTCATACCAAAAATACTTTCTATTCCTGAAATGGTACATTTCCTGTCCCCAGGACATGGTAATTCTCTGTCCCTAAGACATGATTTAAAAGTAGGCCCTTACCTGCATAGTTGACCATATGTATTTCCACTCCACTTGGGAATTTTGATTGTAGCAGTAACAGTCTGACTCAGACGTTCTAATTAAATCTTTTTCCTTCAAAGCTTTACACCTACGAACTGAGAGATGGAAAAGGGAATACATTTTCTAACTGTTTAATTGCCCAGAATCTTTTTTAAAAAAAGTTTGCAGGGAGGTAACAGTAGCAGTTTTAACGTTCTATGGCCAATAAATTCTCCTATATGATAATTATAGTCCTTCAGTGTTTCCAACCAAGGAGGAGACAGATAGAAAATACTATAGCCCAAGTGTCAATATTTATGACATTGGAGGGCACTATAAGAGCACAGAGAACAAGTACTTCTTCAATTCTGAAGCAGAAGGCAGAATTATGGGCACCTTCCCAGAAAAGACAAAAATATGAATAAAGGGCTGAAGGGCAAGGTAGAGGCAATAAGACAGAAACTAGGAGGTGGGAGTGGGGGTGGGCAGAACCAGCAAGTATGTACAGAATCATGAAAATGAGATAAATTATGGAATTAATTCAGTTTAGAGATATTGGATTCTTATATTGGTAAGGGAGCATGGATGGAAGGTATAGGGATACAAGAAAACATTTGAACACCTGTAGCTGGAGTGGTAAACCATGGCTACTACTATACCATGTGGACTCCATCTTGAAAGCAGAGCATTGGAGGATTTTAGGTAAGTATCAGTCTCAGCAAGAAACTATTGACACTCAAAAGGATTTAACTGAAAATAGTTCAGTAAAGATATGGACAGGGTTAAGGCACTAACAATAAGGCACTAACAATAAGGCACTATGAAGTTCCTAGGCACCAACAAGAGCAGGAAGCTTTCAGCAGCCCAAGTCCCAAAATGGCAAGGAGGATCCCATGTTACTGGAGTCATTGGAACTGGGAAGACAGTAGTCTAAAGGAATGCAGTCACTGCCAGGACTCCCGTGGAATGCAGGGTGAAGGTATGGGTACCTCAACCTGTCTCTCCTGCTGTCCCCTCAGTGCTCTGAATCAGCCAAACCCAACAGGAAGACAGAGGGCAATGAAGCCCATATAATGCAGTCCACAGAGGTTAGCTTCCAGGCACTAAGCGGGGAAGAGAAGGGCTGAGAATAGATGTACAGCAACAAACAGGGAATACCAGCTCAATAAGGAAGTGACAGAAACACATTTGTATTTTAGAAAGAATATTCTGTAAGTAGTGTGCAATATTAAAGAACAAAACTGAAAGCAGAAGAACCACTAAGGAGGCCACTGAAGCAATCTAAACAAGAAATGGACTAAGAGAGGCGGGAGAAATAACAGATTAGGAAATTAAATCAACAGGCTTTACAGATTCATTTTATCAAGGAAAACAAGAAGATGATGTAAAGGTTTCTGATAAGCGGAGAGATAGTGAGGCCCTTTACTCAGATAAGAAATACTAGAAAAAAAGCAAGTTTGTACAGGGAAGTGGGGTGAGTTCAATTTCGGATATACTGAGTTTTCATTGGTGGGATTCTGTGAAGATGGACAGATCTTCACATCTCCAGCAAGGAGAAATTTGGCTGGAGACAGATGTAGATACCTAAATATATATGTATGTTATATATAATGTATAATACAACTCAACATAACTGAGAGAAAGAGAGATATATATTAACCCTCTGTGTTACAGAGGGCTAATGTAAAATGCCACAGGAAAACTAGAAAGTAATGATGTTCATTTTCTTCTGTGGTCGTTGCTGTATTTGGATTTGAAATGAAGTGGAATGAAAGTCGTAAGTTCTTCCGGATTCAAGATAGAGTGTCACCTCCACATCTGTTCTTTAGGAAACAGGAACAAAGAACACTTATGGGTACACAAAGAAATGGGCTTTACGTCCAACCCCTGACTCCTTTAAGGAAAGTGTGGTCAGTTGTTCCTCCTGAAAAACCTGAAATGAAGCTAGAACAACTTGCTACACCAAAGTTGGGGAAGGACTGAGTAACCAGTAACTACTAGTAAACAATCACATCCATGTAGGGAATAATACTGAATATGCTCACACAAGTCCCTGGTCCTGGCCTGAAATATCCTTAGCATTAAGTTGGAGAAAAGTGAAGACAGACTTGGGGAAAGGATCCTGGGAATGCTCGCCATCTCCCAGAACACAACTCCATAAAAGGGAAGGTTTTCCGGTGGCCACATGAAGCAGCAAAATTACACAAGGACCCAATGTATTCAACTGTGACAGTCAAATCAGTCATCTTTACTCTTCACATTATGATAAAATGCATATGTTTCTAAATATATCAAGAAATTTGCAGAGTTTGAGAGTCCAAGATGCAAATACAAGAATCCAGGTGAAAAGCCAGGAAAAACCACAAGAAGGAACCTCTAGAGCAAAGGTCCCCAACCCTGGGGCCAAGGACCAATACCAGTCCATGGTCTGTTAGGAACAGGGCTGCAGGAGGTGAGCGGTGCGCGAGGCGAGTAATCATTACCACCTGAGCTCCACCTCCTGTCAGATCAGCAGTGGCATTAGATTATCATAGGAGAGTGAACCTTACTGTGAACTGAGCAACCTAGGGATCTAGGTTGCATGCTTGTTATGATAATCTAACTAATGCCTGATGATCTGAGGTGGAACAGTTGCATCCCAAAACCACCCCCAACCCCACTCCTATCCTGTGGAAAAACTGTCTTCCATGAAACTGGTCCCTGTTGCTAAAAGGTTGAAGACTGCTGTTCTACAGGCTCTCTGTTAAATACAGGATACTAAAAATGAGAAACATGCTCCTGCATGGTGTGTCCATGCACAAGAGCCAAAAAAAGAATTCACAACCAAGGCTATGAATACACAAAGCAACTAATGCTGAGGCACATTTTTGAGTATATCTGAGATGCAAATGACTTCTGGCCAAGGGCAGCATAGGGGGAAGTGCAGTCCCAGGGATATCAAAGGGCTGGCAGCTACCTATAGAAAAGAAGAATGTCAAGGAATGTAGTATATAACCTGGAAGATCCTGAGCAACTGCAATGAGAAGACATGAGAACACATTAAATGCTCCCAGTTAGTAAGCAGCAGAGGTGTGGGGATCAGATCTCTGGATTCACCTTGTCATGTTCTGCCTTTGCACAGCCTCCTCGGGGGGGTCTCTAAGCATGGCTAGAGTTAATAACTTTATACTGGGAGTCCTCAAACAAAAGTGATTCCTACCTATCGTTGGAAAGGGAGTGCATTCCAGCAGGGCAGGTGAAGAGCATGAAGTCTCAGGTACACGGACCCAGCAGCCCAAACTATGATAAGAATGTTTACTTCCAGACAGGTCTTTCTTCACCACCCATGTGCTCAATGCTAGATGGGCTTTTCTTGTGGGTGCCTCCAAAGGTCCCTCACTGCAATTCTTCTAGTGAGTGCTGCTACTTCAAGGGCTAAATCAACTCTCATAGAACAGTTCCCTTTTGTTAATGGTCTGAGGAAATAGCCTTTTGGTGGGGCCTGAGTTTTGCAATCAAATGCTCTCTTCAAATAAGGTTCTTTCCACTTGATCCTAAGACTGTCTCCTAAATCATTCCAAACCTGGAGCTCTTAAGAGCAAGATGATGCAATTTAAGTATAGTGTATACTGCAGTTTCAACATAAGAATAAAAGCTTCTCTCTTACCCAAGCCACATTCCTCTTGCACTAGGATGATGTAATAGCCTTCTATCTAGCTGGTCTCCCTGCTTCCAGAATTGCCGCCCCTCAACTACCATGTTTTCCCCTACAACCTACTTTTCAATTAGCAAATAGATCTTTTTAAAAACATGAATTGGGCCCGGGTACAATGGCTCATGCCTGTAATTTCGCTTGAACCTGGGAGGCGAGGTTGCAGTGAGCTGAGATCGCACCACTGCACTCCAGCTTGGGCGACAGAGTGAGACTTTGTCTCAAAACAAAAACAAAAACAAACACAAACAAACAAAAACATGAATGGGAACCCATCATTTACCTGCTTAAAACCCTCCAATGGTTTCCTTTTACACCATTAATAAAATCCCCCTCCCTTCCAGGGACCTGAGTGCCTCTATGACCTTCCCTCCTCCACCTTCCCTCCCAGCCCACTGCTCCAGCCACAGCTGGCCTTCCTGTCCTCAAGATGCCAGCCAGCCCCCACATAAAGTTTCCTCAGTCTGCTGCAACCTTCTTCTCCCAGATCTTGGCAGAGCTCATCCCTTCCAATCACTGATATACTCTATCAAATACTCCCTTCTCAGAAAGGCCTTCTTTGACCCCACTGTCTAAACAAACACACCCCAACCACTTCCACCTGCTTTATTCTTTCTTCATATTACATATATATTTATTAGCTTATACTCTGTCTCTCCATGAAGTCAGGGACATTGCTGTTTATTACTGTAACCCCCAGAACTTAAATATTTATCTTTTGTGTGTAGCTTGTGGTTCAAGAGGACTAGTGGGTTATTTAGGCATGTGTGGCCTACCGATGGAAGTCCAGCCAATCTTTGTAAGAGCCTGGCCAGGAATAGTCAGCACCGTAAAAGAAGGTGCACTCTGGCCCTCCCTTGAAACCACCTGATGTAGTAGGATGCCCTTGCCAGCCTGTGCCACTGCCATCCCATTTACAGAACTGACAAAGCATGGGGGCCAGTCTGGAAGCCACAGGCTGCACTTCCCCCTTGCCCTACCCCATGGCCAATACATCCATAGCTAGAGGGTTGAGTACTGTAACCCTTAACATCCTCTGGGCTGGGGATCATCTTCTTGCCCCTCACTGGATAGAGGAGGTCAGAAAGAATAGGTGGCATTAAGCTTCTTTTGTTTGACTCATATATGATACTTCAGTGTATTCTGGGTAAGGGATCTGCCAGTTAGAGGAAAAGAACTTGTTCTGCATTTCCCCTCAGTCTTCAACCAGATTAAGGACAGCATAGAAGGAAGGAGGTTGTCCTGACTGTTCATGCCTATAGACACGCTAGTAAAAGCATGTTGCAGTGTTTTCCCTCGAATTCTCCAGAGTGGCCTCTGGCTTTTGAGGTGAAGCTGATGTGGAATTTACACAATCCATGAGATTCCACAAAGTGTCAGTGCTTCATGGTGTCCTCTGGCTGCCCTTTTTTCTTATCACCTCTCTCCCGAGGTGAATGAGTCTCAAACAACCCACACAGGAATTCCTAAATATCTAAGGGACCATAAATTCAGCCATAAGAAGCCACAAGCCTAGCTTCAAGTCAGTTCATTAAGCCACGGGCTATTTGGACTAGGCAAAAGACAGTGATTGTCACAAGACTGTTATCACAGCTGGCCCACTGTTCTCTCTAGAGAGAACAGATCTTCCAATCTTAGATTGATTATAAAGGCTGTATCTTTCTTAGGTCTCTCCTCCCTTTAGCAATCTTCTTCTAGAGCCATTTCACTGCTCAGTTTCAATCATGTCCAATGGAAACAGGAAACAGAGCCAGTTTGACTGCTTATTTGAACTCTATGGCTAATCACGCCCTGACACTGAAGGCTATGAAGCTGCCTGCATGTCTGCGGGTTTCATTTATTCATGAGGCCCCAGTTATTGCTGGTTAATTCTACTAGGATAGAACCTCCGGTAGCAGATGTAGGCAAACTCAAACGTATCAAAACAACAATGGGCCAGGTGCTGAGGCTCATGCCTGTAATCCCAGCACTTTAGGAGGCCAAGGCAGGTGGATCACTTAAGGCCAGGAATTTGAGACCAGCCTGGGCAACATGGTGAAACCCTGTCTTTACCAAAAATAAAAAATTGGCCAGGATCATAATTCAGTCTCAAAAATAAATAAACATTTAAAAATTAGAACAAAAACAACAACAATCCCTTTACAATGCAATCCAGGAAATGAAACAGAATTTCTAGGAATTTTTAAAAATCTAACAATAATCATTCATTTGGTCAAAAGGGAACAATACCTGCCTAGGGAAAGCTACTGCTTCTACTTGAGGCTGAGGTATTTAATATGTCCGTACCCTGGAAGGTGCTCCATAACCTAGGTAATCACTTCCTCAAGCCTGAATCAGATCGGGAGAAAGATCTGGAATTGTAGGCTATCCCAGGTTTGCCTCAACCCTCAAGGACTGAGGAGTATCTGTGGGATCAACCCTGAATGCCATCCTTACTATGGAAAGACAGGTTTCTAAGCCCGGAAGGGCATCATTTTCCTTAACTTCTTGCAATCCTCAGCAGGCTCTTAGATCCTTTCAATTAACCTGACTTCTAGAGAACAGTATATTTCTGGATAGTTGTGCCCAAATTTCTAAGATGCTACAGGAGGCATTAATTATTTACATTACCAAAGGATTCAGAAAGTCAGGGTTCCCTTAACCAATGAGATAGATTCCTTAGTTCATTTTAAATACCACTCAATTTATGAATATTCAATTAATCTAATTTTAGAATTACATATCTAGTATAAAAAAGGGACAGCTACATATCACCTAATTATAAGCTCAATTATCTCCTTTGTAGTACTTTTGTCATTTATTAGTTTTCCTAAATGTAAGTATATGTTTAAGTTAAAGAGTTGAGTCATATATACGGAAAAAAAAAAACTCAGTCAAAACATCAGAAAAGAGCAGGTAGTACTTAAACCTACTTACAGAATATGCTAAAAATAAAAAGCACAAACACCTCAAATCTTAGCAGAACCTAACTCCCAACACAAAAATATCTCACCAATGTTCCTCCTGAAAACTGACATGGCCCTCATATACGGAAAAAAAATATCTTCAGATGAAACTAGAATGGAATCATAATATAAACACTTATTAAATTATATGACAAATTTCCCCATTTTCCCTATAACTGTTTTTCTTTGGGGACAAGGAAGGGGAGGGAGAAGAGTAGGAAACACAAAAAGCAAAAAACCAACAAGTCTTAACTTGTGAGAAGTCAAAGGGACTCAGGATTTTTCTTACTATTTGTTTTTTGTAAATACACATTTTCAAAGGTGTTAACATGAGGCACCAAAGTGATAAAGGTAACTATTCTCTTAACCTCAGTTTTTTTTAACCTGAATATTCATCTTTTTCTTTCTCCAAGAATATGAGAATGAAACTGGAATTAGTATATACTCATGCACACTCAGGTCTTTAACTTCAAGTTCAAATCTTCACAGATGAATCTTAAAGCTGTGGTGTCAAATGGACTGTTATAGTTTAAGCCTGGAAAGCCACTGACAGGGCCTGAACTTCACCTCAGGACAACACATGGTTTCTAGGGACCTCACTAACTGGGTGAAAATTATGGGAAACTCTTGAAGTTTCTCCTCTCAGTCAGACAACTACCTTCTCCTCCTGTGTCAACTGTCTCTGACTTTCCTCCAAATAGAGTGACAGAAAGCTGGGGTTGGTCTGAATGTTCTCCATTCCATTGAAGTGTGTGTTATTCAAGACAAAATTTTAGAACAGGAAGGCACCTTAAGTATCACTAATCCAAGCCCCTCGCTTAAAGGAAGTACCAGCTGTTTCCTCTCAGGGTCCTCAAGAAACCATAGACTTTTAAAGAGCAGCTATGGTTCTTAAGCCTAGTCTAATCCAGGGCTGCCAACAGTGTCACTGGCACACTACCAGATGCTGGGCGCTTCACAGTCCGTATTGGAAAGCCTACCGGAATGGCAGGCATCCCTCTAAGGCTACAAAAGTTGCCATTCTTCTTAGCTGTGGGCTAGTTTTATCAAGTCAGTGGGTATCCTGCATGTCTCAGGCAGAACAGAAGCTCCAATAAGTATTTATGTGTGTCTTTGATTAACAAAGCAGAGAAGCAGGCTGTTACTATTATACTAAATGCGGTAACATAAAAACTTGAAAAACACCAGGTTCACTGAGGTGAGGAAAATACTGGAAACTCTTCAGTAAAAACATCTTCATTTTACTCAAGAGAAAACTACGGTCCATAAAGACTCTGTGCCTGGACCAAGGTTATACCACAAGTTGTGGCTGAAGGTAATGAGTGGTCTAGAACCCAAGGTGCTGGGTGCTGGTCTAAGGCTACTTCTGATTTTCTCGCTGTTGCCATGCCCAGAAACCTTCCTGCTTAGACAGATTTGTGTTTTATTTTTTCACCAGCATAAAATTGATGTATTTCTTACTACCAAGCCTTTGTTTTCTCATCTGTAAAATGGGTATAAAATGGTGCTTTCCCGCATAGGGCTTCTATGGGTATTAAATATGAGCGATACTGCAGTTAAAGCACTTACAACACTGCCTAGCACATACTGAACACTCAAAAAATTTCTCTTCAATGAAAACTGGAATCCAACACTTCCCCAACATATAACTCACTGCAAGATTCCCTCAGTTGGGAGCTGTGGCAGAATCTGATAATGACCTCATCAACATCCAGTCTCTCATTCATCCTTAGATAAAAAAACCGCGGTATAACCGGAGGGAGGGCCATGCCCAGCTAAAAGAATACACTTGGCAGCCTCCCTTGAAACCAGGGTAGCCAAAGCAAGGAAGGGAAGTTGGTAGACAGTGCACCCAGGAAATCTTTTAAAAGATTTTATGAGGGGAAAAAAAAAAGAAACAGAAATGTGAAGCTCATGGTAAGTTAGCGGCAGGTCTGGAGTTGGAACTCTAGGTTTCTGGCTTCCCCAGGTGTCCTTCCCAGATCCTTCCCCAGTGTGCCAGCATCTTAAGCCCACTCCGTGGCGAGCCCCTAAAGCTAGCAGCCGCTACCAGTTCTTGCTTCCTGTGTGCCAGGCATTGTGCACACGAACACCACAAGAACCTTGTGAGGCGTCATTACCTGCCGCTCACGTGGGACCGTTATGTTTACTCGCTCAAGGTCACAACAGCCAGTCAGGGACAGAAGAATTTTCGCTCCGATTCTGAAGCTGAAGCTGTTACTTTCTCTAGTCTTGAGACCAAAGGAATGCGAGATAGTGAAATAACAAGGATTTCAACACGCATTGATGTACTGTACAAAAGGCCGTGTGCTGAAAGTCTGGAGACTAGGGTCAGCTGTGCCAGTGACAAGCTGTGTGACCCTGGGCAAATCAAAACCTCTCTGAGTGTCGGTTGCTTCTGTAAAACGAGGGAATTGGGCGACTGGATCGCGCGGTTGCTTCTAATTCTAAAATTACAAAATGTCCAACTGCCAGGAGAGAGACTACGGAAGCCCAATAAGACAGGAAGGGCGGGCGGGGCCTGCCCGGGAGACCCCAAAGCGAGAAAAGGGAGCGCCCGCCCCAGTGGGCCTCGCGGTGCCGCCCGGGCCAAAGAGCGCGCCCTCAGGGCAGCCGCGAAGCCGGGGAGCGAGCACGCACGCGCGCGCCGCCGCCGCCGCCGCCGGTCCCGGGTTACCTGATAACGCTGCCGCCGCCGCCTCCCCGCGCACGGCCAGTGTGGCCAGGGGCGGCAGCCAGAGCAGCAGCCACCACCGCCCCTGGCGCGGCCGCATTTCGTTAGGGGTCAGCTCCGTGCGACCCGAGCCCTAGGGGACCGGCTCCGCCGCGAGGAGCGGAAGTGGCGCGGGGGCTCAGAGAAGGCGGAGGGGGCGGTGAGGCCCGAACGCGGGAAAGGCGGAGACCCCGCCTCCCCGGGGCGGAGGGAGAGTTGGGCTCGTTGCTCCAGCCTCCGCCCGCGGCCTCGGGGAACGGCGGGCCCAGGCCGGAGGAGCTTTCGGTGGCGCGACCCCGCTGGCATGCTCCCGGCCTCGGCCTCGGCCTCCGGGCCTCCAGCGCACGCGGGGCGTCCAGGGCTTCATCTTCCCCTGGGGACCGCCCGGCAGTGTCCCGCTGCCCTCGGCGCAGGGGTGGGAGTTGCAGAGACGAAGAGTCGCTAACCCGGAGTGTTTCTTAAAACTTGGCTGACCTGTGACCTGCGGATTTGGAGGCTGAATTCTCCGAGCACCTGTGAGTGACAGCCCGTGAATGGGAAGGTCCTTCGGCAAACGCCCTTTTTGTGAATAAAATACATAAAAGCCAGTTTCTTTATTTTACCTTTCTGTTTATCTTTTTACTTTCATTTGGTAACAAGCAATAACAAATTGGAAATTTGGCCGCTTAAATAACACTGACTTGTATGTCTAATCTCGGACACGGCATTTCAGAGTACAGAGGGGCTCGTAAAATGTTCCTTCACCAACATGACAGGGTTCTCTTAAAATTACCTTATGTTAAAAAAAAGTTTCTTAATGTAATAGATATATTTTTAAATTAACATATAACCCGAATGATCTTAATACTGATAATTAGGAGATATATATATATTTTAAAGAACATTCCCTCCACAGGACCTGGAACCCATTAATTTGACTCAATATTCCATACTTAACTAGGACAGTCTTCTCTAATTCTGGTCTTTTGGTGAGATATCTTAGAGAACCCAAAGTAACAGAAATTATCCTGTTAAAAATAGATAAGCCTCATTTTTCCTAAAAGTCTGAGTAGGATGGACTAGGCTTTCCTTGCCCTCAAAGAAAGGTTTAACCAACTGCCCTTAAGCACTTGGCACCATGTGTACACCATGTATGGCTTTTAAAAAGTTAAGAAATTTCCTTGTAAGGGACTCTTCAGAGGGATGGTTTTTAAAAATAAACCATCATTACTTGAGTGAAGCCTGTCTTCAGAGAAACAGCAGAGCCCTGATCCAATTCTTTCCTGTATTCCCAGGTGCGGTGTGCACTTGCTTCTTGCAAGACAGCTTTTGTACCTAACCACATTCATTTTGATTTGGTTTAATTTTGGATGGCACTATGGAAAGTAGCTAAAATAAACAGGTGGGTTGTTGAATGATGAATGTATTTTCCTGCAGATATATCTGTTGGAGAAACAAAAGGGCAGGCAGCAATGTACTAAATATTTAAAGTGCTATTTATATCACAGATCCTTAGTAAATATCTGTAAAGAAGCTATATTGAAACACCACATTTCTCTCTATAAGCAATAAATATTTTTCCGGAGATAACAAGAATGTTAGGAGGTGATAGTTCTGTCACAGGGGGACAATCATGAAATTCCACTTAACCTCTCCAAACTTTGCTTCTGTATGAAAACCTTATCCACTGGGGGAAGGGCAGGAAGCTTTACCACCAACAGGATCCTGGCAAAGACCCCCTGCTTCTGGAGAAGAGTTAGAAGCACAAACCTTCTGCCCTTTGGGGAGCAGCAGGAGCAGGAAACACTAGGGCTCTGTGTCCTGAACCGATAGAAAATTGAAGTTGGCTACTGCTGGGAAACCCTCTCTCACTCAAGACTCACCACAGATAAAGGAAGGATTTGGCTGCAATGGGAAAGTGTCAGGACTACTGGGAAAGCCCCACATCTAAGGTTCAGGTGCACAGGGCCTGCCTAAAACCAAGGCAGGACCAGGAGTGTGAAAAACCCCTTTTCCCCACTACAAGCCAAGCACCAGTGACAACACCAGTCAACTAGTGAGGAGGAAAAAGAGTGTGGGGAGAGACCTCTCTGTAACACAGGCATGCAAACACTGCTAAAAGCTGAGTGAGGGACACTGAGAAAAACTCCCCAGCACTCTAGGTTCCACACTAAAACAATGCAATAGTAACCCCCTGCTAGAGGAATCTGAATGAAGCCTGTGGTACAGAGTGAAGGCAAGGATAACAACAACAAAACCCAAATTCAGCACAACTCCTGACTAGATTGACTCAACTACCCACATTATTGACCGGACAGAAGAGGCATGTTTATTTCTGGACATTAATATTATTTACCTCAGTCGTTACTATTCTCCTACATGTGATATCCATCATTTGATCAAAAATTAAAAGACACCCAAAAAAGCAGAGAGGAGAAAAAAATCAAGAGGTAAAACAGAACCAGATTCAGAAATGACCCATATATTGGGCTAGGATTAATATGCTTATAAAGCTAGTGGAAAAGGTGAACAATATGCATGAATATATATAGAGAATTTCAGCAGAAAGAGGAAAATTACTTAAAAAGTGAAATGGAAAGGCTAGAAATTAAAAACACCGTATCAGAAATGAAGAATTCTTTCAATGGGCTTATCAGCAGACTGGACATAGCTGAGGAAAGAACCGGTGAATTTGAATATAGGTCGATATGGTTTGGCTGTGTCGCCACCCAAATCTCATTTGAATTGTAGTTCCCATAATCCCCACACATCGTGGGAGGGACCCAGTGGGAGGTAACTGAATCATGGGGGTTATTCTTATGCTAGTGAGTGAGTTCTCATGAAATCTGATGGTTTTATAAGGGGCTTTTCCCCTTCACTCAGCACTTCTCTCCTGCTGCCTTGTGAAGAAGGACATGTTTGCTTCCCCTTCCACCATGATTGTAAGTTTCCTGAGGCCTCCCCAGCCATGCAGAACTGTGAGTCAATTAAACCTCTTTCCTTTATAAATTATGGGATCTGTGGAACTTTGAACTTGAGAGATGATTTAGGGTATCTGGTGGAAGAAATTTCTAAGCAGCAAAGCATTTAAGAGGAAGCAGAGCATGAAAGTTTGGAAAATTTGCAGCCTGACGATGCAATAGAAAAGAAAAACCCATTTTCTGGAGAGAAATTCAACCCAGCTGCAGAAATTTGCATAAGTCACAAGGAGCTGAATGTTAATCAACAAAACTATGGGGAAAATGTCTCCAGGACATGTCGGAGACCTTCTCAGCAGCCCCTCCCATCATAGGCTCAGAGGCCTAGGAGGGAAAAATAGTATCATGGGCTGCACCTAGGAAACTTCACCCCATTGGCTCCTCAGCCAAGCACATACAACAAATGTCTGAAACTGTGGTTCCTTTTATACTGAGCAGGATTACCATGGCAACAACACATCAACAGTAGGGTAAAGCTAACCTGTCTCATGATGGTCTAAAGTGACTAATCCACTCTAGCATTCCAAACTAAAACAGGGAAAAAAAGGCAATCTCTCTCCATCCCCTCCCACCTTCCCCTTACCTCTGGTAACCACCAACCTACTTTTCATCTTCATAAGATCCACTTTTTTTTAGCTCCCACATATAAATGAGAACATGCGATATTTGTTTTTCTGTGCTTGGCTTATTTCACTTAGCATAGTGACCTCCAGTTTCATCCATGTTGCTGCAAATGATAGGATTTCATTTTTTTTATGGCTGAATAATATTCCATTGTGTATATATGCCACATTTTTTAATCCATTCATCTCATTGATGGACACTTGGGTTGATTCCATGTTTTGTCTATTGTGAATAGTGCTTCAGTAAACATGAGAATACAAATATCTCTTTGATATACTAATTTCCTTTCTTTTGGATATATACCCAGTAGTGGAATTTCTGGATCATATGGTAGGTCTAGTTTTGAGAAACTTCCATATAGTTCCCATAGAGGCTGTGCTAATTTACATTTCCACCAACAGTGCACAAGTGTTCCCCTTTCTCCACATCCTTACCAGCATATGTTATTCCCTGTCTTTTTGATTAAAAAAAAAACTGAAGTGAGATACCTCATTGTGATTTTGATTTGTATTTTCCTGATGATTTTGGATGTTGAACATTTTTTCGTATACCTGTTAGCTATTTGTATGTCTTCTTTTGAGAAATGTCTATTCAGATCTTTTGCTTATTTTAAAATTGGATTATTTGGGGTTTTTGCTATTCAGTTGTTTGAGTTCCTGATATATTCTGGTTATTAATCTCGTGTCAGACAAGTAGTTTGCAAATATTTTCTCTCATTCTATGGGTTGTCTCTTCCGTTTGTTGAGTGTTTCCTTTGCTATGCAGAAGCTTGTTAGCTCAATGTAATTCTGTTTGCCTATTTTTTCTTTGGTTCCCTGTACTTTTGTGGTCTTACCAAAAAATCTTTGCCCAAATCAATGTCCTGAAACGTTTTCTTCTAGTAGTTTCATAGTTTCAGGTCTTAGATTTAAGCCTTTAATTCATCTTGAGTTGATGTTTATATATGGTAAGATATAGAGGTTAGCTTCATCCTTCTGCATATGGTTATCCATTTTTCCCAGCACATTTTATTGAAGAGACTCTCTTCTCCCCATTGTATGTCCTTGGTACTTCTGTTGAAAATGAGTTGGCTCTAAACATGTGGATTTATTTCTGGGTTCTGTATTCTGTGCCATTGGTCTATGTGTCTTTTGTTATGCCAGTACCCTTCTGTTTTGGTTACTATAGCTTTGTAATATATTTTGAAATCAAGTAGTATGATGTCTCCAGCTTTGTTCTTTTCACTCAGGATTGCTCTGGCTATTTTGAATCTTGAATGGCTTCATACAAATTTTAGGATTTTTTTTTTTATTTCTGTAAAGAATGTCATTGGTATTTTGATAGGGGTTGTATTGAATTTGTAGATCACTTTGGGCAGTATGGACATTTTAATAATATTAATTATTCCAATCCATGAAATCTTAAATTTCTTTCATCAGTGTTTTATAGTTTACTTACATAGATTTTTCACTTCATTGGTTAAAC
The DNA here is from genome assembly GCF_028858775.2 of Pan troglodytes. NCBI lineage: Eukaryota > Metazoa > Chordata > Mammalia > Primates > Hominidae > Pan > Pan troglodytes. The sequence goes on from NC_072411.2 coordinate 92,603,356, forward strand.
TGATTCCTAGGTATTTTATACTCTTTGTAGCTATTATAAATGGGATTGGTTTCTTGATTTCTTTTTCAGATTGTTTGCTTTTAGCATATATAAATACAACTGATTTTTGTGTGTTGATTTTGTATCCTGCAACTTTACTGAATTCATTTACTACTTCTAACAGGTTTTTTTGTGGAATCTTTAGGTTTTTCTAAGTAAAAGATCATGTTATCTGCAAATAAGGCTAATTTGACTTCTTCCTTTCCAATTTGGAAGCCCTTTATTTCTTTCTCTTGCCTAATTGCTCTTGCTAGGACTTCCAGTATTATGTTGGCTAAAAGTAATGAAAGTGGACATCCTTGTCTTGTTCCAGATCTTAGAGGAAAGGGTTTCAATTTTTCCTTATTCAGTATAATGTTAACTATGGGTTTCTCATCTATGGCCCTTATTATTTTGAGATGTTTTTTCTATATTCAGTTCGTTGAAGGTTTTTATCATAAAGGGATGAATATTTTATTGAATGTTTTTCGAGCATGTATTGGAACGATCATATGGTTTTTGTTCTGGGTTCTGTTAATGTGATGTATCCCATTCATTGATTTGCATATGTCGAACCATCCTTGCATCCCTTGGATGAATTCCACTTGATCATAGTGAATGATTTTTTTTTTTGAGACAGCACCTCACTTTATCACCCATACTGGAGTACAGTGGCATGATCATGGGTCACTGCAGCCTCAACCCCCCAGGCTCAAATGATCCTCCTGCCTCAGCCTCCTGAGTAGCTGGGACTACAGATGCATGCCACCAAGCCCAGATAATATATTTTACTTTATGTTTGGTAGAGATAGGGTCTCACTATGTTACACAGGCTCCTTGAGTTACTCCTGTGCTCAAGCAATCCTCCTGCCTTGGCCTCCCAACGTGCTGGGATTACAGGCGTGAGCCAGCATGCATACCCAGCATGCATGATCTTTAAATGTTGTTGAATTCAGTTTGATAGTATTTTATTGAGCATTTTTGGGTTTGAGGTTTATTAGGGATATTGGCCTGTAGTTTTCATTTTTGTGTGTGGGTCCTTATCTGGTTTTGGTGTCAAGGTAATGGTGGCCTCTTAGAATGAGTTTAGATGTATTCCCTCCTCAATTTTTAAAAAGAGTTTGAGTAGAATTGGTATTAGTTTTTCTTTCAATGTTTGGTAGAATTCAGCAGTGAATCCATTAGATCCTGGGCTTTTCTTTGATGGGAGATTTTTTATTATGGCTTCACTCTCATTATTCATCATTGGTTTGGTGAGGTTTTTAATTTCTTCAATCTTGGCATGTTTTATGTGTCCAGGAATTTTTCCATTTCTTCTCGGTTTTCTGATTTGTTGGTGAATACTCGTCACATTAGTCTCTAATGATTCCTTGTATTTCTGTGGTCTCAGTTGTTATGTCTCCTTTTCATTTCTGATTTTATTTATTTGGGTCTTCTCTTCTGAATTAGTCTGGCTAAAAGTTTGTCGATTTTATCTTTTCAAAAAAACAATTTCATTTTATATATATATGTGTGTGTGTATATATATTTGGTCTCCATTTTATTTAGTTCTGCTCTGATATTTACTACTTCTGTTCTTCTACTAATTTGGGGTTTGGTTTTTTCTTGTTTTTCTAGTTCCTTCTAGTTCCTTTCTAGTTCCTTCAGGGGCATTGTTAGGTTGTTTATTTGAAGTCTTTCTACTTTTTGATATAGATGTTTATTTCCATAAACTTTCCTCTTACTACTGTTATTGCTGTATCCTATAGATTTTGGTATGTTGTATTTGTACTTTCATTTGTTTCAAGAAATTCTTACATTTCTTTCTTAATTTCTTGTTTCAGTAATTTCTTCATTTGTTCATTTCTTAATTGGTCATTTGGAAGCAAGTTGTTTAATTTTAACAGGTTGATGTAACTATTATTGTTTTTCATAGATATGTCTTTTGGGCTTCATATTAAAGCTGTTAGTAGATTGCACACCACAGTTACAGTATTAGAGTATTCTGGGTTTGCCCACATACTTAATTTTACCACTGGGTTTTAAACTTTCAAATATTTTCTATTTGCAACTTAGTGTTTTTACCTCTCAGATTGAAGAACTCCCTTTAGCATTTCCTGTAAGATGGGGCTGGTGCTGAATTCTGTGAACATTTTTCTGGGAAGGATTTTATCTCTTCTCTATATTTGAAAGATAGCTTTGCAGAATACAGTATTCTTGGATAGCAGTTTTTTTTTTTCTTTTTCTAACAGCACTTTGAAAATGTCCCATTTCCTCCTGGCCTGTATGGGTTTTGTTGAGAAGTCTGTTGCCAGAAAAATTGGAGCTCCTTCATATGTTATTTGTTTCTTTTTGCTGCTTTTGGGATCCTCTCTTTGTCCTTTGAGTTTGATTATTACATGCCTTGGGGTAGTCTTACTAAGGTTAAATCTGTTTGGTGTTCTCTGACCTTCCTGTACCTGGATATTTATCTCTTTCTGTTTTGGAAATTTTTCTGTTATTATTTCTCTGAATAAGCCTTCTACCTCTTGCTCTTGCCCAACTCCCTCTTGAACACACATAATTCTTAGATTTGTTTTGTGTTTTTGAGGTGGAGTCTTGCTCTGTTGCCCAGGCTTGAGTGCAGTGGTGCAATCTTGGCTCACTGCAACCTCTGCCTCCTGGGTTCAAGCGATTCTTTTGCCTCAGCCTCCCTAGTAGCTGGGACTACAGGAGTGCACCACCACACCCAGCTGAGTTTTGTATTTTTGGTAGAGACAAAATTTCGCCATGTTGGCCCAGCTAGTCTTGAACTCCTGACCTCAAGTGATCTGCCCACCTTGGCCTCCCAAAGTGCTGGGATTACAGGTGTGAGCCACTGTGTCCAGCCCTGAGATTTGATTTTTGAGGTAACTTTCTATATCTTGTAGGTGATCTTCCTTTTCATTGTTTTTTTACTTTTTTTTTTCTTCTGGCTGTGTCTTTTTAAATAGCCTGTCTTCAGGCTCACTGATTCTTTCCTCTGCTGAATCCATTCTGCTGTTGAGAACCACTAATGAATTTTTCAGTTTAGCAAATGTGTTTCTCAGTTCTAAGATTTCTATTTGATTTTTAAAATTATTTTAATCTCTGTTAAATTTCTCTGATAAATTTCTGAATTGCTATTCTGTGTTATCTTAGAGATCACTAAGTTTCCCTAAATCTGCTGTTTTGAATTCTTGGTCAGAAAGTTCACATAGCACTGTTTTTGTAGGTTTAGTCACTGGTTCTTTGCTTTGTGTGTCTGGAGAGGTCATGGTTCCCTGTTTACTATAGTTTCTTGTGAATCTATATCTATGTCTTTGTAATGAAGAATTAGTTACTTATTCCAGTCTTCTCTATCTGGCTTGTTTGGGTTTTTACTGTACATGTTTGCTCAGATTCTTTGTAATTTATTTATTGATAGTCTTCCCTCCACCCGTGACTAGGCTGCTATCTTCTTTTCAACCCTGGATGGTGCCTTAAGCCCAGTTTGCCTGGCACTAATAAATAACCAGAGTGCCACCTGTCCCAAATGAGGGAGGTCCCAAAGTGGGTAGCCTGCTACTGTGAAAAGGCTGGCTAGGAGTTTGTGCCCAGGGGACCTGTGGAACAAACCTCCTACAGCACAGTGCTGATGAACAGTCACTCTCATTTGATATCTCTTTTGGCCAAGTCACTGAGCAGAGTTTTTAGGTGGGATGGTTGTCCTCTCTTTTTGCCCCTGTCTCTGGCTGTTCTCAAGGATATTTCTCCCTGGCTCACAGTTTTTACACTGGAAAAGTGAGATTGAGGTGGACAATCAGCTTTCTCACCATCTTGGGTTCCCTGGCAGGAGTCCTGTTCCTGCCTCAACCCTTGGGAAGCATCAGCAGTGCCTGAAATACCACACACTTGGTGACAGGCAGATTGAGGAGAGGTGCATTGTAAATATGTAAGTTCAATTCTCTTACCACCTGCTTGTAATTTTTTCACTTCTCTGTGGCTTCAGGAACTGTCTCATCCTCCTATTGGAGTTCAGGAATTTTGCTGGTGATAATGTTAGGGGCTGTATATTTGTTTTTGGGTTTCTGTAGAAAAAAAGTAAAGCCAGCTTGCTTATAGCCCACCATTTTGGAACCAGAAGTCTCATAAATTCTTTAATTCCATTAGACTATTTCCATGTGATGTGAAAAAGATGACAATTCAATTTTCAGCCTCTGCTTTTTTATTTCTATGGTTCTTGCTCTTTATAACTAATTAATTTTCAGTAACTGTCATGGGCTATAATCAGTCACTATGAATCAGAAGTAAGATTCAGCTCATGTGAGAAATTATTTAGGAGCTTTCACTTAGCTTTTAGGTAGAACATTTAATTAAGTTAAAAGAAAATGGCAAAGTTCTACTACTTTAGGTTCTTTGATAAAGAAAAATTTAGTCTGTTACTGCAATAATACCAGCCAATGCCATAAAGATTACAGAGGCTATGTGTCATCATTTCTTTCTTTCAAAAATCCCCAGTTTTAGAATTTTACTCATTAAAAGACAGAGTATCTGAGACTTCTCCATAAAAGAATAAAAATAGAAGTTGATTTGTTGTATCACGTTTTTCTTAGCATATTTCATTTAGAAAATATTTTGAAATTGACTTGCCATATACTAGTTCAGTAATTTTAATAAGTCATGTCAAAACTAATAAATAGGTTATTTCAATAAAAATAAATGATATTGTATAGGATTAGAATAAATATAATTTATTAAGAAAAAGGTAATATGTCCTCTATAATAAATTGCTAAAGCTCTTGGTAAAAAAAAATTGGTTAAATTCCTGTAAGTTGAGAGATGTGGAATTTTTTTAATTTGTGATTCTCAAATTTTGGTGTGAATGAGAGTCCCATCTCTAAAGATTCTTATTCAGTAGGTCTGATATATAGCTTGGGGATTTACATTTATGATTGTGAAGCAAATATTCTTTTGACTATACTGTATTAGTGGTGAGAAAAAATACTCAAAAGTGATTGGTGATTACTGAATCATGGCTGGAAAATAGTATTAATGGGAAAAATAGTATAATCAGTTAATCTGAAAAAAGCAAAGTTGAACAAATACAGTGCATCTAAGAGTGCATTTAAGGTAACTAAGATACAGGAAACTGGTCACCAGTTATTTGTTATTTTTTTAAAAAGTAGCCAGGTGTGGTGGTTCATGCCTGTAATACCAGCACTTTGGGAGGCCATGGCAGGAGGATCACTTGAGCTCAGGAATTCTAGACCAGCCTAGTCACCATAGTGAGACACTGTCTCTACCCCCGCAAAAAAAAAAAAAAAAAAAAAAAAAAAAAAATTAGCTGGGTGTAGTGGCACACACCTGTAGTCCCAGCTACTCAGGAGGCTGATGTAGGAGGATCACTTGAGCCAGGAGTTCAAGCCACAGTGAGCTATGATTACGCCACTGCATTCCAATCTGGGCAACAAATCAAGACCCTGTCTCAAAAGTAAGTAAATAAATAAAACAAAAAAGTAAGAAAAAAAAAGATTTATTTTTCAGTTAGTAAGTTTAGGATTACACTATAAATAAAATTTCCCAGCATTGGGACTCTAGTTTGTCTCTTGCTTTGACACCATCCGATCTCACCACTCCACTTCACTTGATTCCTAAGGAGCCTCTGCCAAAGTTTTCTTTGCAACTAACACACCATTAGGAAACATTTTTTTCAATCAGCCATTCTCTACAATCTAGCGTTCTCTTTTTTCCCCCCACTGGGGTAATTTCTTTTGAGATGATTTACAGTGAGAGAAGATGAATTATATTTCAAAGTTTATTTTCTTTCAGGGAAACCTACAAACAGCAGATATCCGTTTAGTTTAAGTTACTTAACTGCCTTTCTTAGTCGTTTTTTGATAATGAAAGAGATTTATGTATGATTCAGGAACCTTTCAATTCAGTTAAGACATCGGGATTGTCTCTTCTAGCTTTCAGTTCTTGATCATGCACTTCAGAATATCCCCAGCAATCACAATCTATGCAGAAAATTCTTCAATCTATTTTCTTTCATGTGTTTTTGGAAAGAACTCAAATATTTTTAAAAAGGGGTGGGTGGAGGTTGGGGAACAGAGATAAATATAACAGTGTCTCAGATTTTGTTCTGCTTCTATGTTCTCTCTCTCTCTTTCCCTCTCCCTCTCTTTCTTTTTCTTTTTTAAAGTCAGTTCTCCAGAGCCTCTGTTTTCATTATTGCTGTCTCTTTGTACTCCATATCTGGCTACATTCAAGTATGTTACGGAGTTTTTATACAGATCTTTCACTGCCTATTTTTCTAGCACATTATTGCTGGTCATAGGAGTGGAATGTCAAAGAAAACGCAACCCAGTGTGGGAAAGAAATTTATAATCTAGATACTCCTAGTATTTTATTTTACAAAGAAAATTGACATAATAGAATCTATTTGTTCTACACTGTTTCTATAACAAAATCACAATTTCTAGATTAGTCATGTTTCAAAAGAAACCGTGGAAAGTGGAATGTATAAATAATTCAACAAATACACAGTCAGCCCCTCCATATCTGTGTGTTCCGCATCCATGGCCTTACTCAACCACAGACAGAAAATATTTTTTTTTAAAAAAAGAAAAGATGGCTGCATCTATACTGAACACATACAGACTGTTTTCCCTTGTTAGTCCCTAAACAATACAGTATAACAACAATTTGCTTGGGATTTACATTGTATTAGGTATTATAAGTAAACTAGAGCTAATCTAAAGTGTATGGGAAGATGAATGTAGGCTATATACAAGTACTTACTGCAACATTTTTATCAGAGATTTGACTGTCTCTGGATTTTTGTATCATGGGAGGTCCTGGAATAAGTCTCCCACAGATACTGAGGGACGACTGTACTTCTAAGTTTTGCTAATGTCGTTAATCATATTTTGCCAATAAAGTCCATCTACCTGAAATTAGATATATTTTTGCTTACACTATGCAAAGTCTCTAAAGTTAGATGAAAATGAATAATTATTATTATTTGGTACATTTCAGTTACTTCCCCTACCCCCACCCCCATTTTATTACATCTGTTTACTGTGATTTATAGGTCCTGTCCTTAGCAATAGAGTCAAGAAATCTACCTGTATTGTTGAGGTATATATTAGCTAGGATATTTCCAACTACAAGTAACAAAATGTATAACTAAAAGTGTCTTAAACAAAACATTTATTATGTTGTGTGCACGGAAGTCTCAAAGCCAGTTGATTCAGTAGCTTAAGCATGCTCCCAAGGACCCAGGCTGTTTTCAGCTTCTTTCCACCACTCTCCACTTGTTGGACTTTGTCCTTAAGCTTTTGCCTTCATAATTGAAAAAGGCTGTCCTTGCTGCTGACACTGGGTTCTCGCACAATCACAACCAAATATAGGGAGGACTATCTCCCTTTTCATCTCTTGAATGGGGAAGAAAAGACTTTCTTGGAAGCTCTCATCTTCACCTTCTCGTCAGACTCCTCAGACTTTCTGGTCCCATGTATTTTGGTAGCCTATACCCTTGCTAAAAGTGGTGGAGCGAGTGTCTGGTATTTTTAAACTTTATAGTGGGAAGTGGTTTCATAGAAGACAAAAACTGGAATAGTAATAGGCAGTGGAGAAAATCACTATGGTGATATTTTTGACAGCTCCCCAGAGCCTTCATAAATGTGTGAAAATGGTAATCTGAAACTTTATGGTGACTTAATAAATGAGTTTTATTCATTATTCTAAACTTTGACAAATGTATTTTCTATTTTGAAATATACACACTGACTCAAAATGGGAGTTGCTTCTACACCAATTATGTATTTTTCCCCTATTAATCCTGTTGAGTAGATTGAGATAACATCTTTATTTTAAATCATTCAATTTCCTAAACAGCAAAATTGCAAATACTTTTTATTCTTTTGTTTTTGAGATGGAGTTTTGCTCTGTCACCCAGGCTGGAGTGCAGTGGTGCCATCTTGGCTCACTGCAACCTCCACCTCCTGGGTTCAAGCGATTCTCGTGCTTCAACCTCCTGAGTAGCTGGGACTACAGGTGCACTGCACCACGCCCAGCTAATTTTTTTTCTTTTTGTATTTTTTAGTAGTGATGGGGTTTCACCATGTTGGCCAGGCTAGTCTCAAACTCCTGACCTCAGGTGATCCGCCCACCTTGGCCTCCCAAAGTGCTGGGATTACAGGTGTGAGCCACCGTGCCCATCCACAAATACTTCTTATTCTTATAATAAAATAAGAAAAATTCGACGAAGGAGGAGGATGGGTTATCATGAGGAAAGTAAGGAAAAGATAATAGGAATGGCAGAAAAAGAGGAGATAAAAAAGGAGAGGTGGGGTGGAAAGAGCAGTGACTAATCCAGATGGTCCAGTGTGAGAAAGCTGGGTTAACTAGGTCACTTGCCACTTGGAATGACAGGCAGGATAAGCCATTAAGACAGTGGAGCAAATAGAAGGAAAGAGGGAGGATGTAGACTCCTTTTTCAGGCATGCATTCTGCAGGTTAGAATTTGTCTCTCCTAACCACATTGTGGGTGTGTCCCTGGAACTACATGTTCATATATCTTGGCATTAGGATTCTGATGGCACTCCTTTTTTTTTTTCTTTTCACTTAAAGATAATTTGCCTAACACTAATGTTTAAAACAATCCATTTAAAATTTAAGCCTCTTAACTTATTTCAGCAATAATTAAAGCAAGGTTAGAATAGGCCAAGGAAAATTTTATACCCTGAGTTTCAAAGGGCCAGACCTAAGTAATGAGGGCTTCATAAATATGTATTCCTCTATGTAAAATCTAAGCCCACTTTAGGGCAAACAGCTCATCTAAACATACTAATTTTCTTGGATTTGTTTTAAGATTTAGAGGTTACTCCTTCCCCTCCATTTCACTGTTTCACCTGATTCTTGCCTTTTCCTAGTTTTCCCTCTTTCTACTTTTTGCTGTATATAATAAGTACTGAAATATTATAGGTACTTTTCATTATTTTTCAATCTTGAGTAATACCAATGAGAGAATCTTGTTAAAATTCTTTGTTGTGATAGCGATCTTTTATGTTAAACAGATTTTTGTTACTCTTTTTTTTTTTTTTTTTTTGAGACGGAGTCTCGCTCTGTCGCCCAGGCTGGAGTGCAGTGGCGCGATCTCGGCTCACTGCAAGCTCCGCCTCCCGGGTTCACGCCATTCTCCTGCCTCAGCCTCCCGAGTAGCTGGGACTACAGGCGCCCGCTACCACGCCCGGCTAATTTTTTGTATTTTTAGTAGAGACGGGGTTTCACCGTGTTAGCCAGGATGGTCTCGATCTCCTGACCTCGTGATCCACCCGCCTCGGCCTCCCAAAGTGCTGGGATTACAGGCGTGAGCCACCGCGCCCGGCCTGTTACTCTTAATCTTTATATCTATCATGAAGTAAAACAGATTTAGAAAGCTATACAAAAATAAATGTGTGCTTAGTGCGTTATTATACAGCAGACATGCTGGTAGCCATCACCCAAATCAAGAAGTAGAATTTTCCAGCTACTCCAGCTCTCCATGTGCCTTGTCCCAATTTCAAACCTCTTCCTCCTCCAAAAATATCCACCATCCTGATTTTCATAATAATCACTTTCATGTGTTTGTTTATAGTTGTATGAACCAAGTGTACATCCATAGACACTATATTTTTGCCCATTAATAACTGTTTTGGTTGTCCCTTAAGTCTCTCATATCCACCTGTTCACCCCTCCACTTTCTCTTTTCCTTATGATATATCTATTGAAAAACTAGAGCTGTTTGATATGTAGTTTCCCACAGCTGAGTATCACTGTTTTCATACTTACAGTGCAGTTTGGCATGTGCCTCTGTTCTTTGTTCCTGAAAACTGGCAACTGGATTCAAAGGCTTCCGCAGACTTGGGTTTTATCCCTTTCAGTGAGGCTATAGGTTTTGTGTGTGTTCTTTCATAAAATGTCTGACTGACTCTCTTTTTGTGACATTAGGAACTATTGATATCTAGATCCACTAATTCATTGGAGGTTGCAAAATGTTGACACTCAAATTCCATGATTTCTTTTTCATGTATTAGTTGGAATACTTTTATAAGGAAATGGATCTCCTCATCTACTATTTGGCTACCCAATGGTGCAGTTCATGTAGAAAAGGCAGGATAAGTGATTGGTTCTTTTCCCCTAATTTACCAGTTTTCAAGATAATTAATTGGTTCCTTTTCATCCACTGAAGCTGAACAATTCTTTGTTTTTTTGAATAATATTATCATGAACTCATGGATTTCTATATATTTAATAAGATTTCGATGAATAGCAATTATTACTTTTTTTTTCCTGAAGCTCAAATTGTCCTATCTTCGACCAATAGGATTCTCTTCAAGTTGGCTCCTGAGCCCTTTTGACATATCTTAGTAAATTTTTGCCAGTTTCTTTGATATCTGATATCAGATGTTCCAGGATCATTTGTATGGTTCCTTCCCTAGACATGGAATCCGTCATGTCTCCAAAAAGTCCTGATATATTTGAAATTAGATTTCAAAGCAAAACCTTTGGGAAATAAAATTTCAAGACTACAGTCCAGGCATTAATGCTTGGTTCTGCCTGGTTGGTTATTGTTTCTGCAACTTTTCAGTAGCAGAACTAGAAAGCCTGTCTACTGATAAGTATACATATTGATATAACTCTACAAATAAAATATCTAATGATCACACTGATATTTCTAATGAAAGTTCAGGACTATGGGGTTTTTTACGTAGCTTTCTTTATACTACATTGCATCTCTTTTCCCCATATCAAGATTCCTAGTTCCCAGGTATACAGTAGATGACAGTGTCTTAGTCTGTTTGGGGTGCTATAACAAAATACCATAAACTGGATAGCTTACAAAGAACAGATATTTATTTTTGACAAATCTGAAGGTTGGGAAGTCCAGGATCAAGATACCGGTAGATTCCATGTCTGGTGAGGGCCTGTTTCCCAGTTTATAGGTGGCTCCTTCTTACTACGTCCCCACCTGGTGGAATGGGTGAACAAGCTACCTGGTGCATCTTTTATAAGGGCACTAATTCCATTCATGAGGGCTCTGCTCTCACGACCTAATCCCCCCGACAAGGCCCTACCTCCTAATACTATCACCTTGGGGGTTAAGATTTCAACATATAAATTTTGGGGGGACACAAACATTCAAACCATAGCGATGAAATTAGAATATCTCATAATTACTCATTAACTTTATTCCACGTTACACACACAACAGGATCAGAATAATAATACACATACTACTACCAACAGCATAAGAACAAAATACAGCTTAAAATACTTTTTTCATATCATCTCCCTTCTCTATTTTTTAATAGCAGTGCTATATCTGCATTTTGTACAAATGTAGCCTTTACATGTTATGCTCTCTCTTAACTCACACTTATTATTAGTTTCAGGTAACTGTCTTTAATGTATACCATCAGTCCTCATGTTGATATATCTTTTAATGATCTGAAACTCATTCACTAGAATCTTTAGGAAGGGCTAAAAAACAGTATTCTCAAAGTTTTTGTCCTCACTCGTTTGTGTGGATGCCTGGTAACCTAGTCATTGTAAATATTTTTCAGTGGCTTTTATAGTTGAGCATTTTAATGTTGGTTCATATTGTATTCCTTGAGTCTCTTTAGTATGTTATTCTGTTTTCTTTTGGCATAAAGTATTGTTGTAAAAAATATGACGGTAATCTAATCTTCTTACCCTTACAAATCACTTGCTGGTTTTGACTTCATAGCCAATGGACTATTTTCTTTTTTTTTTTTTTTAAGTTCATCCATCTTACTAGAAATACATCTTGGTGTTATTTGTTGTAGGTCAATATTCTCAGCTACATAGTGTGCTTTTTCAACATATAGTTTCATATTATTGTTTAGGGAAAATTTTCTCCAACTATAGTTTTAAATATTTGTTTTGTCCCCTTGTTTTACTTTTCTTCTTCATAGATTCTGGTTATTTGTGGTTGAATCTTCTCATCCATCTTCAATATTTGTCAATTTCTCTCTAATGGTTTTAATCTTTTTCTTTATTTCTTTTTCATTTAATTTTTTTTTCTTCTTTTTTCAATTTTCTATTTCTCCTAGGGCAAAGTTTGTTTTGTTTTCTTTGCTCTTCTGTTTCTCCTAGTATAGTTTCATTTCTGAAATAATTTTTATTTTATTTCTAATTGTCCCTTGAGTTCTGCCACCTCAATTCTGAGTTTTTAAAATTTGGATTAATGTTTGCATTTCATTTCTTGTATCATTTTCTTAATGTATTTTAGCTTCTTTTGAAATAGAAAGTTATAGTTTAGATTTGTTCTGTGAGCATGTCTTTCTTGTGTAGGGATTTTTCTGCTCATTTTTTCCCCTTAGGAATAACTGCAAGAGATTTCGCCTCAATACTTTTCTGTTTTAAATTTTTACATGAAAGTGTCTTTCCATAACTGTTAGTAGGACTGATTCGTGATTTTTGGGTAGCTTCTCTAACTTCACACAAACTCCCTCTTCTGTTGTTTTTATGTATTAAAAAGAGTCAGCTTGCCTTATAAGATTTCCTGGTTCTATTCCCTCCTCTCCCGTTATCTGGGCCTCCTTTATCAGTTGTTCTGCTATCCATGTCTCTGTCCGGCTCCATTTTGATTCCACTTGGCATTTCTCTTTAGTGTGACCCGGTCCTGGAAGGGGATCCTGGAAGGGAATCCTGGAAGGGAGCCCGGGCAGGTCATGTTTCTAGAGAGAAATCGTAAGATCTAGATTGCTTAAGCACTCTCAGTCTTTGTAGCAGACCTTTTGCACTCACAACTTGTGGGTTGGGCAAGACCTACCCACGTGTTTCCCAGTAAATAGCTATTGCTGTTTTGGGCTTCCCTCATTCTCAAGTCTGTCAAAGTCTGTCAAGTTTCATTGCTTCCCCCCTTGCTTCCTCCTGCTCAGATGCTGATATAATTCAGGTCTTGTGGCTGTTTGGTGGTTCGTCTTCATTCATCAGTGTGGATGCCTGGTAACTAGTCATTATAAATATTGTCTCTGAGTTTTTTATTTTGTTAAGTAGTTACTCTGTTTTTATGTTGAGATTTGGATTTTAAAATATACTGCTGCCACTGTCATCTTCCCAGAACCCACTGAATAGATTAAAAATATTCTCTTCTTTGGCTGGTCAAGGTGGCTCCTGCTGTAATCCCAGTGCTTTGGGAGGCTAAGACAGGAGGCCAGGAGTTCAAGACAAGCCTGGGTAACATACCAAGACCCCATCTCTACCAGTGAAAAAAAAATAGCCAGGAGTGGTGGCACACACCTATAATTCCAGCTACTTGGGAGGCTGAGGCAGAAAGATTGCTTGATTCCAGGAGTTCGAGGCTGCAGTGAGCTATGATCCCACCACTGCACTCCAGCTTGGGCAATAGAGTGAGAACCTACCTCAAAAAAAAAAAAAAATCTCTTTGCTACGTAGAATCCCCATTTTCACAAGAATCAGAAATGGTAAATTGGTATTAACTTTCTAAGCTTTGATAATGTAATTGTAACTTCAACAGTTTAGGGAATGTGTTCTCAATGTTATAAAATCCTCTAAGAATTGTATAGCAGTGTATTTTTTTCAGTCTACTGCTGGTATGATTAAAGAGAGAAAATATCTGTGTCCTAGAACCAGTTAAAAAAAATTAAGTGTTCCAAGTATTAATGGAAACCAAATTTACACAAAAGTTTGGTACAAAGCAGTTCGTAAGCAGAATATTATAAAAATAACAATTTATTTTTTTGTGTGAGGGGTTTTCCTGGAAAAGCTGCTAGACAAATTCTAAAAGAGCTGTAACACTAAAAAACAACAATTCTTATTATTGTAGAGGAAGAGGTCTATTTACACAGTGTTTTCACATACACTACCTCATTTAATCCTCAAAATAGTCCTCTTAGGGAGATACTGTTATTATGCATTCCATTCTTCGTCAGAAAAAAAAATTGAACTTAGAGAACTCAAATGACTTGATTTAAGATTGTAGCAAGAAGGACTCTTACCACCTCTACCTGCAAAGTGTTCACTTTTCCACCAAGGGCTCAGCTTTGGTGAGATCCCTGTGTAGCATGTGGAAAGAAGTAGAAACCTGCCTAGTCAGCTCTATCAGTCATATACTCCCAGAGGACCCACAGGGTGACAGGTGCTGCAGGCAGATCACTCTCATGGTCTGGCTAAAAGCTTTGTCTAGCACCTTAAAGCCTGTAAGTGACAGGAGTGGCATTTGAATTGAGGTTTTCTGACTACAAATCCTCTGGTTTGCTTTTTTGTGCTAGCTAACATCCACTTCAGCAGAGAGCTTTGTGGAGCCTGTAGCTTGAGCAGCTCCAGGTGGCATCACAAAATCTGCGTGTTGCTGAACATGAGTAGCTTTGATTCATGGTAGGTGTGAGAGGACCATGTCAGAACATTTCTGGTGATTGTGGCAGCATTTCTCAAACGTTTACTCCTGAGTGCTCCGAGAGGCAGAGAGGAGGATCCTGTCCTATATCTCCATGGACTCTTTTATTACATTCTAATATTTTTACCTTAAAATTCATGCTGAGAGAGATTGCTGGCAAGATGGCTGAATAGGAACAGCTCTGGTCTACAACTTCCAGTGAGGTCAATGCAGAAGGCGAGTGATATCTGCATTTCCAACTGAGGTACCCAGTTCATCTCACTGGGACTGGTTGGGCAGTGGGTGCAGCCCAAGGAGGGCGAGCTGAAGCAGGGTGGGGCATCGCCTCATCTGGGAAGCACAAGGGGTCAGGGGAACTCCCTCTCCTAGCCAAGGGAAGTCATTAGGCACTGTACCATGTACTCCGGCCCAGATACTGCGCTTTTCCCACAGTCCTCACAACCCACAGACCAGGAGAGTCCCTCCAGTGCCTACGTCACCAGGGCCCTGGGTTTCCAGCACAAAACTGGGCAGCTGTTTGGGCAGACACTGAGCTAGCCACAGGAGTTTTTTTTTCATACCTCAGTGCGCCTGGAACACCAGGGAGACAGAACTGTTGACTCCCCTGGAAAGGAGACTGAAGCCAGGGAGCCAAGTGGTTTGGCTCTGCAGGTCCCACCCCCACAGAGCCTAGCAAGCTAAGATCCACTGGCTTAAAATTCTTGCTGCCAGCACAGCAGTCTGAGCTCGACCTGGGACTCTGGAGCTTGGTGGAGGGAAGGGTGTCCACCATTGCTGAGGCTTGAGTAGGCGGTTTTACCCTCACAGTGTAAACAAAGCCACCAGGAATTTCAAACTGGGCGGAGCCCACTGCAGCTCAGCAAGGCCTCTGCAGCCAGATTGCCTCTCTAGGTTCCCTCCTCTCTGGGCAGGGCATCTCTGAAAAAAAGGCAACAGTCCCAGTCAGGGACTTATAGATAAAACCCCCACTTCCCTGGGACAGAGCACCTGGGGGAAGGGGCGGTTGTGGAGGCAGCTTCAGCAGACTTAAACGTCCCTGCCTGGCAGCACTGAAGAGAGCAGTGGATCTCACAGCACAGTGTTCAGGCTCCGATAAGGGACAGTGTGCCTCCTCAAGTGGGTCCCTGACACCCATGTATCCTGACTGGGAGACACCTCCCAATAGGGGCCGACAGACACCTCATACAGGAGAGCTCTGGCTGGCAACTCGTGGGTGCCCCTCTGGGACAAAGCTTCCAGAGGAAGGAACAGGCAGCAATCTTTGCTGTTCTGCAGCCTCTGCTGGTGATACCCAGGCGAACAGGGTCTGGAGTGGACCTCCAGCAAGCTCCAGCAGACCTGCAGCAGAGGGGCCTGACTGTTAGAAGGAAAACTAACAAACAGAAAGGAATAGTATCAACATCAACAAAAAGGACATCCACTCAGAGACCCCATTTGAAGGTCCCCAACTTCAAAGACCAAGGGTAGATAAATCCACAAAGATGGGGAAAAACCAGTGCAAAAAAGCTGAAGATTCCAAAAACCAGAATGCCTCTTCTCCTCCAAAGGATCACAACTCCTTGCCAGCAAGAGAACAAAACTGGACAGAGAATGAGTTTGACGAATTGACAGAAGGAGGCTTCAGAAGGTGGGTAATAACAAACTCCTTCGAGCTAAAGGAGCATGTTCTAACCCAATGCAAGGAAGCGAATAACCTTGAAAAAAGGTTAGAAGAATTGCTAACTAAAATAACCAGTTTAGAGAAGAACACAAATGACCTGATGGAGCTGAAAAACACAGCACAAGAACTTCATGAAGCATACATAAGTATCAATAGCCAAATTGATCAAGCAGAAGAAAGGATATCAGAGATTGAAGATCAACTTAATGAAATAAAGCGAGAAGACATGCTAAAAAAAAGAATGAAAAGGAACAAACAAAGCCTCCAAGAAATATGGGACTTTGTGAAAGATCAACTCTACATTAGATTGTTGTACCTGACAGTGACAGGGAGATTGGAACCAAGTTAGAAAACACTCTTCAGGATATTATCCAGGAGAACTTCCCCAACCTAGCAAGGCAGGCCAACATTCAAATTCAGGAAATACAGAGAAATTGAGGCAGCAATTAATAGCCCACCAACCAAAAAAAGTCCAGGACCAGATGGATTCACAGCTGAATTCTACCAGAGGTACAAAGAGGAACTGGTACCATTCCTTCTGAAACTATTCCAAACAATAGAAAAAGAGGGAATCCTCCCTAACTCATTTTATGAGGCCAGCATCGCCCTGATACCAAAACCTGGCAGAGACACAACAAAAAAAGAAAATTTCAGGCCAATATCCCTGATGAACATTGATGCGAAAATCCTCCATAAAATACTGTCAACCCAAATCCAGCAGCACATCAAGAAGCTTATGCACCATGATCAAGTTGGCTTCATCCCTGGGATGCAAGGCTGGTTCAACAAACACAAATCAATAATTGTGATCCATCACATAAAACAGAACCAATGCCAAAAACCACATGATTATCTCAATAGATGCAGAAAAGGCCTTTGACAAAATTCAACAGCTCTTCATGCTAAAAACTCTCAATAAACTAGGCATTGATGGAACGTATCTCAAAATAATAAGAGCCATTTATGGCAAACCCACAGCCAATATCATACTGAATGAGCAAAAACTGGAAGCATTCCCTTTGAAAACCGGCACAAGACATGGATGCCCTCTCTCAACACTCCTATTCAACACAGTATTGGAAGTTCTGGCCAGGGCAATCAGGCAAGAGAAAGAAATAAAGCATATTTGATTAGGAAGAGAGGAAGTCAAATTGTCTCTGTTTGCTGATGACATGATTGTATCTTTAGAAAACCCCATTGTCTCAGCCCAAAATCTCCTTAGGCTGATAAGCAACTTCAGTAAAGTCTCAGGATACAAAATGAATGTGCAAAAATCACAAGCATTCCTATACACCAATAGCAGACAAACAGCCAAATCATGAGTGAACTCCCATTCACAATTGCTACAAAGATAATAAAATACCTAGGAATACAACTTACAAGGGATGTGAAGGACCTCTTCAAGGAGAACTACAAACCACTGCTCAAGGAAATAAGAGAGGACACAAACAAATGGAAAAACATTCCATTCTCTTGGATAGGAAAAATCAATATCATGAAAATGGCCATACTGCCCAAAGTAATTTATAGATTCAATGCTATCCCCATCAAGCTACCATTGACTTTCTTCACAGATCTAGAAAAAATTACTTTAAATTTCATATGGAACCAAAAAAAGAGCCCACATAGTCAAGACAATCCTAAGCAAAAAGAACAAAGCTGGAGGCATCATGCTACCTGTCTTCAGACTATGCTACAAGGCTATAGCAATAAAAACAGCATGGTACTGGTACCAAAACAGATATGTAGACCAATGGAACAGAACAGAGGCCCCAGAAATAATGCCACACATCTACAACCATCTGATCTTTGACAAACCTGACAAAAAACAAGCAATGGGAAACAATTCCCTATTTAATAAATGGTATTGGGAAAACTGGCTAGCCATATGCAGAAAGCTGAAATTGGATCCCTTCCTTACACCTTATGAAAAATTAATACAAGATGGATTAAAGACTTAAACGTAAGACCTAAAGCCATAAAAACCCTAGAAGAAAACCTAGCCAATACCATTCAGGACATAGGCATGGGCAGACTTCATGACTAAAACACCAAAAACAATGGCAACAAAAGCCCAAATTGACAAATGGGATTAATTAAACTAAAGAGCTTCTGCACAGCAAAAGAAACTATCATCAGAGTGAACAGGCAACATACAAAATGGGAGACAATTTTTGCAATGTATCCATCTGATAAAGGGCTAATATCCAGAATCTAAAAAGAACTTAAACAAATTTACAAGGAAAAAAAAACAACCCCATCAAAAAGTGGGCAAAGGATATGAACAGATGCTTCTCAAAAGAAGACATCTATGTAGGCCAACAAACATATGAAAAAATGCTCATTATCACTGGTCATTAGAGAAATGCAAATCAAAACCACAGTGA
This sequence comes from Pan troglodytes, assembly GCF_028858775.2. Lineage (NCBI taxonomy): Eukaryota > Metazoa > Chordata > Mammalia > Primates > Hominidae > Pan > Pan troglodytes. The sequence goes on from NC_072411.2 coordinate 92,621,807, forward strand.
GATAGCATCTCACGCCAGTTAGAATGGCAATCATTAAAAAGTCAGGAAACAAAAGATGCTGGAGAGGATGTGGAGAAATAGGAACGCTTTTACACCATTGGTGGGAGTGTAAATTAGTTCAACCATTGTGGAAGACAGTGTGGTGATTCCTGAAGGACCTAGAACTAGAAATACCGTGTGACCTAACAATCCCATTCCTGGGTATATACCCAAAGGATTATAAATCATTCTACTATAAAGACACATGCACACATATGTTTATTGCAGCACTGTTCACAATAGCAAAGACTTGGAACCAACCCAAATGCCCATCAATGATAGACTGGATAAAGAAAATGTGGCACATATACACCATGGAATACTACGACGCCATAAAAAGGATGAGTTTATGTCCTTTGCAGGGACATGGATGACACTGGAAACCATCATTCTCAGCAAACTAACACAAGAACAGAAAACCAAACACTGCATGTTCTCACTCATAAGTGGAAGTTGAATAATGAGAACACATGGACACAGGGAGGGGAACATCACCCACCAGGGCCTGTTTGGGGTTAGGGGCTAGGGGAGGGATAGCATTAGGAGAAATACCTAATGTAGATGACGGGTTGATGGGTGCAGCAAACCACCATGGCACATGTATACCTATGTAACAAACCTGCACGTTGTGCACATGTACCCCAGAACGTAAAGGATAATTAAAAAAATTCATGCCAACTTTAAATTCTATTTTGTAATATATCTGTGCTATTTAGATACTAAAAGAATATTTTGCACTATTTGCCAGCAGGTAAAATTGTTATAGCTGGTAATAATACAGAAGGTAAAATACAGAAGGTTTATCCAGTGGCTCTTAGTACCTTCTGGCATACCACCATGTAACCCTAAAGTGGAAGCCAAGAGAAGGAGTGAAGAGAAGTAGGCTGCAGACTCATCATAGGAGTTTGAAGATTCTGCTAAACATTTGGGCTTTATTATGTGGAAAAAGAGGAGCCGATGAAGTTATTTCAAAAAATAAAGTAAACTGATAGGATTTGTGTTTTAGATGAATGGCTTTTGAACTTCTTTGATCACCATCACCTATTAATAAGGAAGACACTTTGCATGCTAATTCATACACAGATTATGGATAGCATATATATATGTGTATATATGAATATTATATGTAAAGAAAATATGATGAAACTTTTTTTACCCTCGTATTTTCCATTTTAATCTATTTCATCTAGAAAAGCTAATGTGATTCACTAAATTGGTTGCACTTCACAATGTTTTCTTACTTTGGTGGCAGTATGTAAGAAGGATGGTAGAAGGGAAATAGCAAGAACATTCCAAGTGAAGATAGGCCAGAATAATAGAATATAAAGCAAGACAGTGGCAGTGGGATGGAGCTAAAATCCACTGGAATTGGTTACCAATTATCCATGAAGATAATGTTGGGTTTCTGGCTTGATTGAATGGCCATTCTATTTACTGGAGACTAGGAAAGCAGAAAATGTAAGTTTGGAAAGAAAGATAATTGACTTCCATTTGGAAGTGATTTTGAAGTATATGGAAAGCCTCTAATAGGTAACTGGATAGGAGAGTTGCAGCTCAGGAAGAAGGTGTGAGTGGGAGAGAAAGATGAAAGATTCAGGACCCTTGAGCGTATGAGTTCTGATGGAAGCCAAGGGAATAGAGATGAGGTTGTCAGGGTGAGTGTAGAGAGTCAAATTAGAAGGCCAAGGAGAGAACAGAGAGAACCCTGAAGAACACCTTCACTTCAGAGGATGAAGAAGAAGAGCCTGCAACAGAAATGGGGAAGCAAACCAGGAGAGTAGAGTGTCACATAAGCCAAAGAAGAGGACGTTTCAAGCAGGGAACAGTCAGCAGTGTCCAATGCTAGAGGAAGGTCTGGTAAGACAAGGTCTAGCAATTAGGAAGCTATTATATTCTCAGAGTTAGCAACAAAAAGAGGTGGTGGTTTAGGCATGCAGTTGTGAGGAGAAGGGTGGTAAACATAACAGGTATGTCCTGGGAGGTGAGTGGAGAGGAGTATCCTGGCCCCTGGCAGCAGGTCCAGAAGTAGGTGAGGTTTGGCTGCTCCAGGGAGGTAGCTGGCACCCGGGAAATCTGTCAGCCATTGCAGAGTTGCAAGCTTTGCTCTGGGATTCAGATGCAGATAGGCAGTATCTAAAAGGAGGAGGTGAGTGAGGCAGAAGCTCAGTCCTAAAAGGGTGGCAGTTCTGGTCAGGTCTCCAAGCCTGCAGTTGATGCACAGGGATTTAGGCTGGTATCAGCTCTGGTGTGCAATGTGTGGGCCAGACTCAGGACATAAAGCAGAAGACCACTTGTAAGTACTGATGCAGAAGATCAGGGCAAAAATGAGAAGCCAGGTGAGTTGCTGTGTTAGAGATAAAAACTACTTCCATTTCTTCAGCCTGGAAAGAGGACTGATTTAAGGTAGGAGCCCGTGGGTGGGAGTCAAGCAGTTTTGCTGCTGGGATAGGAATGCTTCAGAGGGTTGAAAGCAGTAGGCAGAGGAAATCATGAATGCAGTGGTCTCCAGGCTGGTGTTCATCACTGGATCACACTTCTTTTTTTCTTTATTCAACTGCCTATATGACTAGCTTCTCAAATGCTCATCGGTTTTAACATCTCATTGTTCTCTCATCTCAGTGTGTTAAATACAATTTTTATATCTACTCATTTCTACTTGCATGTTAGTCATTTTATCTTTTTTAAAATTATACTCTAACAGCATACATAATGTAAAATTAAAGAAAATATGACATTTGTCCTAATTATTTTGGATCACCTTCTTTTAAAAACAAACTGAGCATCTGGATTAAAATTTTGAACATCTGAACCAATATGCCACTTGATCTTAGGTGATACCTTCTTTTTACCTCAACAAATATTTATTGAGAGCGTACTCTGGACAAGGAATTTATTAACTTCTAACCAAAAAATGTTAATTAGTCTGTTGTTTGAAGTGCCATCGACTTATTGTGCATTTGGTTCATTCATATAACTAATCCTCAAGGTGTGTAGGAAGATTAGCCACTTTGACTCAATCCTGTAAACTGTAAGCTTTAATGAGCTGAGCTCTGGGTAGAATTAGAAATACAAATACCAGTTTTTATATCTCAGGTTACTTTTAAATATCAAAATACTGTATTTGTTGGTACAATATCATTAGATTAGTATATCTAACATATCAGAAATCAAAACCGTTTATGTTTTGAGAAATACTCAAAGAATTTATACACTATGTTAATATTTCACGTGGAGCAGAGGTGTGCCCAGTGCTTCTTCCTCGAGGACTAGGAGAGATATGGAGCAGTGGGAAGGAGGTTCCTAGGCCCCATTACTACCTTCCCATGCTGGGGCTTGATGCTGTCTGCTTCCATCAGGACCACTCATTCTCTGTGGCCTTCCCTCCTCTCCTAGAGTAATTTATTTCAAACAGGCCCTTCTTCTCCAATCATCCTACTTGAGAAGAGTCAGGAAGTAGGAGAGAGAAACCCCTGTCTTGGACCTTAACCCTGTCTCAGATAGGGAACACCTGGGGACAATGTGTAGCAAATAATGAAAACTATATGTATTGGCCTGCTCGAGCAAGGGTGGCTTAAACAACAGGAAATTTATTTTCTCACACTTCCAGAGGCTAGAAGTCCATGATCAGGGTGTCAGCAGGTTTTTCTTCTGAGACCTCTCTCCTTGACTTGTCTTCCTCCCCTTCTGTCTTCACGTGGTCTTTTTCTATGCAAGTCTATGTCCTAATTATAAGGAAACCAGTCAGTTTGGACTAGGGCCCACCCCTAATGACCTAATTTTACCTTAATTACCTCTATAAAAGCTGTCTCCAAATATAGTCCCATTCAGAAGTCCTAGGGTTTGGATTTCAACATACACTTTTTAGCAGAGGGGATGGGGGAGGGAGGTTGGTGGGAGAGGTAGGAAGAGTTCAGTCCGTAACACCATATATGTCTATCTTTTTAAAAATCAAATACAGGCATTTATATATTCTGCAAAATAAATGCCAAAATACCAGTACTGCAATTAATGTCACAGTTATTCTCATAACATAATGAGCTCAGTTGCTTAATTGCATGGTAGAAAGGTGGATTTTCTATTTTAATGGCCCCTGGAAGAGTCTCAGAGGCTACCAACTTTTAAAATTTTTTTAAATAAGAGGATCTTCATTTTTATTTTACTATGTAGTTACTGTTGCCCATCTGTTTCATCTTGCCCTTGACTGGATATTCTTAATACATAGAAATGTAAATGAAAAGCTAGTTTTCAAAGGGTAATTAAAGGACTTTGGTAAAAAGGAAGAGAGCAACCAGAAATATTTGATTTAGGATGACCTGGATGACTGAAAAGAGAAAATTCAAATAGTTTTTTCCCTCTTTGGGTAGTCGACCAAGAAGCAAGCTCAGCATCTGAATTAGCTCAAAGGGAAAACAGACCAGTAGAAATGGGGTGTGAACTCCATAGCTAAGCTCTGGTCTGATAAAGTGACTTCCCAGCCAGGAAGCTCACACTGTTACACAGTGAGCTAAGTGTTCCCAGTCCCTCCCATCTGCCCATAGATATGTACAGCAGCACCACGGTGGGGCTCTTTCTATTCTGCAACCAGCTGTGCCAGCCCATAGAGTGCCTCACTTCTCCATGGAGCATTAAGCACTCCCTAGCTTCTTCCTCCAAGTTTCCGCATTACATCTCTCCCTGGAGGCTGCCATGGGTTGGGGCTGGCACCTTTGCATTCCATCCATGTTTGCTTATTGATGGATCAATTGATTGATCAGACTTTACAGATTTCCTATCCCACCCCTTGGACAAGTCCTTTTAAGCTCTCTAAGTATCAGTTAATTCATTCTGCAAAATATGGGAAAATATGTAAAATATGGGAAGATGGTCTCTATGACTCTTTTTTGCCCTAACTTTATATAAATCTATGCTACAATTTCAGATTTTAAGGCATATTTTTTAAAATATCATGTATAGCTACAAAAGGAACTATAAATGCCATCGACTAACACATAGGGAAAGAAAAGTACCCTTTTCTTCCTAGGGTCTTAAGGCTTATTTTAGATGGGAAATTTGAGTTTACCTCAACCTTGAGTTTTCAACTCATTCCCCTGCTCTGTTTTGGGCCACTCTTGTTTATAGAGGTAACTCTGAGATAACCCTAAAACTATGTATAAGCTGAAATATTCATTATCAATGTCAGTGGCAGGTTCTCCTCCAGTGATCAGGCTATAAAACACAAATATAATTCTGAAAAGCAAAATTTTATAAACACAAAATGACTATATGATAGCATTATCAGCAAAGCTTTGCTCTTCCTCTTCTGACTAGAATTTCTAATTAATTGTTTTCTAATGCTCTTTTGTACAGCCCTGTGGAATGTTTCCTTGAGACATTCACATATGCAAGGTGGCTTTGTGCTGTGTTCTCCTGCCACCCACTCATCACCCACACGCACCTGCCCTCTTGCTCCCCGCTGACTCAGCGGCCCAGCCTCCTCCCACACAGGCCCAGTGACCCGGCACCCACTCAACCACCTTCTTGTTTGTTCTCCCACAAACCCACCCACTCATCTTCTCTCCTTCACGCAGGTAGACGTTTTCACACTCCCACTGCTCAGCAGACAAAGCTCAAGAATGTGCTTTGGGCGGTAGTGGCGGGGCGAGGGAGAATAATTTTTTTCTAATGACCATTATGTTTTTTTCCTTGATCAACAAGCTTATCCACAAATGAGTAGTTGATAAACAGTCATTTTTATGCTTAGATTATTTTTTCAATACTTCCTCTACTCAATAATTGGATTTTCTATTTTTGAAAACTCTACCACAACGTATATGTATACACTTTGAGCGTTGTAACTTGTTTCAGTGAAAACACACGCCCCATCTTTTGTCTAAATTGAAATATTTCACTCACATTTTGAAGTGAACGGGTGCACCAATGAGATAATGGCTTATTGGGATGGTTATTTGTAATGATGGTGTCTGAGCTATAGCTGGAATCAATAGGCTGCCTGACAAGATTAATTGGCTGTGAATTATGCCAGAGCAATTCCAGAGCCAATACCAGAAACAAGGGCCAGCCCACTCATCAAAGCCCTGCCAAGGCCTCCCTACTCTGTGGGGCTGGCCCCAGGGGAGGCGGGGAGGCCAACCTCTGCTACTTGTTTATGTTTTTAAGGCTACTAGAAAGGCTACCCTGAATCACCCTAATGTTGCTATCCTAATGTTCCAGAATTAAAGTCACTCCTGAGTCCTCTGAGTATTTAGAGTATGAAGAATTAGAAAGATATTGCTGCAGTTTCTTCCCATTCATGGCAACTATTTTTATCCTTTCAAGGAGCTCAGATCATATGCCACATGGTGTGAACAGAATCTATTCTGCAATATTATGAATCCAATCTTGAAGAGGAAATATGTGTATAATAGTGGATTTTAAGAAGTGGACTACTGAATTTGTGTTTATTTATTTATTTATTTTTTGCTTTTTAAATATCATAACTAATGTGAACTCCAGGAACCATTTGTCCTTCTCTTTTATCTCTCCAAGGTGTAGCACAGTGCCTGACATGTAGTAGCACTCAATCCATGGCTGGAAACTTGCTTCAGATCCCTGGCATTTTATCTTGTCAGCACTAAGCTTTAGGGCCAATTTTATTCAATTTTATATGTACCAGTCTTTTACTCTTGATTTTGAATACAACTACTCTTTCCTTTAAATTTCCACAAAAATTTGCTATGCCCTCTTATGTATTTTATCACTTTCTCTCTTGAATCATATTTAATCTTAAAGCTCTTAATGGCTCATAGGACTTTTAAGGCAGATCTATATGATTTAACTTTGTATCCCCACCTAAAGCAAAGCTTCTCACGTAAAAATCTCCACATATAAAAAGGTGCAAGCTGGGTGCAAAAGCAAGAGACAAGTAAGGACCTCTTGGCTCATTCAACTGCCACATGGTGATAGAACTGCCACTAAGTTTCTAGTTGCTGGATTCTCGCTAAAGATGGCAGAATGAACACTTCTCTCAATAGAGAACAGGAGAGGGGTGATGAGTAGATGAGACATTTCATAAATATTTGTTGGAAAGAGAATGGAGGAAGGTTAACTGATGTAAAAGGAGAGAAAGCCATAGTCTAAAGTGTGTGCAGTGGGGTGTACTGAAGATAAATAAGACATTTCACCTTGAAGACCTGAAGGAAGCTCAAGACTTGGAGTCATCAGTCTTGGCAGAGAGTGGGGGTGAGGTACGGAGTGCAAAGTTTGAGATAAGTTCAAAGCTTATGTATGGAACAGTCAACTACTCTTGTGCCCCAGATACAGAATATCAGCAGCCAAGCTACTCCCTCCTGCTCCAGGAGGAAATAAGAATTTTTTTTTTTTTAATCAAGAGACACCCAGTAGGAATGGCCTGAGCATCAGAAAAACCAAGCCTGATAGAAGAAAGAAGGCAGGAGGACCTAAACAATCAAATGAATTGCAAGTCTGCACTGGGAATGGTTGGATTATCTGTGCTCTCTCCCCTGCTACACAGTGAAAGCACTATTAATCAGGGAATTAACCCCTAGGCCAATGTTTCTAAATTGTGGGTTATGAACTCAGTTATGATTAGTGGAGTATAAAATCTGTTTAATGGGTCATAACCAACATTTTCTTGGGTTGGGTTCCTTGAGAAGCAGACTTTGAGGTGGAGTTGAGAGTTCAGAACATTTATTAGGGTTTGTCCTTGGGACCAATATCTGTGGAAGGATACAGAATTGGACAAAAAGAGAATGCGAGCTGTGATGCAAGACCCAATGATTATTTCACCCAACCCCACGAGGAGCACTGAAGCTAGACTGGCTTTTCAGAGTTGTCCCACACCAGGCCAAGATGTCCAGGACTTTATTCTCTGTCATAGGCTGAATTGCATCTCCCCAAAATTCATATGTTGAAGTCCCAACACAGAGAACCTCAGAATGTAGCCTTATTTGGAAATATGCTCTTTGAAAGGATGATTAAGTTAAAACAAAGCCATTAGGATAGGGCAGTAATCCAGGAGTATTTATGTCCTTATAAGAAGAGAAAGACACACAGGGACACCCACATGTACAAAGAACAGTGAGACTTCCAGCCACCAGAACTGTGAGAAAATTAATTTCTGTTGTTTAAGCCACTAAATCTGTGGCATTTTGTTATGGCAGCCCTAGAAAACTAATATCTCCCCCCAACCCCCAACCCTTACTGGATGTGGCCACAGGAAGTATGACCCTGGGCAAGGCAGCTCTGCACTGAAGCAATCCCTGAAAAGGCCAACAACTGAAGAGTCCCCACCAGCAGCCATCTCAGAGTCTGGGGCAACTAGTCCCTTCATTGCAGTGTATCTAATGGATATATAATGGTCCATCACAAACATGAAAGAAAATAAAATTCAGTAGACTAGATAGAGAATGTCAGAGAGCATTCTATGAAGGGAAAGTAAATATTGTTTCACAAAACGTTTTTGTCTTTATAAATATATGTGAGTGTGTTGACTGGGACTTGATGAAAAAGAATTTCTTACTGTCAGGTTTACTGGGCACAGTGGATCATGCCTGTAATCCCAGCACTTTGGGAGGCTGAGGTGGGAGGATCACTTGAGCCCAGGAGTTTGAGACCAGCCTGGGCAGCATGGCAAAATCCTGTCTGTACTAGAAGTACAAAAAATTAGCTGGGTGTGGTGGCTGAGGTGTGAGATCACCTGAACACGGGAGGTCGAGACTGCAGTGAGCTGTGATTGCAACACTGACTCCAGCCTGGGCTACAGGAGTAAGACTCTGTCTTAAAACGGGAAAGAAAAGAAAGAAAATAAAAAAGAAAGGAAGGGGAAGGGAAGGGAGGGGAGGGGAAGGAAAGGGAAGAGAAGGGGAGGAAGAAGGAAGGAAGGAGAGAGGAAGGGAAAAAAAGAAAGAAAGAAGGAAAGAAAGAAAAGAAAAAAAAGGAAGGAAGGAAAGAAAGGTTCAGAAGTCACTCACCTAGGAAATAAATTATAGGGGGTTTTTTCCCCAAAAAAGTTAAATATACAACAGATAACAGGTTTTCCATACCATACAAAAGTGAAACCCATCACTCTACAAACCCCGTCTACCCACACAGAGCTCTTCGTCAGCTTTTGAGTGCTCTATTCTTAAATATAAGTCGGCAAAAAAATACCATGAGGCATGTAAATCGTACCTCTAACCTAAAAGAGAGGAGGAAACATGAAAAACAGAAAATGGAATATAAAGGGAAACTATAGAAAATAGAAAAATACTGTTTAAATGCTAATTTATGGCCTCAAAAATTATGAGATTTGTATCTATAAAATAAAAGCAGAATGCGATGATAAAAGAACAATTAGATAAAAAAGGAAGGAGCTCTTGGAAACTAAAAATATAATTTTAAAAACTTCAGTAGTAGGAGTAGGAGATAAAGTTGAGGAAGTCTGCTGAAAATAGAACCAAAAGATGAGTAGATTAACAATAAGAAAGGAAAGGTATGAGACTTAGTCTATCCATCCAGTAGGAACAATATCTGACTACAAGGAGCTCAAGAAAGAGAAGAAATGGAGGAAAAAGTATACAAGAAAAGTTCCCAGAACTGAAGGCTATGTCTAAAAATCGAAGGTACCAAGTACTCAACACAACAAATAAAAAACGGCCCACACCAAGGCACATCATTGAGATGTGTCAGACCATTGGTAATAATGAGAGAATCCCAAAAGCTTTCAGAAGAAGAAAAAAGAATTAGTCTTATGCTAAGAGTAGGTATCAGAATGCATCAGACTGCTTGCTCAACTACAATATTGGACTAGGGAAAGCAATGAACGATGCCTTAAGAATTATGAGGGATAATTTCATTTATTTATTTATTTATTGAGATGGAGTCTCGCTCTGTCACCAGGCTACAGTGCAGTGGCATGATCTCGACTCACTGCAACATCTGCCTCCTGGGTTCAAGTTATTCTCCTGCCTCAGCCTCCCAAGTAGCTGGGACTACAGGCATGCTCCATCATGCCCAGCTAATTTTTGTATTTTTAGTAGAGACAGGGTTTCACCATGTTGGCCAGGATGGTCTCGATCTCTTGACCTTGCGATTTGCCCGCCTTGGTCCCCCAAAGTGCTGGGATTACAGGTGTGAGCCACTGCACCCAGCCAGGATAATTTCTTTTAAACCTAGAATGCAATACCCAGCTAAACTGTCAATGAAGTGTGAGAGCAGAATAAAGATAATTTCAAACAGAGGAATTCAGAAAACTTATGTCTCATGTATCCTTTTACAGGAAGCTACTGCAGGATATAATCTAAGAAAATAAGGGGAAGAAAACAAGAAAGAGGAAGACATTGGATCCAAGAAATGGGGGATCTATCACCTTACAGATGAAAAGAGAATCTACATGATCTTTGTGAAGGTGATTTGAGCATAGCAGCTCTGCAGGAAACCTGGAGAGCAACAAGTGAGATTAATACAGGACACACAGCTCTAGTAAGGATGTCACTAAGGAAATTAAAATCATTTGTTGTAGAATACTTTATGAATCAATGCAGTAAGAGGAGGTTTACACTTCTGGTGAAGAATAGGGAATGAATTTGTGATAGGCATGTAGAAAATTATGCAAACAAATAAAATAATAATCAACTCCTGGGAAAATAGAAATTTGTACCAAAAGTGTCAATATAATCTTATATATATATGCCTCAGTTTTGAATAATATTTGTCATTTTAATTATGTAAAAACTGAATAATTATCGGCCGGGCACAGTGGCTCATGCTTGTAATCCCAGCACTTTGGGAAGCTGAGGCAGGTGGATCACCTGAGGTTAGGAGTTCGAGACCAGCCTGACCAACATGGAGAAACCCCGTCTCTACTAAAAATACAAAATTAGCTGGGCGTGGTGGCGCATGCCTGTAATCCCAGCTACTCTGGAGGCTGGGGCAGGAGAATCGCTTGAACCCAGAAGGCGGAGGTTGCTGTGAGCCGAGATTGCGCCATTGCACTCCAACCTGAGCAACAAGAGCAAAACTCCATCTCAAAACAAAACAAAACAAAACAACAAAAAACTCAATAATTATCAGAGAAAAACACTGTAATATAACTATATTGAAAGAATAAGAAGAGAATGTAAGAGACTAAATCCGTATCTCCCACAGAAGGGAGTCATAGATAATAATATCTGGAACTGAAAAAAAAATCAAGAAACAGCAGTTTAAAATGTGGAGATAAACACCAAAAGAAACAGCTGAGGCCAGGTGTGGTGGCTCACACTGAAAGACTTGAGCAAGTTTGCTTTTGGGAATGGAAATGGAATTAGAACATGCAGGTTGTACAGGGAAAAGGGCTGCTCTTTGTCTTTTAGACTTTGAGGAGCTATTTGGCTTTTAAAGCTCTGTGCATTTATAACTTAGATGGAAAATATAAACAATTTTAGAAAGAAAAATGACAATATATGTATTTTTGAGATATGGAGGCAAACATTCTAAACGCTAAAAAGAGAAAAGCTTGAGAGTGGTTTCTTTTGGGGAGCAGGACAGGAGTTGATTTTCACTGTAATTATTACTAAGCCATTGATTTTATAGAGTTGTGAGGCCATTACCTTGAGACAAATTTTAAATAAAAAATAAAAAAAAGGAAAGTCCAGGAAGGAATTCAGGCATGAAGACATTTAAGAACTTTGAATTTTAGCTTTGTTGCTTGTAGTTTCCCAATTTTAAAAATCTTTAACATCTTCCATACCAGGAGATAAGCAGTAAATGAGAGAACACATTTGGAAGCTCTTGGTAGACTGAAAATAACTAAGGGAGGTTCCCTTCTTTCCTCTTACAGATAAAACTTGGTTTTCAATAGTATAAACTCAATCTTTGAAAAACCCACCTCTTTTCCTAGACTCACAAGGGTGCTTCCATGACATCTTGGATATAAAAGGAATACTTAGTGTACATGTGAATAATTAAGTCATTTTTTAAAATGCCCTATGTGAAATAAGAAATTACCTCTGTGTAATTCAACTAGTCTTGCAATGAGACCCTTTCTCCAACAATAAAGTGAAATAAATAATTTACTCACATGACTTTTCTCAAGCTTTAATGATTTTTGAATGAGTCCCAGATTCCATTTTTATTTACAGCAGATTCCATTTTTATTTAACAGTAATTAGAACCAATCCACTCATTGTGGAATGCCATCAGAGCTGGGCTGTGGTGAATGGGTTAGGAGTAGGGAATTGAGAAATTGATCCCCACAGCTCTTGGGGTAGGCAGCCCTCCTGGATCAGTAGCCTCTGGACAAGAGCAACCAAATTGTTTTACCCAGTGTTGTACAATTATGATTGTCTTTGGTTGCTATATCACAAAAAAGGTTGGGAAGCACTGCCTTGAACAGTTGCCATAAAAATCCCTTATAAGGACTGATAGTCTGATAGTCATTTAGGTAAAGTCTTGTTCATTTGTTTACTTACAAAATGTATAAGAAAATTTGCATATCTTTAAATGAGTTTTTGATGTTTCCAAATCTGAGTGGAAACATGTAACATTAGGTTTATGAATGAGTTTGAATAAAGTTCAACTACAAGTAACTTAATAGAGACCCCAATATAATAGTTGAAACAATTTATATCATTATTCCTTCCTGTAAAAAGAACTCTGGAGAAAGCCAGCCCAAGGGTAGCATGGTGGCCTCGTTGTCTTCAGGGATCCTGGTTCCTTTCAGCTTTTGCTTTTCCATGGCCAAGGTAATCTTCTTAGCAGGAAGCTAAGCCTCCTCCTCAGGGAGCTGGGAGCCAGTATGTCCACACCCCAAAGACAGGATGAAGCAGGAGGATGGAGCAACAGGATGGAGGAGGAGAAGAACAGTGCACCCTTTTCCAGGGGGGAATTCCCAGAAATCACCATTCTATTTCCATTTGGGTCTCCCTAGTCACATGACCACACAAAGCTGTAAGCATGGATGCAAAATGTGTTCTTTTAGTGGGGTAGTGCTATGTCCAGCTTGAAATAGCAGTACTATTAGTTTGAGAGAGAAGAGGGAAAAGGGATATTCAGTAGGCACCCATGTCTTTACATGTTTTAGTAACTGCCATGTAATTCACTTCAAACAAAAACAATCTGTCCATTAGTCATTTTATATATACTGCTAGAAAGGTTAACATAAGCATTAAGGAAGACCAGTTAGCAAATTTATTGTTTGGAGTCCCGATTACATATTTTTGTTGGATTTATTAATGATTTAGGCACTGTGGATAGAGGGTAAAAACTCAGATTCTGAAGCTGATTGCCTGGCTTCCATCCATTAGCTGTGTGACCTTGGGAAAGTTGCTTGAATGCTCTGTGCCTTAGTTTTATTTTCTGTGAGATGGAGATAATAGTAATTGTACCCATCTAATAGAATTTTGGAGGATTACATAAGTTAATACAGTACATGTAAAGTACTTAAAATAGACTTAGCTACTAATACATCTTTCTCTTGAATTAAAACCTTTTCCTTGGCCAGGCACGGTGGCTCACGCCTGTAATCCCAGCACTTTGGGAGGCTGAGGCAGGTGGATCACCTGAGGTCAGGAGTTTGAGACAAGCCTGGCCAACATGGTGAAACACTGTCTCTACTAAAAATACAAAAATTAGCCAGGCGTGGTGGTGGGCGCCTGTCATCCCAGCTACTCTGGAGGCCGAGGCAGGAGAATCGCTCGAACTCAGGAGACGGAGGTTGCAGTGAGCCAAGATCCCGCCACTGCACTTCAGTCTGGGCGACAGAGTGAGACTCTGTCTCAAAAAATATAATAATAATAATAATAATAATAATAATAATAAACCTTTTCCTTTAGACTCATAAGTAGCTGTGACAATCAGATTCACTCTCTTAAGAATTTCCAGGTATGCAGTATTTTCTTGGCTTTGCATTTGTAGATATGCTGACCCCTAGAGTCAAACCACAGGGTTTTACTTGAGCTAATAAATGTTGTATCCCATAGTAGCATTATGAAAGGGAAAGGAGTTGGCATTGGCAAAATTGAACAATAACTGGTTTGTCTCTTTTCCCTCCCCTTCTCCCACTTCTTCCTTTTAATAGACTGTACTAATGAGATCACCTCCCTGCCCTCCACACACACAGTCTGAGTTTCCTGTTGCCCCAGGGCTGCATAGATTCTTGGTCTCTCTACCCTCTCCACCTCTCCCCTCCCCATCCCCTGCACTACAGCGTGCCTTGCCTGGAGCCCTTCTCAGTTATGCTCCCTAATCATTTCTAGCTGTTCAAAATGATGAAATTGCCCAAATTGGGGCCATTCAAAAAGCCATTTCTATGTGCTGCTTTATTATTTTCTGGGGTTTTTTTTAAGTTTCCTCAAATGTTCCCACAAATAGAGAAGGTCTGTTTTCCTTCCAGAAAAGCAATATTTAAGATAAATTTTGATGATTAGTTGCATTTAAACTATAGCTAGTATACTTTCTCAGCTTTTTTAAATAATAAAAGTTAGAATAAAGAAATCTCAGGAAAAAAAGGAAAAAATGTATCTTTCCATTAACTTGTGACTTTCATCTTTGGACCTAAGGCAACTGCTTCAGTTATTGCTCTTTCCTTTCTAGGAGGTAGGGGTAAATAAGGCCTATAGAACATGTGCCTCAACAAGTTTTTTTCTGGGCAAAACTGGGAAGTTACACACATTCCTTCTGCTCATATTCTATTGACAAGAAATTAGTCATGTGGCAATAACTAGATTCAAGGGAGGCTGGAAAATGTAGTCCATAGCTGAGCATCCCTGGTAGGTAGGAACTCTATTACTAAGAGGAGGAAGGGAGAGCAAATATGGAGCATGTTAGCAGTTTTTGCCACACAAATGTATCACACAGTTGCAATATAGTAAGATAATTTTATTTTGCTTTTTACTTAACATTATATCAAGAGCTTTTTTCCCATGTTACTACATGGTCTTCAGAATTATAAAGTAGTGGCTTTGTAATGATGTGTTGAGTGTATAATCAATAATTATTTAATTCTTCCTGTTGTCAAAAGTATAGATTCTTTCCAGTTCTTCACTATTACAAACAACGTCACAATAGATCTTTTCATGAGTTTATATATATATATGTATATATTTTATCTTTTGGGAATAATTCCCTTAGGATGAATTCCCAGAACTAGGATTACTAGGTCAAAGGGTGTGTAAACATTTTATGAATCTTAATGTTTTTGTTCCAAATTGGTTTCTGAGAAGGCAGTTGCCAATTTGTTCCCAAAAGAAAATGTGGATATTTTCTTATAAATGTGGGTGGAAGACACATTCACACATCCTTATAGGTAGGTTGTTTTCAGTTTTCAGGATCTGGCTAGAAACAGCACAAGGCAGCACAGGACTTGAGTCTGAATCCCTTGCTCTGTCACTTCCTAGCTATATAGCTGCAGGCAAGTACTTACTCTCCCTATGCCTCTGATTTCTTATTTTAAAGTTGAGGAAACAAGTAATTCCCTCATAAAGTTGTGTGTTAATCATTAAGGCTGTTGACAAATACTCTGTTTTCCCATCTTCTATGCACGTTAGAAATGTAATCTCCTGTCTCTTTGAAGACAGATATGACCTTGGGACTTGCTTTAGCCAGTGGAATGGAAGCAGAAGTAACCTGTAATTTCCAGGTATATGTTTTAAAAGTCTGTGTGTAATTTGCTACTCTTCTCCCTTTGCCGTATGCCTGATTTGTCTCTTTTCCCTCCCCTTCTCCCACTTCTTCCTTTTAATAGACTGGAAATGTTCCAGATAGTACCAGCTCTTTAAACCTGAGTCCTAGAGTAAAGATGGCAGAGTGGAGCCTCAAGCCAACGTGTGACAGATATGTAAATAGACCAAGAAATAAATCTTTGGGTGTTTTGAAGCACCTGAGACTCTGAGGTTGTCTGTTATTGCAACGTAACCTAGCCTACCCTGACTGCTGCAGGTTTTCTCAAGATTAATGAGATAATATGCATAAGATGTTGGACTAATGGTAGAGCATTTTTATGGGTCCTTTTGCAATAATATTAGGTTGGTGCAAAAGTAATTGTGGTTTTTGCCATTAGTTTCAGAGTTATTATTAATACCATTTATTCATTCAATGCCTTCCATATGCCAGGCATTTGTGTACATTATCACTAATCTTCAGAATAAATTTGAAATATTATAAAAACCTCCATTTTATAAGGGAGAAAAAACAAAGCTTGGAATGGTTAGCATTCTGCCAAATGTCATCCAGCTAGGAAGCTGCAGAGCTGGCTTTCAAACCTCATGCGTTTCTCCCCTCTTTCTCTTTTTTCCTTGTCTTTGGAAGTTTATGTCATTGTTTTATTTTATTGCTATTTACATCATTGTGTGAATTCCTTTGCAACATTTGTTTATGAAATTCACACTTATTCTTGCAACAAAATCTCTATTTTCTTAAATGTATTGCAAGATGAACAGAAATAAATTGAGTCAAAGGTACAGTAGCTTACAATTCAATCCCTTGCTCCAGAAAGTTCATGAACTCAAGCACCTTTTTCATTTTTCTTGGCTTGAATATGCCTGAAAGCAGTTAAGATATATGTGCTTATGAATGGAAAAAAAAAGTGTTTCACAATTGGAGTGGAGTGAGTCAGGTTAGAATGAGCTAGATTCCATAAATTCTCAAACCCTAACATTTACAGATTCTTTCTTAATGGATTTATTGAGATATAATTCATATACCATATGTCACCCATTTAAAGTATGTAATTTAATGACTTTTAATATATTCACAGAGTTGTGTATCCATCATCACAATTGATTATGGAATATTTTCATCATCTCAAAAAAAAGCCTATATCCCTCAAACAACACTCCCAAACCTTCTCATCACCTGACCCGTCCCCCAACCCTAGGTAGCTAATTACTTTCTTTCCCTTTCTTTCTTTCTTTTCTTTCTTTCTTTTTCTTTCTCTTTCTTTTCTTTCTTTCTCTTCCTTCCTTTTCTTTCTATTTCCTTCCTTCCCTCCCTTCCCTCCTTCCCTCCCTTCCCTCCCTTCCCCCCTTTCTTTCCTTCCTTCTTTTTCTTTTCTTTTCTTTGCTTTGCTTTGCTTTGCTTTCACAGAGTCTCGCACTGTCGCCCAGGCTGGAGTACAGTGGTGCGATCTCAGCTCACTATGATCTGCACCTCCTGGGTTCAAGCGATTCTCCTGCCTCAGCCTCCCAAGTAGCTGGGATTACAGGTGCCAACCACCATGCCCGGCTACTTTTTTTGTATTTTTAGTAGAGATGGGGTTTCACTATGTTGGCCAGGCTGGTCTCGAACTCCTGACCTTGTGATCTGCCCGCCTCGCCCTCCCAAAGTGCTGGGATTACAGGTGTGAGCCACCGTGCCCAGCCGACTCTGTTTCTTTTTACAGGAGCTCCCAGAATGCCAGTTTCCCACCATCCCCAACAAGTGGTTCTTCCTCCCTCCCACTGCAGTCCCACTCCTAACTCTGCAAAGCTTTGCTCAATTATTTTTAATTCAAAGCTCAAATTCTAAAGTATCTGATATAATAGACTATTTTTTTCTAATTTTTTTTTTTACTTTGCTAAACTTAGAAATTCCTTGTAGTATAATACTAAAGGTTAAAAAAAAAGTGTGTTCTTTTTAAAGCTCTCATCTGTTCATGATCTGATTAGCCAGTTTGTGGCATTTTAAAAAAATCTTTTCCTCTCTTTCATTTTCTCTTTTGAGCCATTTCACAGCTTGTTAGTACTTCTGATAATATAAAGTAGTCAAATAGATGAGATTAAATTAAATTTGCTCTCACATACAACTCAGGTTTTAAAGGATATTGCTTGAAGGAAAGGCAGGAGGCCGAGGCAGGCAGATCACTTGAGGTCAGGAGTTCAAGACCAGCCCGGCCAACATGGCGAAACCTCGTCTCTACTAAAAAATACAAAAATTAGTTGGGCATGGTGCTGCACGCCTGTAATCCCAGCTACTTGGGAGGCTGAGGCAGGAGAGTCCCTTGAACCAGGGAGGCGGAGGTTGCAGTGAGCTGAGATTGTGTCACTGCACTTCAGCCTGGGTGACAGAGCAAGACTCCATCTCAACAAAAAAAAGAAAGAAAGAAAAAGAAAAAAAAAGAAATGAATGGTTAAAAAGAACATTACAGATCATCTGTGAATTTTAGTGACCTATATTCATGAGTACTGTGAAATGTTTCTGGTTTTTTTTTTTTTTTTTTTGAGGCAGGGTCTCCCTCTGTCACCCAGGCTGGAATGCACAATCATGGTTTACTGCAGCCTCAACCTCCTGGGCTCAAGTGATCTTAATACTTCAGCCTCCTGAGTAGCTGGGACCACAGGTGCACACCACCACACCTGGCTTATTTTAAAATTTTTTTTCTAGAGACAGGGTCTCACTATGCTGCCCAAGCTAGTCTTGAATTTCTGGTCTCAAGCAATCCTTCTGCCTTAGCCTCCCAAAGTGCTGGGATTACAAAAGTGAGCCAGCATGCCCTGCCTGCATTACTTTTTGTAATGTTTATTGCCGTGGAAAATTACTGACAACTTGAATCAGGTTGTATTTGTTACTATTAGGCTCTTAAATTATCTGAACCATATGGTTGGAAACAATGATTTCTAGAACTAGCATCAGCTTTCAAGGTTTGTTGATGGAAGAGAGTACTTAAGCTAATAAATGTAACTTGTTAAATGAAACGGGAAACATCAAAATGCAGCTAAGCATTAAGAAAATGAAAGAGAAAAGTTTCCCTAGGAGAGAAGAAATTAATGAAATGTGTATCTTAATGTATCCCTGAAGATGGTATTTCTGCAACATACTGAATTGAGGGTGAATTTACTAGTTTATGGGGGGGGGGGTCTGGTTCTTTTCTCCACTTGTGCTGTGCTGACTTGTTTCGTATGTGTTTTGGATACATGTGGTGATAGCAACCTGTTAGTCTCTGGTAAAACCCAGTCCAAAGATATGTGAAGCCTGGACACGTGAGGCTGAATAAGGATGTCCTAGAGCCATGAAATACATTAACATTGTTGGGCAGTTATGGCAACGGAAAAACAGTGTTAATATAGGGAGTAAGTAGGCACTTTATAGGCAAAGAGGACATGCCTTTTCTGTATGCAACGAGCTTTGCAAATTCTAACTCCACCCTAATTATAACTGCCTTGTTCTCATGAAGTTCACTGTCAGCAACTGTTTATTCACCAGGTACAATATTATGCATAATACACTGGGCTGAGAACTGTGAGGGATACAATTTGGAAAGACAGGGCCCCTGGTCTTAAGATGCCATTGAAAAGCACAGACTGTGTTCGGGAATCAGTAAGTCCAGTGTGTAGATGACAGCGTTAGTGGGGAAAAATGGAATACAGAGTTGAAAGGTGTATTGGAGCCAGATTGTTAGGTTTTTGAATGCAAAATTTATGTTAGGATGCTATTATTTGGAAAGTGGGGACTTACTCAATTTTTTTTAACATTAAAAGAAAATAATCAAATCTGTTTCTGGCTATTCACATTTTTTTGGTCCCATTGGTATCTTTTTTTAGATGGTACATTTTCAGTGAACAAAAACAGTATCTATTTTGCTTAATATCCAGTGCAATGTCATAGATTATGTGTAATATTTAGGTTCACGTAAATAATGGCTGTTCTTAAAAATTCACATGTTCTTATTATGGAATGATTAAAGGACCCTCATTTTTCTTAATATTTATTTAGCTAAACTATCATCCTCCTCACCAAGAAATAACAAGAAACCTAGGCAACTGTGGCAAATTATTTGCCCAAGAGGATCACTTTTAAACCCTAGTGAAGCTGGGAGCAGTGGCTCACACCTGTAATCCCAGCACTTTGGGAGGCTGAGGCGGGCAGATCACCTGAGGTCAGGAGTTCAAGACCGGCCTGGCCAACATAGTGAAACCCCACCTCTACTAAAAATACAAAAAGCCGGGCGTGATGGCGCATGCCTTTAGTCCCAGCTACTCGGGAGGCTGAGGCAGGAGAATCGCTTGAGCCTGGGAAGTGGAGGTTGCAGTGACCCGAGATTGCACCACTGCACTCCAGCCTGGGTGACAGAGTGAGACTCCATCTTAAAAACAAAAACAAAAACAAAAAACTTAGTGAAGCTATCAGGTATTGGAGAGCATGGAAATGCTATAAACCAATACATTCTATATTTTATTGATTCAGCATTTTTTCAATGTTTTGTCTACAGACCGATCCCAGGGGATTAACATATATTTAAATTACCTAACTTTCCAGTTGGACATAAACAATCTTATCCTTCTCTTTCATTGTCCTTTATATCTTCTGTGGGGTCTCCTGGGCTTGTGTAACTTGTCATAATGTACAGGATGTGAGGGATGCTACCACAGACAGACATCATATTGTAAATCTGAAGAATGGACAGAGGAAAACTTGCAACAGAATTAGAGGAAAGAAGAAATGATGGTGACTATTGCAAAGCCTGGAATGGTTCCCTTGGGAATTTAAGGAGGGAAAACAAGAGTTTCTGTAGTTTCCAGAAATAGAACTGCCTGCCAGCTTCCTTCCATCCTCCCTCTTAGCCTAGCTGCAGGAGAAGAACAGGCAGGCACATGCAGGCTGATGACTTTCCTGCTTGTGACAGCTCCAGATTACAAATGTGCAGAACAAGATTACAGTGCCAGCATTCCCAGGCCCAGGGAGCAAAGGCAGGTGGGCCAGGATGAGGTGAAGGAATATTAAAATGAAATAAAATAAGTACGGGTGATAATGAAAAGAAGAGGAAGTGTGGGGTAGTATATATGGTGTTAAGATGCTAGGAGAAGACTGAGGGCATGAGACAGAAAGCCCTGTACTGCCTGGGCGTGTATCTGAGAGATATGTGGGTGTGTTTGCAGAGGAAGTTGTGGGGGCATGTGTGTGTGCAGAATGTGTGTTAGGGAGGGGTTTTATTGGTATAGGAGTGGGAGGGTGTGTACAGCAGGGTGTGGAGTGCAGGGGTGGAGGGAAAAAAAAAGCGGAGGGAGGGAGGACTTTTATGGAGTGCCAGGAACACCCATTTCACAAAGGAAAATTGCCAGCTGCCAGCAAGTCAAATCTCCTTTGTGGGAACGGATCAGCTCCCCACAGTGGATTCTGGCCTCTGATCTGACCCCAGGATGTTTGCCAGATATTTGACCCCTGAAGGGAGGGACACAGTTTCTGGATTTTTACCACACCCTGATGCATGCTCTTTCCCAGGGACTGATGTGTTTGCTTATATATTATCATAGTGTTGGTCACAGGGCAGCATTGTTTGGCAGACAGTCTAGTGAATAGAACTGTAAGTTAGAAATAAATACTTTCCAGTCTTGGTTTGTGTGTGTGTGTCCTTTTTGATGGCCTTTGAAACCCTATGATAGTACTTCTGTGCCTTGGTTCCCAATTTTTCTAGTAACAAGAAAGAAAACATCAGCTAGATAAGGAAATATAGTGTAGAATTAATAACTGCAATGAATACATAATTTTAAAGACACATGGGTGACAGATTTTAATCTAGTATGAGAAATAACTTCTACTAATTAGAATTGTTCAAAACTAGGAGAGGTTAGCATAAAATGTGATATGTGTCATATTATTCTACATATTCAAGTGGAGCGAAGATGACCAGTTGTAGGGTGTTTAGGGGGAATTCCAGCAGCAAATAACAGTATACTTAAGATGCCTGAAGAATTATGCAAAAACTCTGAGATGTTATGATTCTAGGACTATAGTGTGCTTAAGTAATACAGAATTATCTTGAATATTTAAGTGTTATAAATATGAAATAATCAATACACAAAATGACCAAGGAACAAAATGTCCACTGCATGATTAGCACCTTTATTGGGCAACCAAGATGTATGGCATATAAATGCAGAAATAACTTGGGGCCCAAGTCTTCCACAGTAACCCCAAAACAAACTAAATATAGAGAAAGAAGGCTATGTTGTGTAGCAGGGAGAAGTATTCAATAAAAACAGGCTGAAACTCTTATCAGTCATTCCTGAATAGCCTCTATCTATTTCTATGAGAGATCGAGTCCAACTTAGTGGAGTACTGAAAGAATGCTAGAAGTGTTTTCTTCAGTGATTAAAAACTTTCAGATGTTTGTTGACCACCCAGTTCAGACATATCCCAGGTCTCTGTTTGAGAGATGGTAGAGGAGTCCTCAGAACTTCCTTAGCTTTCCAAAGGCTGTTAAGACTTCTCAACAGTCTTGTTGAGTCTTAGTGTTCTCATTCAGTCTAATGTACTTGGAATCACGTGGGGATCTATTAAAAAGTGATTCTGATTCAGTAGGCCTGGGGCGAGGCCTAAGATTCTGCACTTCTAAGAGATGCTGATGATGCGTGTCCACAGGCCACTCACAGAAGCATGGCTGTAGGTGAAAGCAGATAGGAAACTCTAGGTACCCTGGGCAAGGGCAGACAATGCATCAGGGGAAT
This sequence comes from Pan troglodytes, assembly GCF_028858775.2. Taxonomy (NCBI): domain Eukaryota; kingdom Metazoa; phylum Chordata; class Mammalia; order Primates; family Hominidae; genus Pan; species Pan troglodytes. The sequence goes on from NC_072411.2 coordinate 92,644,222, forward strand.
GAGATCAATACTACCCCATCCACAGAATCACAAAATTAAGAGTATAAAAGGAGAGAAGCCTTGTGATGCCATCTAAAAACCATCATTTGGCTCTTTAGTGGTGAATATAAGAGTTCTGTGTGGGCTGGACTGGAGTCTCCTTAGGGTGGTGATAATATGGTCTGTTAGGGTAAATGTCAGGGACTTCTTGGAAATTCCAGGTTCTGCTGTCAAGTAGATAAAGTTTGTTTTGGTCCCGTCTTCCCTGCTGATCTCACACTTCTTAAAACATGACTTTTCCTAAGAGGAAACTGTGATCTTTTCTTTAGGACAGACCTCAACAAATTGCCTTAATTTCCTCTACGGAATCAGATGAGAAGGAATTTAAGGTGTGGCCTTTCCCATGGAAGTCTTTAAGACTCCAAATTTTCAAGACACTACAGGATAAAGCTCTATCAGCAAAATGCCAAACTGTGACAGGTAGAAAAATATTGTGATGGGCGGGTTTGCTTAAATAGCTTTCTGATTCCTCCACAGACTGACATTACCCAGGATAACAGGAGTGGGGAGAAGTGTCAGTGTTGGGAAGGATTGTAAGAAGGGTGTCCATCTCGTTCTAACTGATTAGAATTGAGAAGGTTGCAGGATTAAAATATTGGTGCAAAGGAAAGACATTTGAGGACATGGAGTAGCTAAGGTTGTTAACCATTCTCCAAACGCTTATTTATTTTACTTCAATGAATCAGAAATAATTGGATTCCACCCTGTTTCTCTTCTCAGAACAGATAGTAACTAATGTTGTACCATATATTTTAAACTATACTAAGAATATAAGAATTACTTGCTTCAACCATCCACAACTTAGCTCACCAGCAGTGTTGTCCATCTGGAACATAACTAAAAACCAGGAATTATGCAAAAAGTTCCCTGAGTAGGCAAAATAGATGTCATTTTAAATTCATGCACTAAAGCTCATAAGAGCTCAAGGTTTTAGTATTTATATAATCAACATTTCCCACTTAATGGCAGTAATCCATTACTGAAAATCAGATGTTCTACATTTTAAAAGCTGACCAGAAACTATTTCCCATTATTTGGAATGGAAAAAAATATAATGTGTTACACATCAGCTTTAAACCAACAAATTTCTTAAAAAGTAACTAAAACACAGAAAAGTGTGTATATGTAAGTAACGAACTACCATATTATTATGTAAAATGATCAAACCATGTTTGCTGATCATCTAAGGATTGATACAGTTAATAGCTACTTTATATGCTGTGATGTCTCTGTTAGTACCAGTGACAGAGAAACTTACCTTAGTTGATAATGTACACTTTTTAAAGTGTGTGCACATGATTCTGACATTCTACAAATTATATTTCTTTTCTTATGTATTGCTTTGTTAAAAATGTTCTATTGAGTTATAAATATGCAAATATACATTTTTTCCTATAAAAACATAGCCAAAAAATGATATGTTGAGAGATATATATGTTCTATGAAGTTGGGTATTAAAAACCAATAAATATTCTATGGGAAAAATGTTAACTGGGGAGATATTTGCAGTACATGTCTAGTGCCGTGCTGGAGCCCATTTATATTGGTTCCCAAGAGATGACTGTTAAAGTTTTAGGAATTTTGCAATTCCTAAAAAGTCATATTGGTAACTTGAAATTGGCCACGATGGGAGTATTTACACCACAAAAATAGGCAAATGCTATAAATCGGGGATTCCCTCCAACTCCATGAAAGCTAGTAGTGCGGCATTTACCAGCATTCCACTGAGTGTTCCTATACTTTATCAAATGTAAGAGGTCACAGGTTGCTGGATGGACTGTATCATAGTAAGGATATGCTAGACTTGTGTTATAATAAAAATAACCTCCAAACACCAGTGGCTTACACAACAAAAGTTTATTTTATGCTGCAATGAGAGTCAATTGAGGCCTCTGTTCTACTTAGTCACTCGGGAACCATAAGCTGATAGAGGCTCCATTATCTCTATAAGAGGCTTCAGGGTTTACTGTGGTGTGAGCAAAGACATCTGGAATCAAGAGCTAGTTTTTCTATGCTTTGACCCACAAATAGCATAATTCATTTTCCACCTGTATCCCTCTGGCCAGAACTCATCACATAGCTCAGCCTACCTATAAGAGCGCCAGGACACATGAGGGAACAGATGGAATATTGGGAGACCACTGATACTCCTTTTACATATACACCATTATTTTATATGCCTCTAAGGAATAAAAACCCACTATCAATTAAACTATGACGTAAGGCTTTCTTAGAATTAGATATTTGGACATAGACCTTAAAAAAATCATTTATCTCTTTTTTGCATACCAAAGAAGGTAAATTAATCAAAATAAATTAGTTGAAGTGTTCTTTAAAACTTCTGCACATTTGAAGAAGGTTGGCTTCTGATTCAGAGTTGCTGGTATGTGCTTTTCTACAGAGCATCAGACTCTGTACGAGCAAGAGCAGGGGTGAGGAAGCATTTCTTAAAAGAGTGCTCTGTGATAGTCTTTAAGACTTTTGTCTAAACCATGGTCACACAGTATGCAAGTTTTAATTCTGGAGCTTTATCGATCATATGAAGATGTTCGTGGAGGTTTTCTAACAATAACAGATCCTCACTTTTTCCTCAATTGGCCTCAGAAGTTCCATTGTTTACAGCTTTGCAGCTGTCTGGTCAGGCCCTGACACTAACAGCCAAGTCACTACGTTTTCAGCAAGCTTGTTATTTAATGGACCAAGTTCTCATATAACTAAGAGGCAACTATCTCATGAATGCTGCTTGGCTAAATGTGATTGTGAGAAGTCATAGATTATAAGACCTATCCTGAAGTCAGAGATGTTGAAATGTAAAAATAGAGTGTGTTTTGGAATCTATTAAATGTCATACTTACCTAAGAGGAGCTTGAACTGAAATGCAGCCTTAATGATTTTTAAAAACTTGATGGGCAGAAGGAGAGAGGGCAACCTCTGTGATTTGAAAGTCATAGGTCTTTTTTTTTTTTTTTTTTAATCCCTAGAGATGACAGCTGGCAATCACTTTTAGGGAAGATTGTTCTTTCATTTTGAGAAAACAATCAGAATGAGTCATTTAGGTATTCAAACATAAATGAAGGCCTTGTTCTGAATTGGTGATTTTCAGCCAGGGTGACTCTGAGTGGCTAACATCTGTATTTTAACTCAACAGATTTTAAACGCCTGTTTTGTAATCTACAGGAATGTATCTCTGCATGTTGCGTCTTCCTTAGGTAAATACTGATTGTCTTCAAAGTGTAAATTTGGATTATACTGGGACTTAAAGTATCACATATTCATTTGGAGATTTGTATATATTCTTACTTAGAAGCAAAATCTGGCGATTTCATGTAGGATGTGCAGGCAAGATTTGCATCTCATGCTATCAGACAGACCACACAGAAGAGCAGAACTGGACTTGGTAGAGCTCAACCAGGCCTGGACTGTCAATGTCTGAGAGCCACATCAGGTTGAATCATCTACAGTGTATTGATGTTGGACTGTTGTGTTTTCATGCATTGTCCTAATGGGTGCCATGGGACATGTTCATGGTTTTACTGGTCTTGTAATTTTAGGAAAAGTACTAAGATGCTGGTGCCAATAAATGATAAGTGAAGAAGTAGGCCGTTCCCTCTTTGGCGCCTGGCCATGGATCTGTGCTTGGAGTTATGGATATCTTTGGCCTGCTTCCAAGTTTGGGTTGATAGGGATGGGAACTAAACAGGCATATCCCTATTGAGGACTGAGAGTGGGTTCCAGCCTCTCTGGGTTCAGGAGTAAGCTAGCAGTAGTAGTACAAAAATGTGCTTCCCCTCTGTTATTCCCCAGCCTTCAGTTAAACTTGTTAAAAGTGCAACTTTGTCTCTGGGGGCTAGAATGAAGTAAGTGAAGGTCTGTTTCACACTGAGATGACATGACAAAGTGGAAAGTAGAATGCTTTCCTTTGAGGTCAAAGAGGTAGGGTGGCAAATTAAGAGTGAAAGGTTTTTTTCTGCAATCACATTCACAATAGGGAATATGGAAGCCTGAAGAACATGGAAGACCAAAAATTTTCTTTGAAGCAAGCATAAACACTGAAAGAAATGAAAGGAAAAATCCACCATAGCTCCCTGGAACCAGGTCATGGTCAAATAGTGCCGCAAATCTCAGCTGATGTCCTGGGTCCTAAGAAATCACTTTCTCCTAAGAAATCATACTCAGTACAATTATGGGTGTTCATCATGACAGCTCCAAGTCCTCAAGAAAATGTTAAGTTTGTCAAACTTGTGTAAGAGCACATAAAAATTCATGCCACTGCTGAGAAAGACTTTTACACAATTTGTTAATATAAAGAAAATATGGCCAGGCATGGTGGCTCATGCTTATAATCCCAGCACTTTGGGAGGCCCAGGCAGGAGGATTACTTGAGGCCAGGAATTTAAGACCAGACTGGGAAACATAGCAAGGCCCTATCTTTTCAGAAAAATTTTTAAAAATTAGCTAAGTGTGGTGGCACACACCTGTGGTCTCAGCTACTTGGGAGGCTGAGGTGGGAGAATAGCTTGAGCCCAGTAGTTCAAGGTTACAGTGAGCTATGATTACACCACTGCTCTCCAGCCTAAGTGACAGATTAAGACTCAATCCAACAAACAAACAAAAAACAACAATGAAAGAAAGAAAGAAAGAAAGAAAGAAAGAAAGAAAGAAAGAAAGAAAGAAAGAAAGAAAGAAAGACATAATGTACTAGCTTAACTTCCAGTCAGTTGGAAAGCTTGGTTACTGTAGATGTTGATATCCCTGAGAAACCTGGATAACCAGAGATTTGCTGTGTTCAGTCCATGGCACAGGCACTGCAGGACATTTTAAAGACAAACATGGTATTTTCCCTGAAAGCATTTGGAAACGTTCCCTGTGTGTTTCTAACAATGCTCTAGCAGCTCATATGAATCTAACAAGGATGAATTTATCTAAATCTTTCTTTATCCTATTTATATTTGTGGACTATGCAACATCTTGAGGATAATGAGTTCCATATGTTTACTACCCACTGTATAAAGTAATGCCATCTTTTATTTATCTTTAAACTACTTTCATAGAATTTCAATGGGTGCCCCTGAATTTTAGCATTCCAGGATTTGAATATGTTCTCACTTTAGGGCTGCCTCTAGCCCATACAGGCCTCTATGCAGATAAGAAACAGCACCCACTCTGGGTGCTTAATTTAGAATGGGTGCTCCCTCTTTCGGACAGATACAGCCTTATGCCAGATGCATGGCTCAGTGAGTGGAGCATGGGCTAGATTTCAACCCCAGTCTAGTCCCCTACCCCCATGTCATGCCCTTGGCTAGGTGCCCTTGCAAAGTACAACTGGTACAGCCATATACAGCAGCCAGGCCTCACCATAGAGGTCCTACAAAGAGTACAGATTTTTGGTCATATCCTCTCTCAGGTATCATCTCCCTAAAGGATCATAGTCTTTCTGTTGATTCCTAATTTCGATCCTATTGATCCTTCTCTGCCTTCCTCGAGATATGGGGCTCAGGCTGAGGGGCAGTCCAGGCACTCTGCACTCTCCTTGGGACCCTCTGGATCCAGCGACAGTCATCAGGCTGTTGGGCTCTAGGGCAGTTACAAAACAGGGGCCAGAGGAACCAGTCAATAATGGATTCCATTTGTAGAGCTTCAAACAAATAACCCAGAGAGGATCATCTTATAATCATAGCTTAGCTTAATGTCCCCTAGACACACCGTTTGCTTATTGCCCACACAGAGAGTTGTTGGAAACTTTTCTATCCCTTGTCTAAGCTTGGTGAGGTTTTTCTTCATTTTCTCTCCATCAGTTCAGAACTGTACCAACTGCCACCTATCAGAATTCGTTCTGTATTCCCCTTTCAAAAACATATTCAATGCCTAAATCATACAATAACTAGCAATAATATAAGGACAATACAACTTTTAAAAAATACTGAAGATCATGATTTTTTTAATAAAGTCTAACCCTATTCTTTTTAGATTCACTCACCTAGCACAGTGTCTGACACATGATTGATACTCAATGATGAATGAATGGCTAAGTACCCTCCAAGTCAGTTTCGTTTTGGTTTTGTTTGTTGTTTATATATAAACAGTCTGTTGTAAACATTTGCAAGACCTGCATTCTCCTTGTTCTCTCAGTGATCACTGGAACTTTAGTGATACATGGATCATGTATTAGATCCTTTTAGCATGTTGAGTATAGCACTTAGTCATCTAGTGAAATTTAATGTGATTGTCTAACATTCTTTCATCTCAGATCTTTGTCCCCATATTTAAAATATATCAAGTATTTCTAAAACAAAACTTTCAGTTTTGGTTATATCAGTAGATAAAATGTTTACATATTTTTCTTCCTTCTACTATAGTAGAGATTTTCGGGGAGAGAAACATTCAATACCAACCCCAACTAAGAGGTTTTTATCCTAAGCACCTTCTCTTCAATGAAGAATTCTGTTACTTCAAATTGTTTAGTTAAAAATGTTTTAAAATTTTATTAGAAAAAATTTTAAACACATAAAAAGAGTTAAAAACAGTAAAAGGAACTAACAGATACCTATCATCCTGATTCAACAATTATCAATAGCGCTTGAATTTAATCTATTTAAAAAATATATGCCTTGACTTCTATTGTCCCTCCTGAGGTGGAAATTTTCGGGTTCTTTCTCCTCTTGTGAGAATTTTCATTTTCATCTCTTGTGGAAGGTTGAAAATTTATTTATGTAATCACATAAGTTCCCACCACTTCCATGTACATCGTACACACAATGATATGAGATGCTAATTCAATTCCCAGTCACCGGCTGTTCAAGTGCCACTCCCACATTGCTGCTAGATAGTTCTCTGTCCTGATCGAGACACCATTCTGTGGATCTCTCACATTTTTGCACACCTTGTGAGCAAAGCACCAACTTGCTCTTTCTTCCTGTAAAAGGATGTTTGTATAGTGAAGAGCCTTGAAAGCTGGAGCTAGTGTCTCTCTCTGGAGCAAAGGGCAGGCGTACTTACAGACCATTATAAAAGATTCAGTTTCCCTAAGCTCAGGTTCTCCTCCTGTAACCCGAGCTGCTGCAAGGGATGATGTCACCTGACCCTCTGTGCCACCTGTTGGAATTGGGACTTGAGGAACAAAGGCAAAAACACGGATACTCTGGCTATTGCTATTGATGTGAATAATAAGCCATTCTTCATCGCTGATCTTGGAATCTTGGGTTTTCCATGAAACTATGGCAGGCTAATTTCTTGGTCTGCAAGTAGGGCAAAGGTCAGACTCTTCACAGTTCTTCACAGTTTGGTAATGATGGTGAGATGCTGACAAAGACATGGCTTTCTGGAAGAGGAAAGATGAGTAGTCCACAAGCCTATTAATAGGATTTGGGGACGTTCATAGGACTTAGTAGTGAATTGACCAAATTGTATGGCCAGCTGGGGAATAAATTGTCCTCTACTTTACTGCTATTGCTAGTGAGAAGGAATTGAGAAGGTAATTGTAGGAACTGCAGGTTGAGTATCAGGAAGTAGGCTCCGAAATAGTTGTTCAAATAGTGCGCTGCTTGTTGCTAACTTTGCTCTGGGTGAGGGAACTTCCTCACCAACCGAGGGGTCAACCTCAAATTTCTCCCACTGTAACAGCCAGCACTAAGATTCCTCTCTTTCAGACAAGTTAGAGACACACATCTACACTGAGCATGAAAGGAGGAAAATCTACCTACCAGTGTGGGCAAAACCCAGACAAATCATTGGAACTGTGGCTGGTTAGCTTAGCAGATGAGGCTTTGGGTAAGTAAAGCTTATTAAGAAAAAATGGCAAAAGTTGGGCTTCTTTATAGCTCAAAACCTCCTGTAATCTCTAACGCAGATCTTAAATCCAGTTGGAGATGGCAGTAGAAAGTCTCAGACATTTTTGCAGTGGGACCTGGTGGCTAAAAGGGAACTTTGGCCTTCTTTGGAAGATTTTCCTGAAAAAGAAAAACTCCTGTGGGGAACCAGAGATGAGGCATTGACTAGGATCCAGGCTTTTAATGGTCTAGATTGGTTTTATAATGTTGGTGGATGATAATGAGAAAATAATCTCTCAATCTTTCTGTCTCTTTCTCTTTCTTCCCCTGACCTAAGCTAGGTTAAGGAAAAATGATTAGAGATGGGGCCAAGGTCTTCCTGTCCTCAAGGGGTATGAAAGACCATACACATTCATCCCAGTATGGCGGGGAATCTTGGAGAGAGAATCAAACTTTTATGACTCTGTTGGATACAGAACCTACCTAGACCTGTGGGAGGAAAAGGCATGCAAATTCAGTTAGTGGGGTTAGGCAGGGTTCACAGTGGGGAAAGAAAGCTAGCCTGACCTTGTGGATGGGGTCCTTTGGGCCAATTCAATGTGCTGTTGCTGCTGCTTCCACATCACAATGTAAGTAGGAATTGATGCTTGTACTTGCCTGTCCCATAACTGCCAGAAAAGAGATTATCCTAATTGAGAAGAGCTGTCCAAAGCCCTCATTATATAGATGACAGCTTGTTGATTGGCAAGTCAGAAGCCTCAGTTTAGTCACCCTTATCAGAGGTGGCTGATAAACTCTGACAAAATTCACGGGCCTGTTGACCAAGAAAAGTTTCTCAGTACTATGTGGTTGGATACATATCACTCAATTTCTTTCGTAGTCAAGGAAAAACTGCTCTCTTTGATCCCTACTACCAAGTATTAGAGACAGTATGTACCTCACTAGAGAATTCTATTTGAATATCTTTATATGGGCTAACTTTCAAATCAGCATCTTCTGAGTGGGACCCAAATGAATAAGCTGCATTGGAAGCTATCCTGCAAGTTATAACACACTCTCTACTTTGGGGCCCCATCACCCTAATGACCCTTCTGGACTACAAGTCTCTCTGACTGATGATTTTGTTGACTGGAGCCTCTAGCAAAAGGAGGTCATTTCTACCCAGAGATTCCCCCTTGAGGTTTTAGACTCATCACCTCCCTGATGCAGCTACCAGGAATGCCCCTTTTGAAAAAGTGGCTATTAGCTTGCTATGTGCTCTTGTCAACACTGAGTGCCTGACCCTTGGAAGCCTTGTGCCTTTCTGACGTGATATTCCTATTTTGGGGTGAGTCTTTTGGATTCAATGACTGACAAGTGGGGAAGGACCCAATAAGCTTCACTAGTCAAATGTGATGAAAATGTCACATTTAAGAACACAACCAGCATGACTTCAGTAGCATCTAGGCTTTACCAGTAAGACTGGTACCTATTGCTTTGGGGGAATACTCTATCCACACTGCCAACTGAAGCAATGTCACTGGTTCTACAAGGTCTTCAATTCACAGCAGTTTCCCTAGAATCCTGGGCCTGGTTGGTTCAATTAAGCCAAAACCTGGTGGTATTCACTGGGCTGCTGTGGCTGTTCAACCTCAGTGTCAGCAACACAAAACCAAAAATGAAGGAGGTTGCTCCACTCCATGGACAGAACTCAAGCTGTTCTCATGGCTCTGGCCAATGCTATCCTTGAAGAACCCTGTTATATTTTTTACTGATTCGAGCCATTGCCAATGGCCTACCTGTTTGGTCTGCCACTTAGAAACTAAAGACTGGCCAATTCAAATACCCCTATTTAGGACTGCAAACTGTGGAGATAAATTGTGGCTGCTGAAGGAATTGTCTGGATGAAGCCTATGACAAGAATCCAGTCTCTGATAGAGTACCAGGACTCAGGTTGCTGATTAAGCCTGTTCTGCCCAGATTGCCATCATTGCTGCCTGGGTCCATCACCATAATGGACAAGGAAACACATCCATGGTCACAGACTGGGCACAAAGTAAAGGTCTCTATGTTCCTGATGCAGGTGCTATGACTGCATGCCAGACTTGGAACTTCTGCCAAAAGTTGCAACAAAGGGAGGACACATCACATTGGGCATTGACCCACCTGCGATGGCAGATTGACATTTGACTTTTGATTCCCTCTCACGACAGTCCATGGGACCTCACTGCTGTGGACTCTTCCAGATTATGGTGTTTTTGTTCCAGTTGATCATCCAATTCTGGCCACACCATTATGGCATTTGAAACTAATCCATGCCATGTTTTGGGCTGTCTAAATGATCTGAAGTCTGACACTAGTGTGCCTTTTATCACAAAAGTCATTCAACAGTGTGCTGATGTTGAAGTTATTTGATGAACCTTCCATGCTCGTCAGCTGAGCCATCTGTGGGCATCTGGTATTGTGGAACATTGGAATGGTCTCCTCATTAACATCTCCTATTCTTCTTCCCTCACCTTCTCCTGATCAACACACCTTAGTAAGACAATTGATCATTCAATGCCACTCTTACTGGGAAGGGATCATTTACTCTCAGTTGCTTCCTGGGTAATGATTAGGAGCAAAGAGGTGAGAGTTATATAGACTTATTTTAAAAATTCAGGACTCTGCCCAAATATTCCTGGGCATGATGTTTTTATTTTTCTCCTAACGGCAACTCCAAGCCAGTCTGGTTGGTTCATCTGCTAACTGTTGTGAGTAATAAAGCCTTTTGTCTTAACCAGATTCTTATTCTTATTTCCTTATTTCTTCTACCAGAATTCATAAAACTATGGCAGGCTAACTTGTTAGCTTGCAAGTAGGGTAAAATATCAGATCTTCATAGTTCTTGGCTATATTCCCACAATGAAGAACAGCCTGGATTATAAAACATGTACAGCACACAGCTGTACAGAATGAGGCTTGCTTTTTATTTTACCTTTCTGCCTAGTGTGCCCAAACTGACAGTGATAACTTTGTGACATATGCTCTTATGGACTCAGCAAGATCATACTAAGAACATTTTGACAAAAAAAGGAAATAAGTAGGATTCAGGCACTATTTGTTCCCCCCTTGTATTGCCATGCAGGGGGAGAAATTTTATGTTTTCTTTGCCAGTTGCCATCATACTTAGAGGGTCCAGGGTGTGATGACTTATAGGAGAGTGTGCCACTTAATGACCCTTCCTCAGTGGTGACAATGTGTACAACAAAGAAACTAATTACAGTAAAGATTGTCTGCAGCTCAAATCAGAGTTGCCTAATTGAGTCTAATATCATTGCTGATAGCTATGAATATGTTCAAAGAATTTGTTGTGAAAGCACCTCTCATGTTTACTATTGTGATTCCACCTCCATGCAATGAGATTACAGTTCAGAAGGTTCCTAGTACTGTAGGGATAATGCTAGCTTGCTCTGCATGTGTGTGCGTGTGTGTGTGTGCTGCCCTTCAGAACCTTTTCATGCACTCAAACTCAGGTAAAGTAAAAGAGCTGTTTTCTCATTTGTTAACAAAGGTTTCTGTGGTCACTATAAAGCATGACTTCCAAAAGTGATTATTCATACTAGTCAATATGTGACAGTTCTGATACACAGTTTTTCACATGTCTTCACACACATGCGATAGCTACTGCTCATGGAAACCTTGTGAGGATTAGGGCCTGGAGACTAAAGAAAGCCCACAGACAGACCTGAAAATTGCCATGGCCAGCAGCCCAGCAACTGGACATAACACATTATTGTTGTTAGGGAATCTGTGGATGATTCAATAAGCATTTGTTGAGTGTCTACTATTTGCAGGTATTTTACTGGACACTAAGATACACAGATGCTAAAATGTTTGCCCATGAAAAACTAGCAGGCTAGTGGGGGCAATCATAAATAGGCCTATAAATCAAGAACTACAAAATGTTAAATGGGAATATGGAGGAGGAAATGATTAATTCTTCTTGCAATTAAAAAAGAAAATTGAGAATGCAAAGTGCTTTTGGGGTCCTCTACTGTGTTTAAGAGTGTTGCATATAGTCCTGTATTCTATGCACTGTGAGGCTCAGACCCCTCCCCCAGAGGTGCAGGGGGGGAAAGTAAGCTTTGGAGACACATAGCTCTGGGCTTGAATTTCAGCTCTGCCATTAACAATGACTTGGTTATGTAACTGCCAAGTTTAACCTCTGTTGAAATCCAGTTTAACCTGGTATCACCTCACTGAGTTATGGAAATCAAAGGAGATAACCAATCTAAAGTGTATGTATAGTAGTTCCATAAATGTTGTTCTCCCTTCTCTACACTTCACTCTCATCCCTACATTGAGTGATGTAGAAAAGTCAAGTCATCTGTTTACTGGGAATAATCACCTGATTGCTCTTTAAGGGGATGCAAGGCAGATCTCAGAGTATTTTGGAATGTGAAAGCCAAATAATTGACTAAGTACAGGAAATAAAGAAACTAAGGGTAACAACAACAACACTTTTTGCTGGGGGCTTTACATATATTCTCTTTTTTTATCTTCACAAAAACTTCATAAGGGAGATAGTGTTTTCCCCATATTTGATGATAATTTCCTTACCTACTATAATATTTTGTATGGCTTAATTCATTTTATGTTGTGTATGTTACCCTCCAAAACCTAGAGACAGGCTCTTTTTTGTTAGAAAGGCTCCCAAATTTCGGTATACTGCAACCAGATGAGAATAGTTGGCTGTATCCACCCAATACAGATGGAGCAATAAAGCCTAGCATAAATGTGCTTGATTGATTTAGAGCTTGGTATATTTTCCACATTTGTATAGTGAAGACATACTTCTGTATTAAGAGTAATTAATTCAAAATGTAAAATTTCTTAAAAATAACTGGTATAGAAAATAAATCTGTTATCTTTTAGTTTCTTTTTCACAAACTTAATGTTATTCAGAGTTCACGATCAGACTGTTCCTCTATTACTCATCCTGAGTCTTAGCTGAGGGTCAGAACTCTCCCAAGGCTTGGGTATGGCCATAAGGCTCCTGACAAAATTAGTATCAAAATAGTTTTTCTCTCAATTGGCTATGTCTTATGCTATCTCAGGCAAAAGGACATTGAAAAGAAGACTTTTTTTGCTTATGTTTGTAAAACTCCCGATCAGCCGCAAAGGCATCTGCCATGCCCTAGCTTCTCTGCTTAGATGCTTCTGTTGGCTTTCCCATATTACTTAGTGTACATAAGAAGTGGTTCTAACCAAAAGATCCCAGAATACAGCATGACTTGAAAAAGAAAGTTCATTTTATCATGTGATACAGATTGAAGGTGAGCAATGGAGGCCAGCCAGAGGGCTCTGTCCCATGCAGTCATTCAGGAAAGCAGGTGCCTCTATCTTCTTCACCATGCCCCAGGGTATTTTTCTGGTTAAAGTTGGGTTGATGCCATGTCTGAGTTCCAGCCTGAGGGAAGAGTGAAGAGTCTTCTCTCTTGTGGTTGTGTCCCTCAGGAGATGACCAAGAAGCTGCATACATTACTTGTCTTCATTTCCCAATGGTCTGTGCTTAGGCATAAGATCATTCCTTTATAACCAAATGGCCATGTGTCTAGCTAGAACTCAGAGAGTTCTAGTACAAAAGTCAGGAAAGAATGGACACTGAGAGATAGTAATCTCAGCCACTCCCTCTAAGACAAAAGTTGAAACAGAACTGTTGCTATATAATGGAAGATTGGAACTTCCCCCACCCTTGCTTTTTTGTTCCCAGTTGGGAGGTATTTTTCCAATTTTAAAGTTTTTAATATTTCTCTCCCACTATCATCCTTCTTACATGGTAGCTTCTAGCTGTGTCCTCAACAGCTTCCCAACTGGCATCCTGCCTATACTCTTGTTTCCCCCAAATCTACTGTTAACTCAGAAGCCAGTGGGATCTTTATTAAATGTAAACTAGGCAACATCACTTCTCCACCTGTAACTCACCAATGACTTCTCATGTGATGAGAATCAAACTAAACTCATTGCCATGGCCTGAAGGCTGCCCTATTGGCTCTGCTTACTTCTCTTCCTTCTCTGCTCTCTGCCACTGTCTTTTGTTTGTTTGTCATTGCTTTTGTTCCCTGAATATAGTGAGCTTGATCTCATCTTGGGTCTTTCCCTCTTGCTATTCCTTTTACTCGAGGTCCTATCTTCACAAAGTTGCCTTCTTCTAATATTCAGGCCTCAACCCCAAGGTAACCTCTTCAGCAAGGACTTCTCATAGCTACCATAACTAAAGCAGCCACACACCCACCCCCGTCACCATCCATGATGTTACCCAAAAGTATCTCCTTTAAAACATACATCATGATCATTATTATTATTTGGTTTACATGTCTATAGTATAGAAACATGTCTTGTTTGACCCTCTATCTAGAACTCCCAGCAACTCTAAACACATTATAGGCACTTGGTGAATATCTGTTAATGGAAAGGTTTGATCTCTGTAAAATGGCAAAACTATTTATCTAACAGCCATTAGCACAGGGCCTTGCACATGGTAGGTATTCAAAAAATATTTATATTTTAATGGTTTTTTTCTTTTTAGAGATAGTATCTTTCTCTATTGCTCAGGCTGGAGGGCAGTGGTGTGATCACAGCTCCTTGAACTCCTGGGCTTAAGAGAGCCTCCAGCCTCAGACTCCTGAGTAGCTGGGACTACAGGCGTCTGCCAGTACACCCGGCTAATAAACGTTTATTGAACGAATAGAGTTAGCTGCAAATCCCAGTAAATCAGAGGGACAAGGAGTACCATCTGAGAAGTCTTTACATAAACATTTTGTGCTTAATTACTACTTTTTCTGAATATTAAAGTAAATAAGCTGTGTAAAAAATACAGAGAGGTATAAAGAAAAGTTCCACTTCCAAATAAAAATACAAACGTATTAACATCTTGGTAAGTATTTATATAGACTTATTTCCTATATGCATCCACACATACAATTTTTAAAAATTGGTATCCTATCATATATGCAGTTTAAACAGAAAGCTTGCCGAGTACACTCGCCAAGAAATCATGCTTATTTTAAAGTATGGAGATGTACATTAAAATAAATTAGGTTGTCATCTGATCTTTGACAAGCCTGACAAAAACAAGAAATGGGGGAAAGGATTCCCTATTTAATAAATGGTGTTGGGAACACTGGCTAGCCATATGCAGAAAACTGAAAATGGACCCCTTCCTTACACCTTATACAAAAATTAACTCAAGATGGATTAAAGACTTAAATGTAAAACCTAAAACCATAAAAACCCTAGAAGAAAACCTAGGCAATACCATTCAGGACATAGGCATGGGCAAAGACTTCATGACTAAAACACTAAAAGCAATGGCAACAAAAGCCCAAATTGACAAATGGGATCTAATTAAACTAAAGAGCTTCTGCACAGCAAAAGAAACTATCATCAGAGTGAACAGGCAACATACAGAGTGGGAAAAAATTTTTGTAATCTATCCATCTGACAAAGAGCTAATATTCAGAATCTAAAAAGAACTTAAACAAATTTACAAGAAAAAAACAACCCCATCAAAAAGTGGGCGAAGGATACAAACAGATACTTCTCGAAAGAAGACATTTATGTGGCCAACAAACATGAAAAAAAGCTCATTATCACTGGTCATTAGAGAAACGCAAATCAAAACCACAACGAGATACCATCTCACACCAGTTAGAATGGTGATCATTAAAAAGTCAGGAAACAACAGATGCTGGAGAGGATGTGGAGAAATAGGAACGCTTTTACACTGTTGATGGAAGTGTAAATTAGTTCAACCACTGTGGAAGACAGTGTGGCGATTCCTCAAGGATCTATAACCAGAAATATCATTTGAACCAGCAATCTCATTAGTGGGTATAAACCCAAAGGATTATAAATCATTCTACTATAAAGACACATGCACACATATGTTTACTGCAGCACTGTTCACAATAGCAAATACTTGGAACCAACCCAAATGTCCATCAATGATAGACTAGATAAAGAAAATGTGGCACATATACACCATGGAATACTATGCAGCCATAAAAAAGGATGAGTTCATGTCTTTTGTAGGGACATGAATGAAGCTGTAAACCATCATTCTCAGCAAACTGACACAGGACAAGAAAACCAAACGCTGCATGTTATCACTCATAAGTGGGAGTTGAACAATGAGAACACATGGACACAGGGAAGGGAACATCACACATTGGGGCCTGTCAGGGAGTCAGAGGCTAGGGGAGGGATAGCATTAGGAGAAATACCTAATGTAGATGACAGGTTGATGGGTGCAGCAAACCACCATGGCACGTGTATACCTATGTAACAAATCTGCATCTTCTGCACATGCATCCCAGAACTTAAAGTATAATAATAATTTAAAAATTAGGTTGTATGCACCACCACTTACATATTTTAGGTGGTGATTATAGCACAGAATAAGGTTTGCATGGACATATCTATCAGCAGCTGGACCTGTGCCCCATGTCAGGGGCCCTCTGCAGAGCAGGGGAAAATGAATTCTCTAGAAAAGTTTGTCAAGTCTGTGATGCTACTTATTTTTACTTAGATCTAAATCTTCTTTCTTCCCATAGAAAAACATTGGTCGCTTGTCTTTTCATCTCTTCTAGCAAAGGTTGGTGAATATTATTGGAAGGAAACTATCAAGATACATATTTTTACCTTTACTATAAATTTGTGTATAATTCAACTCTTCTGATGAAATTGTATGGTGATGTCAGGGGTGCTGCTGTCTCTGGGTAGTAAGAGAAAACAACTAGATTTGGAAATCTGGCATACAAATGCATATAAATATACAAATGACATTTATACATCCCAACATACTCATTCACCCATGAATATATATATTTGGCATCAAGTCACTAAGCATAAAAATGTTGTAGGTGTTTACAACTTTTTAAAAAGGGATTATTTGCATTTTCTTTACAGTTTTCTGGACAGGCACAGTGGCTCACACCTGTATCCCAGCACTTTGGGAAGCTGAGGCAGGGAGATAGCTTGAGCCCAGAAGTTCAGGACTAGCCTGGGCAACATAGGGGCACCCCACCTCTACAAAAAATTTTTTCTAATTAGTTGGGTGTGGTGGTGTGCTCCTGTGGTCCTAGCTACTGAGCAGGCTGAAGTAAGAGGATCGCTTGGGCCCTGGGGAGTTGAGGCTGCAGTGAGCCATGATCATGTCACTGCACACCAGCCTGGGAAACAGCAAGACTCTGTTTCCAAAAAAAAAAAAAAAGCTTTCTAATTTCTAAAATAGACTGTGTGAAGAGTTAGGAATTTGGGCTAAGAGATAAAGGGGAGAAAAAAAAAGCCCTGGGAAAAGAATTGGAAAAGTCTGAGTATAAATATAGTTTTTGTACTTTTGGCTGAAGTCTCTTAGAGCTTGTGAATAATAAAGACTACATTACTATCCACAAAATAACTTTCTTGGAAAAAAAATGTTACCTGAAAATTACCTGCTGTGTTGATGAGGGCCTGGAGAATGAGAAGACAAAAAGAGCATCTAACTGAAAGGGGTGGTAGAAAGAATGTCCATGTAGCAATCAATGTTAAAATGTACAGTAAAAACTTCCAGGACAGAATAAAAACCAAACTGATGGAGGTGCCCAACACAGTAGTTGCGAATCCCAGGCTAAGGCACAGCCACAGTTCTAAAACCTTGGAATAAAAGAAACAGTGCCTCTGATTATTTATCACAATGCTTTCTTCAGAACTTTTATTTGAGGAGATGGGGTGAGCAAAGAAATAAAAAAAAAAACAACTCTGAGCATTCTTTGCTCATCCAATTTGAAAGTGGAATTTCTCTACTGGAACTGCTGATTTGTAAGGCCACCAGTTTACATGAGTTTCAAAGGGCTTTAACAGTTCAGTTATGAAAATATTCTACTTGTTTATGTTCCAATACCATACACACACCTCTCCCATTTATACCTCTAGGCTAGTGTTTCTCAGTCTCTGAACTATTGATATTTGGGGACAGATTCCTCTTCATTGTCTTCTTCGTTGTGGGGCCATCCTGTGTATTGTAGGATGTTCAGCAGCATCCCTGACTCCACCAACTAGATGCCGGTAGCACCTTCCCTCTCTCCCTACCGACAACCCCCATAGGACAAACAAAAACATTTCCAGACATTGCCAAATGTTTCCTGGGGAGGGGAGAGCAAAATCACCCCTGGTTGAAAACCACTGTTTAAGGCTGAGATGAAGACCTTTAGTGAGAGGGAAGAGAAGACTCTTGGGAGAATAAGGAAAATGAGGGCTTCCTCCAGAATTCAGATATTTATTCTCCAAATTCTTCTACTTATGGAAGTTACTCAAAGATGCTTACAAGTGTTTTTAGGAAATTGATCTTATTCCAAGGCAAGCCAATATTACAAATATTATTTTAAACTGTAACTTATAATTGCTTTTCTACACTTCTTAATGGATATAAGCCTTTGTCTTAAAGAATGCTATTGATTCATTCATTGTTTTCATAACTTGTGGTGCTGCCAGCCTTCCACTTGGAATGGCATCAAGTCATGTTTTGCTTTCATCCCCAAAACTTTGCAAACTACTTTGAGGCATTGCTGAAAATACATTTTAGTGGAATAAGTTAGGCTTTACTGCGATTCTCAAATTTAAGAACCCATTTTATCTACTAGCTAGCAAAGCAACCATTTTAAATTGGAATGTAATAGTTACCTAGATCCATGTTGCCATGTTGCTGCACAGACTTAAAATATTTTACTACCAGCGAAATTGTACTTTGCATATAATACTAACCTTGCCAAATAACCTTATGACCAAACCTCATATCTTGAGTGACTAACGTTAATATACCTTAATCTGAAGTTTAAGAGTACTCCCTTATTCAGCATTTACATCTTATCTTGATTTATATTTTTCTCCAAATAATAGAAAAACACTGCAAATGGTGTTTTGTTTTGTTTTTAGTGGCTCTCTAGGCCCCTTTTTCTCAATTTGTTTCAACCAACATTTATCAAACAAGGAGTATGGGCCAGGACTTGTGCCAACTTTAAGCAGATTTTAGTCATAAAATCAGATGTGTTTCTTCTAAAATCATGCTGTAATTTATTCTCCATTATTTTGATATTAGTGAAGGTTAACTACTGCAAAAGTTATCAGTTTCTCCATCTATAAATAGAGGACAGAAATCAGGAAATAGAAGAGAGAAGCTATAAAAGGCAGGCTAGATTTGTACAAAACTACACATCTAGCTTATATGACTCAAAGATGTGGTGAGAATTCTGTTTCCTGTCACTTTACTACTTGGCATCAAGTAGATGAAAAAAAAGCTGAAGCTTTTGGGCTAAACTTTTATTTTCATCTGGATAGATGGCAGGCCTCGAGGAACATCACAGGTAAAACTCTTGAAATGTCTATAACTTCAGATGAGTTATGGACAAAATATATACTTTCTGGCCTATAATTTGTTCACTGTATTTTTCCATATTTGCTACTGATTAGTAATATATTAAGTATCAGTCAGTAGGAATAGTATTAATATTGCCAATGCATTTAAAAATTTTAATTTTAACTCTAATTTTTACTTGCTTTTTGATTCTGTGTCTTTTACGTTAGGTGCTGTGCCCCTAGTCAGGAATCAGTTTACTTGGCTGTGTAGGAGTTATGTAAAAATTTCCAAATGATATAAGCCAGGTGTTCACAGCTCGCTATGCATCGAAACTACACTGGAAGCTTTCCAAGAGTAGGTGTCTGTTACCTATAGCAGGGATGACAAAGATGGCACGTGGGCCTATTTTCACTGTCCCTTAGGCAAGTCATCTTCACAAACTCACCGACCTTGCAGTGCCCCATCCCCCCATCCCAATCATGTTCCCTCTCCCTCACCTGGGAGGACTATCCTTGGCAAGAGTCAGATCCAATGGCCTCTTCCCGCACTGCTGTGAAGAGTTTATGGGAGCACAGCGGCTTTCACACACACTCTCCTGCTGTACAGCGCCATCCTAGCTGCCCCTGTGTGTGTCACTTCCTACATCTCTCACTGGTCTGAGCGGTACAGAGCAACTAGAACCTTAGAAAATTAGTTTTCAAAGGTTTCTTATCTTAGTTCTGTATGTCACAGTACACAACACACTTGCCATCTTAGCAGTGGTATTTTACAAACATTCCCTCTTGCTCTTCCTCTCATTCCTTTTCCTGTTGTTTCTAACTCTCATTGCTTGATTATTGGCTCTTCAAGGAGAAGGAAGAAATAGGTTAAAACCCAACTAGAAGATACTGGGGGAGGAAAGGGGACTCACTAGAGTAGAGTACAAGGGGAGGGTTATCAGTGTTAGTCTTAGAATGAGGCTAGTGCTGCCAGACTAGAAATTATTTGTCTGGCGTGTGCTATTGTTTGAATGTCATTTGTCTTCGCCAAAACTCATGTTGAAATTTAACCCCCAGTGTGGCCCTGTTGGGAGGTGTGGCATAGTGTGAGGTGTTTGGGTCATGGGTGTGGATTCTTTATGCAGAGAAGAATGCCCTCCTTGGGGTGGGTGAATCCTTGCTTTCCTGGAGAATGGATTAGTTTCTGAGAGACTGGGTTGTTAAAGAGAGTCTGGCTTCCTTGGTTTCTCTTTTGCTTCCTCTCTTGCCATGTGATCTCTTTGCACGTGCCAGCCCCCTTTTCACCTTTTGCCATGAGTTGAAGCAGCCTGAGGCCCTCATCAGATGCAGATGCCCAGTCTTGAACCTTCCAGCCATCAAAATTGTGAGCCAAATAAGCCTCTTTTCTTTATAAATTACCTCAGCCTCAGGTATTCTGTTATAGCAACACGAAACAGACTCAGACAGTGCAGGAATGTGCGGTGGCAGCCATGGCCCAACATGTGGTCAGGTCTTAGTGGTGTGTTCCCCAGCCCTGGCGGCCAGCATCCCTGCCCACTTGTCACACAGTGCTAGTACCTTCCTGAGAAGGCTGCTCAGAAAGCTGAGCAAGTACAAACAATTGATGTGGGTTGAATTGTATCTCCCTAAAATTCATGTTGAAGTCCTAACCCCTAGTACCTCAAAATGTGACCCTATGTGGAAATAGGGTCATGGCAAGTGTAATTAGTTTAAGATGAGGTAATACTGGAGTCAGGTGGGCCTGTCATCCAATATGACAGGTGTCCTTATAAAAAGCAACATTTGGAGACAGTCACATATACAGAGAGAACACTGTGTGAAGATTGGAGTTATGCTGCCACAAGCCAAGGAACCACCAGAAGCTAAGAGAAAGGCCCAGAACGATCCTTCCATAGTGCCTTCGGAGGAAGCATGCCCTGTCTGCACCCTGATCTCAGATTTCTGGCATCCAGAGCTGTGAGACAATAGCTTTCTGTTGTTTAAGCCGCTTGCTTTGTGGTGCCTTGTTATGGCCACCCTAGGAAACTAATGCTGTGTAACAATGTGGCAATGGCAGGCCTACGTTGGTCTTGACTCAAAGCTCCTGGAAGGGTGCTGGTTTGATGGTGCTAAGAAATGTGTACTGTCCAAATCCAAACATCTGGAATGAAACCTATGTAAGTTGATAATAGACATATACATATAAGGAAATAAAAATATAATTTCCGAGCAACTCCATGAAAATAATGATTGCTGAAACTACTTGTTATGATACTTAACGCAAATGATAAAAACCTGTGGTCACTGTTGGGCTTCTTATATGCCAAAGAATCTGTTTCTCCAGGTACCAGGGCAATCCCAGGAGCTAAGCACTCCAGGCCATCTCCTTCTATAACTCAGCTCAACCAATGTTTACTAACCTGACCAAGTGCTAAGAATTCTAAGCAATGGCAGTAGAAATAAAAAAAATCAGACACAATCCCTGCCATTAAGTAGCTTGCTGCATAGTAAATAATAAGAAAGGTAGAATTTTGGAAGAATCTTTCACTTATTAGCCTATAGGGAATTCCATCCACTTACACCGAGGACTGTTGAAGACTCTTAGTTACAGGTGATGGAAATACAACTCAAGCTGGCTAAAATGAACACACAGATAAAACCCTGACTAATTTGAGGATGAAAATATGATTTTATTAATGTATTAGTCAGGGTTCTCTGGAGAAATAGAACCAGTAGGAGACAGTGAGGGAAGGAGAGACTGAGATAGGGAGATGGGAGAGAGGCGGAGAAGGAAGGAGAAAGAGACATAAAGAAAGATATTTATTTTAAGGAATTTGCTCATATGATCGTGGGGGCAATTTGTAGGGCAGGCTGGCAGGCTGGAAATTCAGGTAAGAGTTAACGTTACAGTCATGACTCCAAATTCTGCAGGGCATCAGGCTGGAAACGCAGGCAGCATTTCTGTATTGCAGACTGGAGGAGAATTCCTTCTTCTTTGGGAAATATCAGTCTTTGTACTTAACGCCTTCAACTGATTGGATGATGCCCACACACATTATGGCGGGTACCCAACATCTACTAATTTTAATGTTAATCACATCTTTTAAAAATACCTTCGCAATAACATCTAGACTGGTGTTTGAACAAACAACTGGGCTTCACAGCCTATGCAAGTTGACACTCAGAGTTAACCACGACAGGTTGAGTGGAACCCAGGGAGTGCCCTTCAGTCACCAGGAATCTACCCCTCCCCATCTTTCCACTCTACTTCTTCCTCGGTGAAGGCTGTGACTGCCCTGTCTTCCTGTACATGCCCATGCCTGAACCAGTCATTGTGGCCAAGGGAGTGCAGTTTTCTGGCTGGGGCAGAGAGTGGGGAGAGAGGCTGTTGTGTTAGAAGAAGGGATGTCAAGCAGGCAAAATCAGGAGCTGTAGGCAAGTATAGTTTTGAAGGAAACAAAAACATTTTGTGCAAAACCAGCCCTGGAATACTGAAAGGTGGGAAGGAAGAGGGAGCAAGGAGAGACTGTCTGGGAGAAATGAAGAGTCCTTGCTGGAATGCTTTATATACTGCTGCTGGAGGTGGGCAGTGACATCAGCGGTCACCAGAGACCATATGTAACTGATGGGCTTATATCCATTAGCTTGATTTAAACCACTTTGAATCTCATGAAATTTTCCTTTGAGGAAAATTTAGTTTTTCTCATTGATTTAAAGTCAGTAATTTCTGTTCCTCTGAGCACAGAATTGCTTTTAATTATAAATGTATGACATTTAAAATTATTTAAATACAAATATTTTTACACCAAGGGGTGTGGAATGTGGGGTGTGGGAAGTGGGGATGGAAGCAATGAATTTTTTCCTGTGCAAAAACCCTGCTGGAAAAATATTTTCCCTTAGTCATTGTTCCAAAAATCATCCCTCTCAGAGATGCTTGTTATTTAAAATTAAATGGAATTGACATTCAGAGATTTTTGAATAATTTAGCTGAACTTGTTTCAGTGATTATGTAATGGTTGCAAATGGGTCAAGGCCCGGGTCATTTGTGGGAAATAATAAATATATTTGTTTCCATAGCCATTGTTCCTCTGCCTCCCTCATCCTCATCTTCTCCTATCCCCACAGCTGCTTCCACTCTCTCCACACTGGAAGCTCCCTGAGACAGTGGCTCCCTTTTATCCATCCTACTCCTGGGGCAGTGTCTGGCATCTAGTATGCAATGCATCAGAGTGTGCTGAATTGCACTGAACGTTGACACCCGGGGAGCTCTGGCATTTAGGAAAGTAGAGAGTGCTATGATAGTTCTGTAGATTCTCAGAGAAGAAAGCCTCTTAGAACAAAGTCAACAACAATTATAACAACAGCTTCACAAATTTCTAGATGCACAGTTGCCATTGTTGGCAGCTTTGTACAACAAAAATCTTACATGCAGCTAATGTCTGTCAAATATTGGAAACCAACACTGGGCAAACTCTGGAGTATGTTTTCTGTGTTCCTACTCTTTACACCCCCCACCTTTTTAAAACAACCCTCCCAACCATCCATACATTTTCCATATTCAGATCTCCTCTACCATTTTCATTCTTTCTTCTAATCAAAGTAGGAAAGGACCTCATTTTAATCATTTTTACTTAATGAACTGATTATAATTTGAAATCAATGAATGTCATTTACTTCATTCTCTATTATAAAATGAAAGAATGTGTTGCACCTGAAAGGGAATCCAGTTGTGAATAAGCAGCTAGGGATGGTCTACGTTTCCATCGATAGGTGCCTCCTTCCTTCTATCCCCCACTTTATTCTTTCTTGGAGAGTGAGTGGGAAAAGGGCATAGACAGGGTTACCCTGAAAACCAACCCGAACAGTACAATGATTTCATCCCTTTGAGGGTGACTAGAGGGATCAAATGGAAAAGGTGGTATGGACTTTTTCCTACCCCAACACCTACTTCTGGGACCTGAAGATCCCTTTCTCTAGGGATAGTAACAGCACCTTGCCTTACTACAGGTACTTCTGGCAAATAGTCTCTTCCCTTCTTTCTACTGAACACAGGTGAGTCGGCTTCCTCACCTTTAACCCAACCCTTTCCATCTGTGCGCTTGAACAACAGAAACCACAATGTGCCTACTCAGCCCAGTGCCGTTGGGAGTTTGCATACATTATTGCTAGTCTGAACACAACCTTGAAGACAGATTAATACTGCCTTCATTTCACATGTGAGATTCGGAGAGGGTAGGTCACATTCTCAAGGTCACAGCACTAAGTAGCAAAGTCAAGAAGCTTGGGTTTCTTCAGCTCCAAAGCTCATGTCCACTGCGCCACTCTACCTCCCAGATGTGTTTTAATGTTGTCCAGCAGTCCAGCATTCATTTTTTAAAAAATGATAATATTGTTATTCAGCTCTCTCCCTAACCTGACTTCTTGGGTCACATTGTCATGCCTCCTGTATCATTTCTTATCATTTCTGCCTCCACAAAAATGTCCCTTTAGCACTTCACATGCCTTGTGACCAAAACCGAACGTAAAACTGTGTTCCCAGTTTTTGTTAATTCAATTAAGTCACCTAGTTGCTTAAACCAGAAGCCTGGGACCCTTGACTTTTCCCTTTTTCATGCTCTCCTGTTTCAGTTGGTCGCCAAGTCCTACAGATTATTTCTCACACATACATATCCATAAACATAAACACATACATATACAGTGCACGTCTACCCCTGAACTCTCATTTTTCATTTTGTAAGAATCCTAACTTTTCTCTCACTGAAACCCCCATGTTGACATTAAAGTAATTTTTTCTAAGATACACATTTAATTATGTCATTCTCTTTTTTATAAATTCACAGAAGAAGGTCAGAATTCCTTGGCATGGTATAGAGGACCAACACCTCACAATCTTGTCCCACCCTCCCCTGCCCGCCCCACTATTCCCTGCCATGACCCCAACTCCTTTGCTTGTTCCCAATCTACCACGTCTTTTTTAAATTTTTTTAATTTTTATTTATTTATTTATTTTTTTGAGATGGAGTCTCGCTCGCTCTGTCACCTGGGCTGGAGTGCAGTGGGGCAATCTCAGGTCACTGCAACCTTCACCTCCCGGGTTCAAGCAATTCTCCTGCCTCAGCCTCTGGAGTAGCTGGGACTACAGGCCCCCACCACCACACCCAGCTAATTTTCTTGTATTTTTAGTAGAGATGGGGTTTCACCACGTTGGCCAGGTTGGTCTTGAACTCCTGACCTCAGGCGATCTGCCTGCCTCGGCCTCCCAAAGTGCTGGGATTACAGGTGTAGCCATCACACCCAGCCCTACCATGTCTTTTGAGTCTATGCTTTTGCAGCTGCTCAATTTTTCATTTCTTGTTCCACATGGCCATCTTCTATGTGCCAAAGCCAAATTCAAATGTCAGTTCTCCTGTAAAACCCTCTCAGATTTCTCTGGGAAACTTAGCTTCTCTGCACTTTCACAGCTCTTAACACATACCTAGATTATAGAACACATACCGTTGTGCTTGGAGTGTCTGTTGACAGTGTACCTCTTGGCCCCACTAAAGTGAGAACTCCTTATGGGCAAAGATCTATACTATCTGTACTTGGAATTCAGACATCTTACACTGTTTCTGGCACACCATAGATCCTGAATAAATGTTGTTGGGTTGAATTCAATGGAATGTATCTGAGGAACAAGAGTTTCACAGTGTCCACCTTCCAGTCTTGCGCTTGTGATTTAAATACTCACTCACAGTTAAGCTAAGGCCGGACCAAAATAGGGAAGATTACAGTTTGTCTTTTCTTTCAGTGGCCTTTTTT
Organism: Pan troglodytes; assembly: GCF_028858775.2. Taxonomy (NCBI): domain Eukaryota; kingdom Metazoa; phylum Chordata; class Mammalia; order Primates; family Hominidae; genus Pan; species Pan troglodytes. The sequence goes on from NC_072411.2 coordinate 92,670,162, forward strand.
TCTAACTTCCTTTTTCCTACTAGTTACAGCCCCTCTCCTCCTTTTAGATTCCCAGTGACCTAAATTTTTCCTGTCCTCTTCCGCAAATCAGGAAGGCTCTGGAAACATCACTTGTGTACCAACTGAAACTCCCAGCTCTGCGGCACACTAGCTGTGATCCTGGCCAAGTTCACTTGTCTGAAATTAGTTCCTCATTTCTAACATGAAAAGTATCGTATCTGCCTCCTAAGGTTGCTGTGAAAGTTCAACAAGAGGCCAGGCATGGTGGCTTACGCCTGTAATCCCAGCACTTTGGGAGGCCAAGGCAGGCAGATCACCTGAGGTCAGGAGTTCAAGACCAGCCTGGCCAACATGGCAAAACCCCGTCTCTACTAAAAATACAAAAATTAGCCGGGTGTGGTGGGGCAGGACTGTAATCCCAGCTACTTGGGAGGCTGAGGCAGGAGAATTGCTTGAACCTGGGAGGCAGAGGTTGCAGTGAGCAAGATCGTGCCACTGCACTCCAGCCTGGCGACACAGTGAGACGCTGACTCAAAAAAATAAAAAAGAAAAGAAAATTCAACAAGAAACTCCAAGTAAAGCATTAGCACAATCCCAGGCATATAATAATAGCTCAATTAATGTTTTTTTAAAAATGCCTTATTTATACGGATATGCTAATTTTTCCCAATGCATTTACTTTAAGAATTTCTATTTAATTGTGGAGCAAATGATCTCTTATTAAAGAAATCTTATTCAAATAAGACCTACTGGCAGCTTCCTTGGTGCCTGGCTTCCTACCTTGTACCGGGAATGCAGGGAGGAAAACTTGATCCCTGCTCTGGTGTGCTGATCCAGAGTCCTCAGTATAGGTGCTGACATGTGAGGCACTTCCAGGGTTCAGAGTGGAGGCATCTGAACAGCCCATGGCGGGTGCTGAAGGCAAGTTTCCCAAGAAGGGGTTCACGAGGGCTGGAATCAGTCAGAGGAAGGTAATCTTGTCAGCGGAAACATGAGCAAGGGAATAGGAGTCAGGGTTTGACAGGAGAGGATAAAAGACAAGTCATTTGGTTCAGCTGCAGCTTGGGTATGTGTAGGAGGGAGTCAGAAAGATGAGGCTGGAAGGAAAAGCAGGTGGCCAAATCTCAGGGGCAACAGCAAGTGGGTGGGAAGGAGTGGGCTGTGGTTCTTCTAGCCCAGTAAGGCTCAACTGCGTTTGCATACTGGAATCACTGGGAGCTTTTAAATATACCAAAGCCATGACCCTAGACTATTACACAGGAACTACTATGGTCAGAACTGAAGCATCATTTTTTTTAAAATCCAAAGTGATTCTAATACACAGCCAAGATTGAGAAATGCTACAGTCTAGCCCCTGAAATCACACCAACCCAGATTTGGCTGCCAAGTAACTCAGAGTAATTGTGGACCTTTAGCATGAGCAGGAAACCAAAAGCACATCCAACCTTACTCCTGTATTTTTAAAATTAATTAATTTTTATTGTGGTAAAATTAGACATAACATAAATTTACTATTTTATCCATTTTCAAGAGCACAGTTCAGTGGCATTAAGTACAGTCAGTTGCCGTGCAATCATCACCTCCAGCCATTTCCAGGTAAAATTACAAAGGCTTTTCATTTTGAAGTACAATCTATTTTTCTTTTGTTGACTCATGCTTCTGATAGCATAACCCCTGTATTTTATAGATGTGAACACTCATTCCCTCAGGGTGGGCTTCCCTGGAAACAGACTCTGAGATGAAGACTGGTGTACAGTAGTCACTCCTTATTGGTACTTTTGCTTTCTGCAGTTTTAGCTATCTATGGTAAACTGCAGTCCAAAAATATTAAATAGAAAACACCAGAAATAAATAATAAGTTTTAAATTGTGTGACGTTCTCAGTAGGGTGTAAACTTTCAAGCTGTCCTGCTCTGTCCCACCCAGGATGTGAATCATCCCTTTGTCCCCCGTACCCACGCTGTACAGGTTCCCCATCCGTTAGTCACTTTGTAGCCATCTTGGCTATCAGATTGTTGCAGTATCGCAGTGCTTGTGTTCGAGTAATCCTTATTTTACTTAATAATGGTCCCAATGTGCAAGAGTAGTGATGCTGGCAATTCGTATATGCCAAAGAGAAGCTATAAAGTGCTTCACTTAAGTGAAAAGGTGAAAGTTCTTGACTTAACAAGGAAAGAAAAAAAAAATTGCTGAAATTAACAAAATTTATAAGAACAAATCTTTTACCCGTGAATTTGTAAAGAAAAATATATTTGTGCTGGTTACAGCACCTCAAACTGTAAACGTCATGGCCATAGAGTTGGATAAGTGCTTATTTAAGATGAAAAAGTCATTCAGTTTGCAGGTGGGAGACATTAAAAGAAATGTGTTTTGATTGGCAACACGTTGCACCAGAAAGCATTGAGCCTGTATGAAGACAAGCATTGATCCCTACAGCAAGGGATCTCCTGAAACGAGTGACACCAAGCCATTTATTGCAAGTAAGGGATAGTTAACAGATTCAGGAATAGGTTTGGACTGAAAAATATATAAATTACTAGAGAGGCTGTGTCTGCTAATGAAGAAGCTGTTGCCACAGGAATACAGAACAATGGGATATTTTGAAGGAGCGAGAGAGACCACATGCGTATGATTTTACTGTAGTATAATTGTTCTATTTTATTATTAGTTATTATTGTTAATCTGTTAGCTGAACCTTATTAAAAAAATTTCATCAGAGGTACGTATGTATAAAAAGAAAATATATATAGGGTCTGGTACTATCTGCAGCTTTAGGCTCCACTGAAGTTCTTGGAATGTATTCTATGAAGATAAGGGGGACTACTGTATAGAGGGGATTACAGCATGCTCTTGGCATTGTTCCTGAACCAATATGGGGGTTGGGCTGCTATTTCTCGTGGCCCAATAATGAGATGCAGATGAACTGGGGACGAAGAGAGTATTTCTGTAACCAGTTACAGGGAGAAGGCCTGGAAATTATTGCCAGACCAACTCAAAATTACAAAGTTTTCCAGAGCTTATATACCTTCTAAGCTATATGTCTATGTGTAACTGAGTGAATTAATCTAAAGACATAAGTGATTAACTTCTTTTAATCTATAACTAAGGTCTGAGTCCTGAAGACCTTCTAGAGCCTCAGTAAGTTTACTTAATCTAAGTGGGTCTAGGTGCTGGGGTGATTACCCTTATCTTGTCTCCTGCTAAATCATGGAGGTTTGGGGAGTTCCTTTAGATCTCAATAAACTTGTTTGTGGAGGCCCGAGGAGTTTCTTCAGACCCCCAATAAAACTTGTTTAATCCTAAAAGGGTCCTGTTAAGAATTCCTTCATTATCTTGTCAAACTTCAAGGCCCATGAAAAGCCTAGGCAAAACTCGTGGTGGGCTCTTTGTTACATTCCAGCCTTTGGATAAGGGCACTGGCTCAATCAGCTTTTAATGTTTAACCTAGCTACTCAGTCAGAGCTGGGACAGTTGTTGTAATGCAGGCCTGCATTAGTGAGACCTGGCCTGCCACAATCACCACTGTCAATTTGTGCATGATTTCTATCATGCTTGTATATTTATTTATCACAAGATCATAGGGATATGGGGCATCATAATCTTTCTGGCTACTTCCTGCTGAGAGAGGGTCATCATTATGGGGACTGAATGCAGTGCTGGAGTGGAGGTGGTTGATTTGTTCCCTCTATTGGCTCTATTTCGGGGGCTTAGAATAGTATGCAACAGCAACACATATAAAGAGGTTGCTGCTGTTTTCTTCTAAAGTTTAAGTTGTCTAGTCTTCAGTTTGCAGGGCTTTACGAAAGCACAGCTCAGGTTTCAGTGATTTCCAATTAGGAAGAATGGGGGAAAAGGAAAAGAAAAAGGGAAAAATTGAAAACATTATTTTGGAGACCTGTAGCCAAAAAATTAGAATTTAATCCAAACTGTAGAAAACAATAAAAACTGAAAAAATCAGGCAAGACTAGAATTTAACAGGTATACTATAGTTTTGAAACATAATTTTTCTCTCTTCATGGTAGGACTGGTATGCTTTATTATATTTGGCCAGATTATTTGTATAAAGTGCAGCAAGAATAATTATTTTCACATAGGTCTTTTATATTGGCTTTGATGGAACTTTGTTCCATAGAAGGAATCTAAGATGAGACCTTTTTAAAGCCAAGCCCAGCCATGGATTTGTACCATCAAATACCTATGAATTGGGTGAATTCCTCTCCTCTTGAGGTTCCAAGATAACTTGGGGTTCCTGGCCTCTTGGAAAGTGACATTGTTTACTTACCACAGATCAGAAACCCTGTACAGGGACTGTGTATGCAAAATATGAGGCCAGTTTTCCAAGGGCTTGATTGGCTCCATAAGTCAAGTTTGATTCCTTAAAGGAGAGCATACCATTCCAGTCAAAGCCCTTGGTAAAATAACCAGTTTTTCCAACTGTGTCCTCTTACGAAAGAAAACAGATTCTTATTGCACTTATGCAAATAACTATATTGCCATAAATTAAGAATACTCGCAAATAGTTTCCAAATTTTGGAATCAGGTAGAGAGAAACAAATATGCTCCAAATTTTGTTCATAGGAGTATACTTTACTTAATTGTTAAAAGCTGTCAATAGCTCAAAAGTCTCCTTGACTCTGAAAAGCAAAACAAAGGATTAGCAACATTTTAAGCAAAAAGTCAAAAAGATCACTTCAGTCTCCTATTAGTTCAGTTCATGCAGTTAATTCCTGTCCTGCTTGATACTAATGAATATTTTAACTCTTCAAGAGTCCTGAACGTTTTTCCTCTATTCTGATGCCACATCTCCAAAGTTATCAGAAACCTGCATTCAAGAGCACCTGTTAGAGCTTTATAGCTGATTATAAAATCACCTTCTAAAGAGGACCAAAACAAGACAACAATTGATTATGGATGACAAAAAGTTTTAGGGTAGCCATAGTTAAACACACAATTGACAAGGATATCTGTTACCTCTGTGGCACACAATAATTTAACACAACAATTATAATTATTACTCATAACATACACTAAGATGTATCAGAATTATAGGAGTCTCCCATAACTTTGGAACACATACAAATAACATACTTATACAAATATAGCCCAAAGAAAGCCAAACACCATTTCATATTTGACAATGCTTTCTGTATAATATTTATACCAAATAAACCAAATTTCACCTTTACATTAGTGTGCTATTAATGTTAAACCCAATTCTTAACAAATCCTTATAGACAGATTTACCCAATTTTAATGTTTGACCATAAGGTAAGATTTTGTATAGACCTTTTATAACCCTTTACAATTTTTGTTAAAGAGCAGGTTAGTGCTTTAAGAGAAACCCACTGTGCTTTTATTTTAATGTTCAATTTACAGAAAAACTGGATGATACCCCTTTAACTTTGGCCAATATGTTTACACACAAAATTTCTTTTATAATCAACCTTCCACAACTTGTTTAAATCTTCCTCTTTATTTTATCCAACTTAAAACAGTCCTTTAACCTTTTAATCTAGGCAAAAATCCACATTCTCATGACTCCTTATAATCTTTTTACTAGAAGTATATTTTGCTTTCCTTACACACCTTGCATGTAAACTGTTTCTTCAATAGTTTTAAATATATGTTACACTGTTAACTTTTAGCAACCTTTACTTTTGGTGAAAACCTTGGTAAGTTTGGGATTTTAATTATGTACTAGGTGTGGAGCCTTGGACCTAGGCAGAAATGCAGATAAGGTCCGACTTATTCCAGTTTCAAACTCCATGTGTCCCAGGCCTTACCTAGCTGTACACCAGGCAAGTTGTACAGCTAAGAGTCTTAGTGGCATTTTTATAAAACATTCAGGAGGCCTAATCACCTTCAAATTGTACATTTCTTTCCTTTCATAAATTCCCTTTCATAAATTCTTTCATGACTACACAGACAAGCTATGACATGCCTTGACTTGACTTTCTGACTTGTCCTAAACTCCCTCTTTTTTTTTTTTGAGATGGAGTCTCGCTCTGTCACCCAGGCTGGAATGCAGTGGCATGATCTCGGCTCACTGTAACCTCTGCCTCCCAGGTTCAAGCGATTCTTCTGCCTCAGCTTCCTGAGTAGTTGGGACTACAGGTGCGTGCCACCACGCCCAGCTAATTTTGGTATTTTTAGTAGAGATGGGGTTTCACCATATTGGCCAGGCTGGTCTCAAACTCCTGACCTCGTGATCTGCCCTCCTCAGCCTTCCAAAGTGCTGGGATTACAGGCGTGAGCCACTGCGCCCGGCCACATCCCTCTTTTTAAACAACCAGTTATTTTACTTTAGGACAAGAATTTACCACACAAGATCCTTCATTATATAAAATATCTTTTCTTTAATACCTTTTTGCATAGCTAGGGGCATGGCTAATTTCATGTGTCCTGAGGGCTTATCTAGAATTTAACACTCCAAAATAAATTGAACAATTTTTTAAGTCAAAAAAATTTTATGACCTAAAGCATTTAGCAAACTTAATATTTGACCTGCATAATTTAGACCAAATGTTTACATTTTTGAAGATATTTTTATTTTACCAATAGACTTTAAAACTCTCTTTATTTTTACAACTTACTTTATATCTCTCTTATTTCCTGGTTCCTTTTACCTTGTTTTATATATAAAAAACCTTTAAATAAGCTTTGAATTAGACAAAAATTATTTACCCTTTAAAAAGGACACAATTTTTAGAATGAATGTTTTCCTACAATATATTTTAATTGGAAAATACCTAAATAATGAAATATCTGTTGTTTAATTTAATATAACTTTGGATTCTGCAAATATTTGTCCCATTACATTTATCTAATTATTTATTTTAATCATTTACCTATGTTATTTATGAAAACTGCGATAGTCATCATTTAAAGTTATGAAATCACCAATGCAAAATTATAACTGAGAGAGTGAAAATGATCTGACCTAACTGACTCCATCTTACTTCTTACCTCAAAGCTATTCTTATTCATTAACTAAGGTCATAGTTTAGTTTTGAAACAGAGATGATAACAGTCCTTTCCCAGGATGAACTTTCCTTATGTCTGTGGAATAGACTGCCTAAGGCCACAAGATTAGGGTATTTTACTAAATAATTCAAGATGTAGCTATCTTCATTAAACCAATATTAATGTTTTATTTATTAAAAACATTATATTTATTAAAAACAAGCTATAAATAAATAAAATAATGTTTTATTTATTTAAAAAACATTTTATTTATTAAAAACCAGCAAATATCATTCTGTTTTGGGCTGAGTTATAGTTTTGTAGCCTCTACGCCAAATTTTGACACCTTATAGTATTTGACAGAGCTAAGTACAAAGTTGCTTGATCAATAAATGCAAACAAAAATGTATGCTGGCAACTCTTAAGACATTTCTAATATTACTTCACCAATAATTTATTTTTTTTTGAGATGGAGTCTCACTCTGTCGCCCAGGCTGGAGTGCAAGTGGCAAGATCTTGGCTCACTGCAACCTCCGCCTCCTGGGTTCAAGCAATTCTCCTACTCAGCCTCCCAAGTAGCTGGGATTACAGGTGCCCACCACCATGCCCGGCTAATTTTTAAAATATTTTAGTAGAGACAGGATTTCACCAAGGTGGCCAGGCTGCTCTTGAACTCCTGACTTCAGGTGATCTGCCCGCCTCGGCCTCCTAAAGTGCTGGGATTACAGACGTGAGCCACCGTGCCCAACCATTACTTCACCAATAATTTTTAAAGCTAGCTTATTCATTAAAGATTTTACTTAAGTCATATAAACTTGAGAAAGCATTTGACTAGTCTTTCCTTTTTCTGTTGAAGTATTTAAGCACTTTTATTTTTCTTTGAGCCAATTAATTAGAACTCTTTTATATATTTTCAGTAGTGAAACATGGTGTACACAAGACATAAATACATAGACATATTAGGCATGCCAATAGAAGTACATTTTATAGATTCATAAGACCTCCTTTTCCCTATCTTTTAACTGGATCTTTGAGCTCTGGGCAGAGCCAACACTGAATCCTGGGTTTGCAAAAAGGGAGAATTATTATGGGGCTAGACCATGTGGTGCTTTTACAGTGCACTTAAAAAAACCTTTTTTTCCAAACAAAGTCATTTCTAAGTGTCTAAATTACACTTTTTCTTAAAAACCCCAGAGTAGCTTCTGTTGTAATAGCTATTAATGAAGAAAACACAATTCAGTCAACTGAAAAGAAAAATAAAAACTTTTGCTCAAAATGACAAGATCCTAGGAGAGAAATAAAAACAAAAACAAAAACATGAAGGCCTTTTAAATACAAACATGCACACATACACACATACATAAAGATATCTTGGATGTTAACTTTTAGTTAAGCTGACTCTCAATCATTGAACTTCTAAAAAATATTTTTCCTTCCCAGAGGCCTCTCAACAGGAATGGACCCAATACCTCCCATTTTCAAGTTTACGTGATATGAAAGGGAATAAGACAGATACACAAATAAGTGGAGGCAAATTTTGAACAACACAAGGGGGAGTGCATTTAGGCAAAACAGAGTCAAAACCAACTCAAAACATGATCTTAACCAAAATGCAAAGCAGGTGTATGAGCAAGCCCTATGGCTTCCCTTAGCAGTACCAGACAAATGGCTTAACAAGGCCAGAGAGGAAAACATAGGCTCCCCAGCATACAACCCAGTTAACTCACCCTTTGAGTGAGTCTGCTCCTGATCTCCTGGCATCTGGAGGGAATGGGGTTTAAGCCGTGAAGGAGATCTGGGTGACATATAACATCATCCATTACAGTTCCAAAGAGGTATCTTGTACAATAGGAAAGCAAACTGTTTTCTCCTACTATGCTCTCAACACACAGGACATTTTCAGTCACCAAAATATGTGTGGGGTCTTCTCCACATTGACCAATTGTCTGACACCAATTAGGTGTCCTACAATTTAACTCAATTCTGACATTAACTGGAGTTAGTTTGGGTCCTACAGGTTAAGGGCTCAGTCCCACAAGACTTCCCCCAAATTCAGATGCCAATCACAAGCTCCGGGTTGGCACCTGTGCTCCTGACCGAGAAGCTACAGATCAGAGGTTCACACGACTCCTTCCTCAGGTTTGATCATTTGCTAGAGTGGCTCACAGAATTCAGGGAAAAATTGACTTATGTTTACCAGTTTACCAGGGAGATATTTACTTGCATTTACTGGTCTATTATAAAGGATATTTCAAAGGATACAGATGAACAGCCAGATGGAACAGATGCCCAGGGCAGGGCACGTGTGAAGGGCACGGAGCTTCCACACCTTCTCTGGTGTGCCGGCCTCCCTGCACCTCCACATATTCAGCAACCTGGAAATCTTCCAAACCTATCCTTGGAGGTTTTATGGTGGCTTCACTACACAGGCATGATTGATAAATCACTGGCCATCAGTGACTGAGTCAACCTTCAGCCCCTATCCTCTCCCCTCCCGAGAGATGAGGGGATGAGGTTGAAATTTCCAAACCTGTAATCACTAGGTTGGTTCCTGTGGCAACCAGCTAGCATCCCAAAGCTTTCCAGGACCCCCTAGTGATCTCATTAGCACACAAAAAGACACCTGTCACTTAGGAGAGTCCAAGCATTTTAGGAGCCTCGAGCCAGGAAATAGGAGGAGAGACCAAATATATCTATTTCTTATTATGGCACATCTCCTCTTGCTTGCTTTGGTCTCCTGGTGCTGGGCTGTCACTGCCACTTTAATATAATTTAGAGCAGAATCTAAGGTCTCCAGGAAGCTCCAGCCTATTCTCACCAGGCCCATTCCCTCCTTCCCTCCTCATTTTCCTTTCTGCCTCCTTAGCTGCTCTCTTCCTCACCTACAACTTTGTCATGTAACTGTTGCCCTTCTGTTAAAAGTCTGCAGTTTAATTTCAGGCCCGAGTTCCTGCCACTTCAAGACTTCACCACCTGAGACAGTGAGCAGCAGCAAAGGGAGAAAGCAGCTGCTCAAATTCTCCAGTATGTGTGGATGGAGTGAGGAGGGATGCTGGGATAAAATACTTAGACAAAAACCCCAGCCCAGGGGCATGGGCCCAAATACTGAGGGGCAAAACCTGAACCAGAAGCACCTATATGATGAGAAAGTTAAGAAAAAAAAAGGATGACAGTAAAATAGTACTGGAATTAGGGACATCATAAAAATTGACCTCGGTTTTAGATGTTGAAGAAATGACAAAATGAATAGAAAAATTAGTAGAGTTAATATTTATGTCTAATTATTATGCAGTATATTTCTATATATAATGTGTTAATAAAACTTAAATGTATTAAAACTAAATTTTTCTCAAGTTGTATTTGATTAGAACAGTAAACTCTGACATAACAAATAATAAGCTTTATAAACAGTGGCTTACACAGCATGGAGATGCGCTCAAACTCCAAAACATCAGAGGGCATGCTCACTACAATGTATCCTCTTTTGAATAGAAGGAAACTATACCTTTGGATCCCTCTCTTCCCTTGGGGCTCACAGATACAGGACTCATGCTGAGTTCCTAACCTAAACTCTAAGACTTGTTTCTCATAAAAATTTCTCTTTAATAGACTTCTTGCTATACTGTAGTAATGTTTTATAACATTTTTTCCTATTTTTTTTCCCGAAAAAAAGAATATTTAGGCCAGGTGTTGTGGCTGATGTCTATAATCCCAGTACTTTGCGATGCCGAGGTAGGAGGATCACTTGAGCCCAGGAGTTTGAGACTGGCCTGGGTAACAGAGCAACATAAAATCTCTACTAAAATTAAAAAGAAAAATAAAAGGAAAAAAAAGGCAGGTGTGGTGGCTCGTACCTGTAGTCCCAGCTACTTGGCGGGACTGACGGGGTTGGATCGCCTGAGCCTGGGAGGTTGAGGTTGCAGTGAGCCCTGATCGCGCCACCGCACTCCAGCCTCAGCAACAGAGCAGGACTCTGTCTCAAAAAAAAAAAAAAAAAGAATATTTGAAATATTGAATTTTTAATTTTCCTAAAAAATACTTACATCATTGAATTTATGAAAATTTCTATTCCTACCCCATAGATAACTTACTACACTTCAGTTTTCATTAAAGTCCACTACCCAAGAGTCTTCCCAAAGCTTTTGTGTCATCTGAAGTCAAGGTCTATTTGAAGGCTGAGTGATTTTATTTCTGAGAAGTATTCTTGAAAAGGTCTTATCTATTTGGAAATGCTTTAGGACAATCAAAATGGAGGAACAAAAGTTGGATTTTATATTCTTCCTTTCCCTTTCTAGTATCCTCATTAAAGAATACCAGGATTTCTCCCACCCCTACCCTTCCACCTCCCACATTATCCCTGCCCAAAATTAAATTACTCCTTTTAGAGAAACTAGGAATATCCAATGGAATGAAAAAGATTTTGCCTGCAGAGAGTTTCCATTTGACCCCTATTTAATTTGAGTGTCATTTTCATTTCTTGCTCCAACCCTATTTATACTGTCCAAATCCTCAGACGTTTCTCTGGGGAAATTTACTCAGAATAAACCCACAAATTTTCTAGAAAATAACTTAACAAGATTATATATTATAAAAACAAGTTTTGATATTCCCTTTGGGCTAAAGCCTCATTTTTCTTAGGGTATCCATGTAGGAATTGAAATTTCTTTGGTTGCAGTAGTCATTTTTAACCTCATCACCACGATTACTGCTATTAAGTATTTAGCCTACATTTTTATGATTCAATCTTGGAAATGGTTTTTACGGTTTCATGATCGTTTCCTTAATTGTTTCCATTTTTCAGGCTTTTACTATGACATTAGCTACTGCCCATTCTTTAAACTGCCTGAAAATGAGGACTTGAATTTTATTATCATGTAGCTAAATGGAAAATCAGTCTCCCAGGATTCTTAGAGGGGCGTAGGAGAGACCTCTGAACGTATTCTATCTCATTACAGAGCTGACTCAGAAGCCCAAGACCTGAGCAGGTTCTCTACTTTGCTTGCAGCTTATCAGTGTGGTAACTCATCAAGGCCTTAGCAAAATCATCCTGCCTTTTGGCTGTTTGCCTCATTGTTTGTTTAGTGTAGACCGAGTTACAAATCAAGTCTTATCTTCCTTTGTCAATCAGTTCTTCCCCTTTGCCAGGTGTTCTAAGCAGTTTCTTGCCTCTCACTGTCAGTTTCTAGCAGTTCCTGGACTCTCAAGGTCAGCATGGAGCACTACAGTATATCTCTCACAAGGATCAATGACACTTTATGAGAAACACCTAAACTCTCCCACCAAAACTTAAAAAAGGTAGAGCACTATTGTGACTTTTCATGTATCTCAATCCCTTCTGCTTCTCCCATCCCTCCTTCCCGCTCTTCGACCAAAGATAAATTATTAGCTAGGGATAGATGATATTATCTTTGGACAAAGGAGATAATTCCCCATTATCTACCTTTTTTTATTTTTAATTGAGACAAGTCTCACTCTGTTCTTCAGGCCGGAGTACAGTGGCACGATTATAGCTTACTGCAGCCTCGATCTCCTGGGCTCGAGCAATCCTTCTGCCTCAGCCCCTCAAGTAGCTAGGACTACTGGCACGTTTCACCACGCCCAAGTAGTTTTTGATTTTTAATAGGCAAAAGATCTCACTACGTTGCCCATGCTGATCTTGAACTCCTGGACTCAAGCGATCTCCCTGCCTTGGCCTCCCAGTGCTGGGATTACAGGCGTGAGCCACAGCACCCGGCCTAACTTTTTACGTACTCTGTGATTGTATTATTGTGTCATCTGAAATGAAAGAAGATTATTTGCTCTTTTAAAATTGTTTTTTTAAACTTGTAATTCTTGCCCAAAATGCTGAAGTTGGTGAAATGGAAATAAGCAGAGAATAATCTCTCTTCTATCAGAGAGAGCAAAGCTACTTCTCAACTCATACAGCAGAATTGGACTTGCTATTAAGACTCACAGTAGGACAGATGTGGTGGCTCACACCTATAATCCCAGTACTCGGGAGGCCAAGGTGGAAGGATTGCTTGAGCCCAGGAATTTGAGACCAGCCTGGACAACATAGTGAGATTTCGTGTCTACTAAAAATAAAAAATTAGCTGGGCGTGGTGGTGCACGCCTGTAGTCCCAGCTGCTTGGGGGCTGAGGCAGAAGGATCACTTGAGACCAGCCTGGGCAACATATGGAGACACCTGTCTCCACACACACAAAAAAAAATTAGCCAGATGTGGTGGTGTCAGCCTATAGTCCCAGCTACCTGGGAGGCTGAGGTGGGAGCATCCCTTGAGTCCAGGAGTTTGAGGTTGCAGTGGGTTATGATTGCATCAGTGTGCCCCAGCCTGGGTGACAGAGTAAGACCCTGTCTCAAAAAATAAAAAAAATTTTAAAAAAAGACTCATAGCAACCCATTTGTTACTTGGCTCTGAAATCATGAGATGAAGTAAAAGATTTTTTTTAAATGTTATGCTTTGCTCTTCCAGTTGTGATTGTTATATACAAATAATGCAAAGCTGAGCAGAGTCAAACCTGGGGTATGTGCATGGTCAGTTCCAAAAATCAGGATACATGATTTTTCATTCTGCTATCTAAGGGACAGGCTCATGGGGCAGCCAGGGGCAGAACTTATTGGCCCCTAGACATTATATAGTACTAAAGGCAAAGTGCCAAAAGTTGAGAGTAGGAGATGAATATAGGCCACTGAGGAAAATGGCAAGCTATGAAGTAATAGAAAGTTGGAGAACGGTCACCAAAGCCATTCAATGAATCCTGCCATACTGTGTTTTCCTTGGCTCAGACTGTTTTTACCTCGGTGGCCAGCCCTGCATTGGCTCTTGGGTCTCAGCTTCTTAAAGGTACCACTTAGCACCTGGTGGTTCTTATTCTGTAAATCGATGCTGTATCATCGTCATCAAATCAGCAATTCTTTTCCAGGATGCAGACCATGTCCTAATTTGCTTAATTTTCCCTGGGGAACTAAGCTCTCAGTTGGAGGTGATAATGTCTTCTCTTCTTAGAAGTTTGTCAAGACAGTTTTCTAGAGTTGACACCTTTACTGACTTCCTGCTGTCTATTTTATATAACAGGCATGGCATATGCACTATCAAAATTCATGCACAAACATATTGCATGCTACAAGCATAAGGATAGAATGGAAAGAAGCTATTATATTTACCCACCCCAATCAGTTGTTTGCTCTCATGTGGTGGGAGATATGGAAGAATGCTCAGGGGAAAGGAAAAGAGAGAGAAAAGTTTCTTCTGCAACATCCAGCCTTTTCCAGGAAAAGCAAAAAACAAAAACAAAACAAAATAAAACAAACAAAAAAACAGAGAATCCGTCTCTAGTGGGCATTGTTTCCATACCTTATTACAAATAATGAAAAGGATATAAAATCCCAAATGAACTTTCAGATCTCATTTGTTTTAACAATTCAACCCTGACCACGAATGGCATTTAAAGAGAGTTATAGAAGGGAATTTAATGAACTGATTAAGGTCATCTACAGAAACCTCACAACTAGCATCATACACAATAGTGAAAGACTAGATGATTTTCCTTGTCCAGAAAAAGACAAGAAAGCCCACTCTTGTTACTTTTATTCAACACTGTACAAGAAGCTCTAGACAAGGCAATTAGGCAAGAAAAAGAAATAAAAAGCATCCATATTGGAGAGTAAAAAATGAAACCATCTTTATTTACAGATGGCATAATATTGTATACAGAAAATCCTAAGGAATCCATTAAAAAACTATTGGAAGTATTAAATTCAGAAAGGTTGCAAGATACAAGATCAAAATGCAAGTATCAATATACTTCTATATGCTAGCAATGAACAATATGAAAATGAAATTTCAAAAATTCATTCATAGTAGCACTAAAAAGGATAAAATAATAAATTTAACAAAATGAGTAAAATATCTAAAAGATCTACACCAAAAAATACAAAATACCATTGAAAGAAATTAAAGAAGATCTACATATAGTCATAAGTTGTTTAATGATGGGATTATATTCTGAGAAATGTGTTGTTAGATGTAGGTGATTTTGTTGTCATGCGAACATCACAGAGTGTACTTATACAAACCTAGATTGTATATAGCCTACTATACACTCTGCAGATATATGGCATAGCCTATTGCTCCTAGGCTACAAACTTGTACAGCATGTTACTGCATTGAATACTGTAGGCAACCATAGCATAATGGTAAACATTTGTGCGTCTCAACATATTAAAACATAGAAAAGGTAGAGTAAAAATATGGTATTATAATCTTATGGGATCACCATTATATATGTGGTCTGTCATTGACCAAAATGCCATTATAGTGGCACATGACTGTAAATGGAAGACATCCTATGTTCATGGGTTGGAAGACTTAATATTGTTAAGATTATAGTACTCCCCAAATTGACCTATATATTCAATGCAATACATATAAAAAATTCCATCTGTCTTAGGGTTTTTTTTTTTTTTGCAGTAATTGGCTCATATGTCCCTATTTCAAAACTTACTACAAAGCTACAATAATCAAGACAGTGCAGTAGTGGCATAAGTATAGACATAAATATCAATGGAATAGAATTGAGAGTCTGGAAAGAAACCTTCACATGATGGTCAATTAATTTTCTACAAGGGAACCTGTCAAGACAATTCAAGGAGAAAGACTATTCTTTTTAATAAATACTTCTGAGGGCTGGGCATGGTGGCTCATGCCTGTAATCCCAGCACTTTGGTAGGCTGAGGCTGGTGACTCACCCGAGGTCAGGGGTTCAAGACCACCCTGGCCAACATGGTGAAACCCCGTCTCTACTAAAAATAAAAATTAGCTGGGCGGGGTGGCATTCACCTGTAGTCCCAGTTACTTGGGAGGCTGAGGCAGGAGAATCACTTGAGCCTGGGAGGCGGATGTTGTAGTGAGCATGCCACTGCACTCCAGCCTGGGGAGTGAGACTCTGTCTCAAAAATAAATAAATAAAGTGCTGAGAAGCTGGGTGTGGTGGCCCATACCTGTAATCTCAGTTACTCAGAAGGCTGATGTTGGGGGATCACTGGAAGCCAGGAATTCAAGACCAGCTGGGCAACATAGCAAGATCCTGTCTCCAAGAAAATAAAAATTTAAAAAATTAACTGGGTGTGGTGGTGTGAGCTTATAGTCTCAGCTACTCAGGAGGCTGAGGTGGGAGGATCTCCTGAGCCCAGGAGGCCGAGGTTGCAGTGAGCTATAGTCATGCCACAGCACTCCAGCCTGGGTGACAGACAAAAACCAAGGCTAGAGTGCAGTCTCTTAAAAAAAAAAAATTAAAGGCTAAGACATCTAAATATTTACATGCAAAAGAAAGAAGTTGGATTCTGACCTTTCATCTTATAGAATAATTAGCTCAAAATAAATCAAAGGCCTAAATGTAAGGGTAAAAATTATAAAGCTCTTGGAAGAAAACATTAGAGTAAACTTTGTGACTTGGGATTGGGCAGTGGTTTCTTAGATATGACACCAAAGCACGACAACAAAAATCGGACATCATCACCATAAAAAACTTTTGTGCTTCAATAAAGGGAAAGACACACCACGGACCCTTATCTAATAAGGAATTTGTATCAGAATATATAAAGAATTCTTAAAAGTCAAAATAAGATCAAAAATTAAAAAACAATTTAAATGGCCAAAGAATTTTATTCAACATAATACTGGAAGTCCTAAGCAGAGCAATTAAGCAAGAAAAAAAATAAAGAATATCCAAATTAAAAATAAAGATGTCAAATTATAATGTTTGCAAACGATATATTAGATTTAGAAAAATCTAAAGACTCCACCAAAAAACTAGAACAGACAAACCAATTCAATAAAGTTTCAGGATATAAAATCAACATACAAAAACCAGTAGCATTTATATATGCCAACAGTGAACAGTCTAAAAAATAAATCAAGAAAGCAATCCTATTTACTATACAAAATACCTATGAATAAATTTAACCAAAGAAGTGAAAGATTTATGCAATGAAAATTATAAAGTACTTATGAAAAAATTGAAGAGGACAAAACAAGGGAAAAATGTTCCATGCTCATGGATTGGAAGAATTAATATCATTAAAATGACCATACTGCCCAAAGCAATCTGCAGATTCAATGCAATCTCTATCAAAATACCAATGACATTCATCACAGAAATAGAAAAAAAAAAAACCCTAAAATTCTAATGGAACCACTCAAGACCCCAAATAGCCAAACCATTCCTGAGCAAAAAGAACAAAGCTGGAGGCATCACACTACCTGACTTTGAAATACACTACAAAGCTATAGTAGCCAATAGAAAGGCTACTGGCATAAAAACAGACACACTGACCAATGGCACAGAGTAGAGACTCAGAAATAAATCCATGCATTTACAGCTAACCCATTTTCAACATAGGTGCCAAGAACATATATCAGAGACAAGATGGCCTCTTCAATAAATGGTGGTGGGAAAACTGAATAACCAGATGCAGAAGAATGAAGCTAACCTCTATATCTCATCATATCAAAAATTAAATCAAAGTAGATTAAAGACAAATCTAAGACCTAAAACTATGAAACAACTAGAAGAAAACATTGGGCGAAATGCTTCGGGACACTGGTCTAGGCAAAGATTTTTTAGAAAAGACCTCAAAAGCACAGGCAGCCAAAACAAAAATAGACAAATGGGGTTATATCAAGTTTTAAAAAAACACAAAACCTCTGCAGAGCAAAGGAAACAATCAGCAAAGTGAAGATACAACCTACAGAACAGGAGAAAATATTTGCAAACTATCCATCTCACAAGGAATTAATAAGCAGAATATATAAAGATTCAACTCTATAGCAAAAAACAATCTGATTAAAGAATGGGCAGAGCCAGGCACATGGCACTCATCTGTAATCCCAGCTACTTAGGAGGCTGAAGCAGGAAGATTGCTTGAGCCAGGGAGTTGGAGACAAGCCTGAGCAACATAGTGAGACCCTATCTCCAAAAAGGAGTGGGGGGCAAAAGACCCAAATAGATATTTCTCAAAAGAAGACATACAAATGGCCAACAGGTATTTAAAAAATGGTCAACATCAGTAATCATCAGGGAAATGCAAAGAAAAACCACAATGAGATATCATCTCACCCTAATTAAAATGGCTTTTATCAAAAAGACAAAAACAACAGATGGTGGTGAGGATGTGGAGAAAGGGGAATACCCATACATTGTTGATGGGAATGTTAGTATAGTCACTATAAAACAGTATAGAAGTTCCTCAAAAAAATTATAAATAGAGCTGCCATATAATCTAGCAATCCTACTGCTAAAGACTTAAGTCTTTAATCCATTTTATCCAAAAGAAAGAAAATCAGTATATGGAAGATGTATCCACATTTTCATATTTATTACTCTATTCACAATAGCCAAGATATACAATCAACCTATGTGTCCATCAATGGATAAATGGATAAAGAAAATGTGGTACATATACACGGTGGAATATTATTCAGCCATAAAAAATACAATGCTTTCATTTACAGCAACTTGGATGGACCTGGAGGTCATTATGTTGAGTGAAATAAGCTGAGCACAGAAAGACAAATACCACATGCTGTCATTCATATGTGGGAGCTAAATGTGGATCTCATGGAGGTAGAGAGTGGATTCATGGTTACCAGAGGCTGGGAATAGTAGGGGTGAAGGAGAGACAAA
This sequence comes from Pan troglodytes, assembly GCF_028858775.2. Classification (NCBI taxonomy): domain Eukaryota; kingdom Metazoa; phylum Chordata; class Mammalia; order Primates; family Hominidae; genus Pan; species Pan troglodytes. The sequence goes on from NC_072411.2 coordinate 92,688,809, forward strand.
GAAAGGTTGGTTAGTAATCACATGAAAAGATTCTCAACCATATTAGTTATTAGGGTAATGCAAACCAAAACCACAAGATACCACTTCACATCCATTAAATCATCTATCATCAAAAAGATAGACAATAAAAAGTGTTGACAAGGATGTGGGGAAATCTGAATCCTCATTTATCGTTGGTGAGAATGTAAATGATGCAGTCACTTTGGAAAACAGCTTGGCAGTTCCTCAAAAAGTTAACCATTGAGTTGCCATATGGCCCAGCAATGCCAGTGCTAGGTATACACCCAAGAGCACTGAAAACATGTCTACACAAAAACTTGTACACTCATGTTCACAGAACATGATTAATAGTAGCTAAAATGTGGAAACAACCCAAATGTCCATCAGCTGATGAACAGACAGAGTGTGTTATAGCCATACGATGGAATATTATTTGGCCATAAAAAGGAAAAAAGATAGATGAACCTTGAAAGTATTATGCTGAATGAAAGAATCCACATAATGTATGATTCCATTTATATAAACTGTCCAGAAGAGGCAAGTCCGTAGAGACAGAAAGTAGATTAATGGTTTCCAGGGGCTCCAGAAAGGGGGAATGGGGTAACTGCAGATAAGCATAGGGCTTCTTTTTCGGGTAATGAAAATATTCTGGAACTAGTGTCAATGGTTGCACAACTTTGTGAATGTACTAAGAACACTGAATTGCACATGTTGAAAGGATGCATTTTTGATATGTGAATTACATCTCAATAAAGCTGTTATTTTATAAAAGAAAGAAAGGAAAAGTAAAAGCAAGCTATACAGAAAAAGATAGCTATACAGCTATCTATGATGCTTTAGGCCACCATCGTCCCTGGCTGCTTCAATGCTGTCAGGTATTTACATTGATTAGCTTCTGTTTAGTTGTGCTTTTTTTCTTTCTTTTTAAAATTTGAGGCTTCAATCCAAGCCATCTAGCCAAATAAATTCCCAAACATGTGTTTCTGACACATGGCCAAATAATCTAGATTTAGAGAGGAAATCATGACCAAATTAATTTTAGTCATAAATTAACAGACAGGCAGCTTCTAGAGACCCAAATATGTCTCTTTTTCAAACATGGTGACTGTCTTACTCCATTCAGGCAGCTGTAACAAAAATACTATAGACTGGGTGGCTTAAACTACACTTACTTCTCACAGTTCTGGAGGCTGGGAAGTCCAAGATTAAGATGCAGATTCAGTGTCTGGTAGGGACCAGCTTACCAGTTTATAGACTGTGGTCTTCTGACTATGTCCTTACATGGCAGAAAGGGGTGAAAGAGCTCTCTGGGTCTCTTTTATAAGGGCACTAATCTTATTCATGAGGACTCTGTCGTCATGACATAATCACCTCCCCAAAGCCACACCTCCCAATGCAGCACATTGAGGGTTAGGATTTCAACATATGAATTTTGGGGGGACACAAATATTCAGTCCATAGTAGTGACATAGAAGCATTAAATTAATAGGTTTCCTTTAGTGCAAGGATAACATCCTGAAAATAATAATTAATTTAAAAGTTAAAATGAATAACAAATGGAATGAAACACACACAGACATTTAAATGTACCCTGAGGAATGCCCTTTTATATTACCATATTAAGAGTGTCGAGAGAGAGAGAGAGAGAGAGAAAGAGAGAGAGAGAGCTTTACCTGTGGGTGTATAGTAATTTTGGGTAGTTAAGCAGCACCCTTCTTTTGAGTTGCTCACAATGCTTTATAGCATTCACTTCAATTGTGACAACACTCCTGTGGGTGGCAGGCATTGTACTAAAAGTGCGGTACAGCTGCAGGTCAGACAACCCAGGGGCACACAGTTTTCACATGAACAGTTTATAGCACAGGTGGGTGCCGAGCCCACAGGGTCGGTCCAGTCATGCCTCATCCACATCTGACCAAGGTGGCATCTTCTTGGACTGAGGAGCTCTCGAATGAATAACAGTTTTGAGTTCCCATTATTCTGGGTTTCCCAAGTGTGCGTGCCATATCTGAAACAGATGGTCAGTATTACAGGATGATGACGGTTTTTAATGGTAATAGGAATCACATGATTAACACTTCCTGAAAAGAACTGGATTACATATTGAAAATTGGACCTCAGCTCTTCAAAAAAAAATTATTTGATTTCCTGTCTCATTTCCAGAAAATCATAGGAATACTGAAAGTCTGTGAAGAGTATTTTGAAATGGATTAACATCTACACTTGTTTTATGTCACACTGATCTCTTAGGCCCCATTCAACTATTTACTTATTTGGCAGTTATGGTACTTTCTCTACACACCAAAAGCCTGGGGACGGACATGCATGCAGGGACAATGTCCATTTTATTTTCCCGTGTTGTCCCAAGCTTAGCACTGTGCCTGGCACATAGAATGTGCTCAACAACAGTTTTTGAATAAATAAATCTTGCAGTATTTTGCTTTATAAGACTTTTCTTTGACTATATGGCACTCCAGTTGGAGTTCTATTTATCATAACAACCCCTTCTAGCAATGCTTTTGTTGCACAGATAATGTGTTTTTATTTTTCCAGATTTCTTTCATTTCTGATTTACTCTGACCATTCACAAAAGGATATTAAGATTTGAAGATTTCCAAACACCTCTGGTGAGGGAATTTCTATAAGTGTTCAAATGTTTCTTGACTACATTTTAAAAGGTTATTTATATCTGCAGTATTTTTGGCACTTAACAAGTAATAACATATTCATATTACATCAACACTTACTTCATTGTTTTTCCTTTAAAAGTTCTTAGGGGAAAAAAAAAAAAAAACCTTAACATCTTCCCAGATTGTATTTCCCTCATCTCCATTAGTTACCAGTGTTGATTCTATTCTTTTTATTGCCAATATTCCTGCAGAAAACTTAGAGATGACCTATTTGTCCTTGATTTTTGCTTCCAAAGATGTGCCACCAAAGAATAGGAATTTCTTATAGAATGCATATGCTTTAGGGGCATCTGTCTCTAACTTTACAAAAATAAAATAATAAAGTTATGTGTTTTCTTCACACATTTGAAAGCCAGAAATAGATTCAAACGTACATTTTTCTATCCGTGTGCCAAGCTAATAAGCTGAGCGCAACAGACTGCATCGCGCAGGCCACCGCGGCTCCGCCCTCGCACTGCGCTCTTCCTCCTCCCGCGCCTACCGCGTCCCTCCTCCCACTGGGAACTGGCCGGCCAGCAGCCCCCCGCAGTCCCTCCAGCTGCTCCCCTGGCAGCTGCACACTTGCCTCTGGGTCTGTCGTGCCTCTTTGTGTTCCTGGGCATCATTAAAATAATAGAATCGCAGCGTTTAGAGCCGAGTGACTTTGGACTGGCTCCTCTGACACCACTGAATTTCTGCAGATCATTTACTCCATTTTAGACTCTTAACACTTCACCATCTGGAAGGTCTTGGGGAGGGCACTGGGACCAGCGAAATGTCTGCTGCATCATGTGGGGCACTTTTAGTGACCTCCCCTTGAAGCAGACGTCAATGGGAAGTGTTCTAGGTGCCCACAGAGAGGGGTCTGATGGAGGACGCCTGTTACTGCTTCTTCACCCTCAAAGGAAGGAAACCTTTTAGACTTCTGAGGAGGTAGAACTCAACAGTATACACGCTTTTAACTAGCAATATTTATGGTACACGTTCTTCCTTTATAAAATCAGTTCTGCAATGCCTGCTACTCCAGTCTCTGTTATCTCAGGAACTCTTGAGTGAAGACTATCCCCTGACCTAAGCTGGGCCCATCAGAATCTCTCTGGGGAGTTCGGAACTGGGACAGAAATGCTCATCTCTCTCCTGGTTTCTCCAACAGGAAAGATGTGCATGGGGAGCTGGGGATGGGCAGTGTTTGGGGCTGTGTACCTTGAGGTAGTGAAAACAGATCTGCTGATCCTGCAGGCAGTGAAAGAGAGAGAGAAAGAAAAATAAATCTACAGTGAGAAAAATAGACATGAGAAAAAGCCAGCTTCCCGGCTTCCCAGAAGCTTCCTGGCTCTTGGTTCTAATCCCCCAGGAGATTGTGCTACTTCCTCGCCTGGCCTGAAGTTAGTTTCTCTTCCATGCAACAAAAATCCTCTCCTAAGATGTTGACTCCATAAGGCTTCTGACCACAAAGCACAATCATAATTCTTTCATTGAGTTTAACTATCCAAAATCTCAAGAATCTCAAACTCAAGAACCCAGAATTAGACAGATGACATATCCAAATAGTGAAAGCTATGTTTTTGGTCCAGAATTGTGCAGAGCGTCAGTCCTAGCTGCGCCTGGCCCTGCTCACTAACTCCTCCTCAAAAAACAGTTCATCAGATTTATCTTGCAGCTGCTATATGCTCTGCACCAGGTCAAATGCTGAAGTTTTGGAAGCCATCATGACACAGCCCGATTCCCATGAGCTTTCAATTTAGTAGGGAACTTAGACAAGTAAAACACATTACACAAGCGGTCTTTAAAAAGTTCATTGAAATACATATTATGAAAAAACTATGCATAGATGTCAAAAATTTTTTGCACCAAAATAAACTTGTACTAACTTGTTATAACATGTCTGAAAAGGATCTAGTTCGAGGCACTAAGATATCAGTTTGTAAGGAGTCCCTTATCAGAGCAACGTGAATTCTGCTAAAATTGAAGCAAGAACAAACATTAAATTTTTGGTGAAGCTTGGTTGGAAGAATGATGAAATCATTAACTTTTAATGAAAAGTTTATTGGGACAATGCCCCCCAAAACTAAGCAGTTTATAAATAGAATAATTCATTTTAAGAAGGGGTGAGACAATGTTAAAGCTGAAGCCTAGAGCAGCAGACCATCCACGTCAATTTGTGAGTTAAAACTCATCTTGTTTGAGCCCTAATTGAAGAGGACCAATGATTAACAGCAGAAACAATAGCCAACACCATAGACATCTCAGTTGGTTCCACTTACACAATTCTGACTGAAAAATTAAAGTTGAGCAAATTCTCCACTTGATGCGTGTCAAAACCGTTGTGCCCAGATCAGCTGCAGACAAAAGGAGAGCTTTTGACGGAAATTTTAAAACAAGTGGGATCAACAATCTCAGAGCATTTCTTCAAAGAACTGTAACAGGAAATAAAACATGGCTTCCCCAGTACAATCCTAAAGACAAAACACAATCACAGCAATAGCTACCAAGAGGGGGGATGTGCTTCAGTCAAAGCACAAGCAGACCATCAAGAACCAAGGTCGTGGTGAAGGATTTTTTCGGATGCTCAAGGCACTTTGCTTGTTGACTTTCTGGAGGGCCAAAGAACAGTAACATTTGCTTATTATGAGCATGTTTTGAGAAAGCCAAAGCTTTAGCAGAAAAATGCCCAGGAAAGCTTCACCAAAGAGTTCTCCACCACAACAATGCTCCTGCTCATTCATTCCTCTCATCAGACAAGGGGAATTTTTGTTTTTGTTTTTAAGATGGAGTCTCGCTCTGTTGCCCAGAGCAATCTCGTCTCACTGCAACTTCTGCCTCCTGGGTTCAAGCCATTCTCTTGCCTCAGCCTCCCGAGTAGCTGGGATTACAGGCCAGCACCACCACACCCAGCTAATTTTTGTATTTTTAGTAGAGACGGGGTTTCACCATGTTGGCCAGGCTAGTCTCAAACTCCTGACCTTGTGATCTGCCCACCTCAGCCTCCCAAAGTGCTGGGATTACATCGTGCCCTGCCAGACAAGGGCAATACTTTGAGTTTTGATGCGAAATGATTAGGCATCCACCTTACAGTCCTGATACGGCTCCTTCTGACTTTTTGTTTCCTAAAAAAATCCTTAAATCTTTTTTTTTCAGTTAATAATGTGAAAAAGACTACATTGATCTGGTTAATTTCACAGAACCCTCAGTTCTTTAGGGATGGACTAAATGGCTATTATCACTTATAAAAATGTCTTGAACCTGTTGGAGTTTATGTTGAGAAATGAAGTTTATATACTTTATTTTTATCTTTTAATTCCATTTTTTCATGAACCTTTTGAACTAGTAAGAGAATTTTCTAATTTAACTTCACTCAGTTTAAATCTCAGTGTTGTTCGAGAAATCATAATATTGGCCAGGTACAGTGGCTCATGTCTGTAGTCGTAGTGCTTTGGGAGGCTGAGGCAGGAGGATTGCTTGAGGCCAGGAGTTTGAGACCAGCCTGGCCAACATAGTGAGACCCTGTTTCTAATTAAAAAAAAAAAAAAAAGATCTGAGTCACACAGCAGAAAAACAAATATAAAAAATGATAATACTACTTTGCAGATTTTATCTGTTTAATATTTCAACAGGCCAAGTGTGAGTATCAGCTACAAAAATCTCAAGAATTTTAAAGATATGACAAACTTAAATTATTTGAAGATGTTGTATGAGACTTGCAGAGTTCTAGATGGGGAAGAAACTGTTTCCAAGATGCTTACATATCCAACCAAAGGAAATAGATTAGAAAACAGCAGGATGATCACACAACATAGCTTCACTTTGCTGGTTGTGTGGAATGGGCCTTACAGGACACCATCAACTTTGCTACAATCATGTTGCATTTTTAATTAGGCTCTCAGTGTTGACAGTACAGCAAAGCCCTTTTGGTCAAGGAAACAAACCTTAGACATTGTCAGAGACCAGTTACAAGATCAAGTGGTTTTATAAGATCAATGTAAAAAAAACTTTATATTAATATTTTACTACTTTTATTTTGAATATGTACCAAAGAGCATATGTTATATTTTAAAGCTAATTTGGTAATTTAGAATAAGACTTATAAAAGCAACTTCTTTCAGATTATATATTAACACATGTTGATTGCAGAATATTTGGATAATATAGATCAATACTGTATAACCTAATCCACAAAACCACTTTATTGTTATAGTCATGACTTTTATTTTTGTAATTAATTTCTCAAATCCTCACTTACCCTATCAGGAGACAGTCCAATATAGACTTTCCCCAAATTGTCCAAAGATACCATGGGCTGGGCGTGGTGGCTCATGCCTGTAATCCCAACACTTTGGGAAGCCCAGGCAGGCAGGTTGCTTGAGTCCAGGAGTTCGAGACCAGCCTGGGCAACATGACAAAACCCCATCTCTACTAAAAATACAAAAATTAGCTGGGCATGGTGGCATGCATCTGTAGTTCCAGCTACTCGGGAGGCTGAGGTGGGAGAATCACCTGAGCTCAGGAGGTAGAGGCTGCAGTGAACTGAGATAACGCCACTGCACTCTTGCCTGGGCAACTGGAGTAAGACCCTGCCTCAAAAAAAGAAAAAAGAAAAGAAAAGAAAAGAAAAAGACACTATGGTCTTACTGGATCCAAAGAGTGACAAGGGTGAGTTGTGTTTCCATTGCTAGGTCTAGAGGGAAGTGGGAAGCTTGACCATTTCACTAGTGCTCTCCTTCCTTGCAGCCTCACAGGGCTCTGTGGAAGTATGGTCCTGCATGGTCCATGCTGTGGCAAATGCCCTTGCTGCATCTGGCCCTGCCTAGCCATGTAGGGCCCCAACCTGGGGTCCTACAATTATAGGTCTCTTGGAGTCCCTCTCAGTCAATGATAGTCACCATTTCCTGTATTCTCAGCATAGGACCAAAGTAGCTGGATCCCAAGAAGCTTCTAACTTAGCCACATGCTGTGCTTCCTCCAAGAATGCCTAAGCCCTTAAATTTATCCCAGGATGTCAACTTAGGTTTGCTGATTCCTAATGATAATTTTATTTCAGGTCCTCATTACTGTTCTCTGATAATGGGCCTTGGCCAGGTTACCCTGATCAATCTTGAAAAGAGCAGGGTAGAATATGTGTCCTTGCCTTTCCAGATGGTCAGGGCTCCATCCTCATATTATCCAACCACTTCATCAGGGACCAACTTTGTTTACCCTGGGTTTCAGAGAATGGCATAATACCAGAAGGATGGGTAAACTCTATTCCCAACATTTCCATAACTAAGGGGGCAACTGGAATGACTTGGCAGGCGACAAATGAAATCCTGTTATGTCAATTAAAAAAAAATCCATGACCAAGCAGTAATATGTGGTCATTATAGAATATACAGAATATTACAAAGAAGAAAATAAAAATCCTTCATAATCTCATCCACAGATAACCTGTTAATGCTGTAGAGGACTCTTGTCCTAACTTGCCTTCCCACCCACCGTTGCAGTACTCTTCCATACCCATCCAACAATTTAGACACGTTGCTGCTCTGAACACTCCATTCTTTACTTCTTTGTGCATTGTATTTCCTTGTCCTGCAATGCCTTCCTATTTTTCCCTGTTGAAATCTACTTCTTTTAAGGTCCAGATCGAATGTCACCTTCCTCTTAAATGCATTCTGATCGCACCCTCTGAATGAAGCTCCACCTACTCGGACCACCCACAATTTGTACTTTACTTGAGGCACATATATCATGCCTTTGAACTGTACTAATTGTTGCAGTAGTGTCAACTCCACGACTAAATTGAAAGTTTGAGAGTAATTCCTACTTGAGAGTAAGATTTTGTTGCATTCAACTTTTCCTTTTTTTTTTTTTTTTGGAGACAGGGTTTCGCTCTTGTTGCCCAGGTTGGAGTGCAATGGCGCGATCTTGGCTCACTGCAGCCTTTGCGTCTCGGGTTCAAGTGATTCTCTCGCCTCAGCCTCCTGAGTAGCTGGAATTACAGGCACCCACCACCATGCCCAGCTAATTTTTGTATTTTTAGTAGAGACGGGGTTTCACCATGTTGGCCAGGCTGGTCTCAAACTCCTGACCTCAGGTGATCCACCTGCCTCAGCCACCCAAAGTGCTGGGATTACAGGCATGAGCCACTGCGCCCAGCCCATATTCAACTTTTCATCTCCCATGTCAACTGGTACAATGCCTTCCTTGCAAATAGTATGTACTCAGCAAATGTTTGTTAAAAAACACGTGTGTACCTAGCAATAGAGAGATAACATATCAATTAACTTGGCCTAGTCAAATTCTTTAACTTTATTAAAATAAAAAATGATAAGGCCAGGTACTGTGGTTCACACCTGTAATCCCAGTGACTCAGGAGACTGATAAAGGAGGATCACCTGAGGCCTGGAATTCAAGACCACCCTAAACAACAAAGCAAGACTCTGTCTCCACAACAAATTAAAAAATTAGCCAGGCATGGTGGTCACATGCCTATAGTTGTAGCTATTTGGGAGGCTGAGGCAGGAAAATCGCTTGAACCCAGGAGTTTGAGGTTACAGTGAGCTATGATTGTGCCACTTCACTCCAGCCTGGGCAACAAAGCAAGATTCTGTGTCTTAAAAAAAAGTATCAAATGTCTGTTGTAAGACTCCAGGTATTTACTATTTCAAACTTTTCTTAAATTTATTTTTAAAAAGTTCAGATGCATAAAATTATAAATAATAATATAATAAACACCCACATACCCAGCATCCATATTAAGAAACAAAACATTACCAATATAACTGAAGTCCTGTAAATTCCATCCTTAATGCACCCCTTTATGCCTCTACCATAGTTAGGCAAATCCTGAACTTGGGGATTAATCTTTCTAAGCATTTATTTTTATTTTAACCATATTACATATGTATTTATAATGTGTGTTTGTTGAATTATTTAAGAATATTCAATTCTGCTATACAAAATAAGAGAAACAAACACATAGGGAGAAAATAATGAAACTAAGAATTGAAGCAAGTAGCTTATGAAACAAGCAAAATTCCTACAAAATGTAGTAGTGCATTTGCGTAATGAACATAATTAGAAAGAGATGGAAAGAACAAGAAACACCTAATAGTCATGATACACGTGAGGCCCTGAATCATCCAACTTTCATGACGCACTGAAGATACTTAAGGCATATCAGGCATTCCCTATTCAAAAGGTTTTAATCTGGCCAACCGTTGGCTCCTCATATCCTCTGCAAAAGAAATATAAATAAAATCCATAGCTGTTCATGAGGTTAACTGATGAGCTACTGCTGTCAGCCAGACCCACTCTGCTCCCAAGACTTTAGAGCAACTGTGTGTTTTGACCCTAAACACCCGTCTGTTAGGCTGCTTTGGTTAAATCTCAACTCTGATCTTTGCAAGCAAACACTTGGTTAGGAAGGCTGATGTGGCAGGGAGAGACAGGACTGAAGATTCAGGTGTTGTCATCTTTCCACCCTGCCTCCTGTGACACATCTTAAATGTGTTAACCCCCTCCATGTCTTTCACCTAGCTTCTTATGGTGTGTTTTAAATTGATTTAATAAGCCACGTGATTTGAGGATTTTGTTTTGGTCCATAAGCCTTTCTTGTTCTGTGATCCCTTGAATAGCTTGCCTGTTAGTGTACTTACAGGCTACCATTGCAGCAACAATGGTTGTTGTTTCCCACACAACAATAGCATTTGCAAGTTTTTAACCTAGATAGAAATATATTCTACACATTCATCTGCAATCTTTTTTTAAGAGACAAGAGTCTTGCTCTGTCACCCAGAATGGAGTGCATTGGTGCAGTCATAGCTCACTGCAGCCTACAACTCTTGGGCTCAAGGAATCCTCCCACCTCAGCCTCCTGAGTAGCTAGGACCATGGGCATGTGCCACCAAGGCTTGGCTAATTTTATTTTTTGTAGAGCAGGGCCTTGCTATGTTGCCCAGGCTGGTCTCAAACTCTTGGCCTCAAGAAGTCTTCCTGCCTTGGCCTCCCAAAGTGCTCCCAATTTACAGGCATGAGCCACTGCGTCTGGTCTTGCAACTTGATTTTTGGTCAACTTGATCAACATCTTATTTGTGAGATTCTTCCATGGGAGATATGCATATCTATTTCATTCATTTTCAGAGCTATATTCATTGAATATTTCACAATTTACCCATAAATTCTTCTGTTGATCTAATATACATCATTTCCAATTTTTTTCTATGCTGCTGTGAATATTCTTGTATGTATCTCCTTGGGCACAGGTAAGAGAGCTTCTCAGAGACTATACCTAGGAGTGCAATTTCTGGGTCACAGAGTATGCACACCTTTAACTTAACTAAATACCACCAAATTGCTCTCCAAAGTGTTTGTACCAATTTATACTCTTAACAGAAGTAAGTTCCTATGTTGTTTGTTTTTTGAGACAGGCTCTCACTCTGCGGCCCAGGCTGGAGTGCAGGGGCATGATTATAGCTCACGGCAGCCTTGGACTCCAGACTTAAGCAATCCTCCTACTTCAGCCTCCCCACTAGGTGGAACCACAGGCGTGTGCCATCATGCCTGGTTAAGTTTTTATTTTTTGTAGAGACGGGATCTCATTATATTGCTCAGGCTAGTTGCTAACTCCTGGACTCAGGTGATCCTTCTGCCTTGGCCTCCCAAAATATTGGGATTAAAGGCAGTTTCTATGTTCTTAATCCTAGCCAACACTTTGCGCTGTCAGACTTTTAAAATTTTTACTGATCTGATGAATGGATGAGCTCTGCTCACAAAGAATCATCTTATGGCATTTCCTTAGTACTTTAATTATGAGGGAAAAAAATCTGTGCAAATTTTGTGTCAGATTTTTGGATTTTCTCATTCTCTGCTTAAGGCCAAGTAAGGTTTCCTCTTTCTATTTCCATCACTGTCAGCAGCAAAGGAAAAACTTTGCAACAAAACTTGTTATATTTTTTTCAGAAGGATTAAAGTTTGGAAGAATACCATATTGGAGGCTTTAAGTCTCAAAAATATCCCTCTGATTATACAGGGGCATAAGAAAATGAATTTAACTGCATCCATGCAAATCGATCATCACTAAGCGTATGTCGTAATGACGGTAGGTCAGTAGTGGAACAACTATGACTCACAGGCTGAGAATGCCCTCATTTAAGAAATTCTACAAAGTTGCTCCCTACCCCAGAGTATCTACCCCAGGGGCTTGTTCCATGTCTCAAATTCAGCTACTAAAGTGCTGAAGTCCAAAATTTTCATATTTAAGAAAACTCCAAAAGAAAACACATCTCAAAAATCATATTTAGTACTTATAAGTCATTAGCACCTTATTTGTCACATCTCTTAAAAACACAAAAGGAATGGGACACAGAACCTGCAAGTGCTAATAAGGCATAAGGTGGAGGCCACCCTCAACTTCTTCCTCCCCCTTTATCCAGAACATTCAGACAGACAAATCTCTGTTCTTAGCATCTTGCTTAAATCTTTTGGATGGCTCCCCAAAAGGGCTAGCAGTATTCTCCAAGTGTGGTCTAGGGGTCCCTTCTGGCTTCAGATCCTTCACTAAGGTAATCATTTAAAAAGTACAGATTTCCCAAGTGCCAGCCCAGGCCTACTTAATCAGTATGTCTGACAGGGAGATCCTGGAATCTGTTTTCAATAAATAATCCAGCTTGATTTTCTTAAAAATACTTTTTCACAATTGAGAAGTATAGTGTACAGTAAGTACAGAAAGCATAAATGTGCAGTTCAATGATTACAAAGTGAACATCCACATAACCATGGTCCAGAACAAGAAAGAGGGCCTTGCTTGCCAGCACTTCAGAAGCCCCCTTGTTCCCCTTTCAATCATTTCTCTCTTCTCTTAGTTGTATCTACTATTCTCATGTCTGACACTCACAGCTTGATTCTTGCACTCACCGGTGCTGACAACTACAGCTACAAGATAAAGTCCACACTGCTTAGCGTGTCAGAGGTGGCTCCTGCACAATTTGGTCTCTACAATTTCATCTTCTGCCTCTGCCCTCTTCACATGTAATTCTCAAGTCATTTGGAATCAGTTATGCTTCATTTCACAATAATTTCCCTAAGTTACTGCTCATGTTTATGCTGCCTCACTGCCTCTGTGCTTCTGTACTTGCTGGGGAGTGCCTGCACTTCCTGAGTCTATTAATTTCATCCTTCCAGACCTGTCCAATTGTTGCTTGCTTACAAGGCCTACTGACTTTCACCCCTCTGCCCTACCCAAACCAGAACCATCACTCTTTCTTTGTGTGACTAAGAACATCTTATAATGTGTGCAAGTGCTTGTTTACATGTGTATTCCGCTTTCTAGACCAGGAAATAGGGCAGAGATTTAATTTTCTTGTGCTTATAGGCTTAGTGTGTATCCCTCAGTCAGTGCTTAATTGTTGAACAAGCAAATAGTCTCCAGGTATAAACATCTTAGGAAAAGTAGCACACTGCAACCTTAATACCTCTGGGTATATTTGGATCAGATCACGTTCTTCCTTGTCAGGAAACAAATGCAGACATCAGTAACACACTGGGTGCCCGAGAGGGAGGTGAAAGTAAGTGAAGAAAGAGGGATGAAACACTGCAGGAGCGGGAGCAGGGGAGCTAGTGATGTTGTCTGAAGGGCTGCCAGAGCCTACAGAGCAAGGAGCAATCAGAGTGCTCCCGGCAGCACTGAGCCTTCCCTTCTTTCTCAGAGAGGACTCCCAGTTGTCAGACCACTGTGCTGCATGGGGAGCCTGGACTGTTCCAAATTCCTTACATCTTTTCCTGCCTCTGATTGTCCTCACATTGTACATCTTCTTCTCTGAGTATCCATTCTGCTTGCAAAATGCCACCTTTTAAGTAAGTAACCTGCCTATTTTTGACCTTAGCATCAAAACTCCTACCCATCCACAGTATGTGAGTGGGAGTGGAAGGCGACAATAAGCCACACAGAGGGGCCTTGTGTAACTGCTTGGTGCTCAGAGGATCTGGACAGAAGCATCTGGGCAGCCTGCCACAGGAAACTTCACAGCAATGTCAATAGTCCTGACGAAAACGAACCTTGACTGTTGGGCAAACTGAGAGGGTGGAAGGACAGAAATGAGCATCACTTGAAATCTACTGATGCCGGAAAAGATATTGTAAAGCAAAATTTAAAATCAAAAAGTAGTTAATAAATTTTGGCCCCTTCTACTGTATGGGTCTGAAAGAGAGCCATCACTGGTGGTTTGATACCTGGGGAAGGGGTGAGGGCAGCTTTGAGTGGAGATGATCAAGGCAGGTCTGGAGCCCACACTTGGGAGATGCTTGCATCTGCAAAATGAAGAAAGAACTGCAGTCTCAGAGAAAGTGGGCTCTGCTCTCCTCCCCTAAGGAACCAGAGCAGCAGATGGGTCTCAAGCAGCACTGGACCAGTTTGGCACCTGGTGGGCCAGTTTTCTGCAGCTAAACAAGGACCGGAACAAACAAACAAGGCATCAGATGTGGCCCAGATGCCAGTTCTGTCACTGGGTGTGAAAGCCCAGTGAACGTCACATTTTGAACTGCAAAAGCTCTGGGACTGCATAGGTCCCTGGAACAGGAGGATCCTTAAGAAGATATAAAGAGATACATGCTTGAATGATTAATAAGGAAAAGAGACTATTTGTGACATCAGATTAAAGCAGTTCAAGCCAGCTCTATATCTATAAATATGTATAAAATCAATATTAACACATTCAATTTTTTTTGTAGCTAGTTGGGTGATAAGGCAACTCAGGACGGCATCTGAATCAGCATGGTCAAAGAATTTGGTGTGGTGGGGTATCTATGCCTTGAGGGTCTACCATGTGTCAGATGGTAGACCCTCAAGACATGTAGTTATACAGGCCAGATGACATTAAAGTGCTTGACACATACTTTTTAGCTCCCAGATTTTGTTGACCTCCTGGTTTTTGTTGCCCTCTGCAAACAAGTGCATAAATACATACAATTTGGTTTTCATTTTTATTTGTAAACTGCTTTTGAAGCAGGATCTTTGTTAAGTAACATTTATTTTTTTCCTGATTTTCAAAGTAATGCATGTTTATTGTTGTTTTTTTGTTTTTGTTTTTTGTTTTTGTTTTTTGACGGAGTCTCACTCTGTCACCTAGGCTGGAGTGCAGTGGCACGATCTCAGCTTACTGCAACCTCAGCCTCCCGGGTTCAAGTGATTCTCCTGCTTCAGCCTCCTGAGGAGCTGGGACTACAGGCGCATGCCACCATGCCCAGCTAATTTTTTGTATTTTTAGTAGAGACGTGGCTTCACCATGTTAGCCAGAATGGTCTCGATCTCCTGACCTCATGATCTACCCACCTCGGCCTCCCAAAGTGCTAGGATTACAGTCGTGAGCCACTGTGCCTGGCCAAAATTTTTGAAAATTGAAAAAAAGCATAAAGAAGAAAATAAAAACTATCTATAATACCATCACCCAGAGATAATTACTGCTAACATTTAGTAAATTTCCTTCCATGTTTATTTAGGTAGAGAGATTACAGGTTGTTTTGCTCTGTTCTATTTTTACCCATAACATTATGAGCATTTCTCAATATTATTAAATATGAATTGAATATATTCCATCATATAGATATCTTATTTAATACATTATTTCTTATTTTTTTCCATTTCACAAATAATGTTGTAATAAAAATGTATAAACTTAGCATAATATCTTAGAAGTGAATTTGTTGGCTGAAATCATATGGACATGTTGCAACTCTTGGTTCGACTTGCCAAACTACTGTTCTAAAGGTTATTTTTTTTTACCAGTAATGATGAGCCCCTAACCTCTGCAACACTGTGATTATTTGGAACAGTTTATTTAAGGAATATAATTTATAGTTGGAAAAAACCCTTATTCTGCCACTATGAGAAACTTATAGTAAGGAATGAAAATACAATAATAGATAGAAAACTTTAAAGTTTTTGACTACCACATATTATTGCCAGTCCTGGGTAAGCTGAGTCATGATGTATAAGTCCAGGTACACGACAATATAATTCAAACTGTAAAGATGTAACTTTGCAGTTATATGCAAACGGAACTATGTTTATCTGTATTTCAGTAGTTTAAAAGTCTCTCATTGTAGGATATATTCATTGTCCTTTCAAAGTATCCGCTCCTAGAAGGCAGTGTTGAGTAATTTGTTGTGGTAATTTGTTGTGACAATTCACCAACTCATCAATATCAGCACATTCAATTTTTTTTTTTTTTTTTTTTTTTTTTTTTTTTTTTTTTAGCTAGATGGGTGATATGGCAACTCAGGATTCTACCTGAATCAGCATAGTAAAGTATTTGGTGTGCTGGGGTAGTTTTTGAACCCATTCTGCTTTTCTTTCCTTTTCCTGACACTTACCTCTTGCAATCCAAGCGAAGAGAGAAGACTGGCTGCTGTTTCTCTGCCCCTTCTCCCTGCAGATCCGTCCCAACTACTCCATCCCAACACTCCCATCTGTCCCACGTGAAGAGGCTGGTTTAGAGGAGTTTATGTGAGGATGATCTCTTCTTTGCCCCCTCTGCCTTTTCTTTCCATTTTTTTTCAGGGGAGCCCTGTACTTGGTACTTTTTCTTTGGCTTTTCACTTCTCCCAAAATAGTTATATCTACTTTAGTCACTTGTCATAAGTACAGACACATCTTCTGTAATCTCCATCCTCTTTCCCCACTTCCTTCCAATTCTTGCCCATTTGCTTCAAGAAGGGCTCTCTTCCTTAACATGCTCTCTTCCTATTTCCTTGCTCCTTTCATGAAAAAGCCAACATCTTGGCTGACAAGTCACACACCTTTGTCAAGGAAACAAACAAAATCCTCCATCCACCCTCATGATGGAGGGTACTCCAGCTGCTGGGTCCTTTGGCTGCAGTGTAGACCTAGAGGAAGAGAGAAGCCCAGAGACTGAGCTGGGAGAGTGGGCACAGACTTGACATTCATCTCAGCAAACAGGGTGGAGAAGGGTAAAGCCAAAGCTGGGACTGTGAGGAACAAGGTGGCCAAGAATGCAGTGTGCAGTGGAAGACGGTTTGAATACATTCCAGAGATGGGGAGCAGAGCACTTTAACCTACTCTCCACCCTGGCTTGTGTTGTTAACAGACAATTATTAATGGCCAGGAATAAGCGGACAGTAGCCAGTGTGGCTGAGACCTAAAACAGTGTTACAGATCAGTTAACTATACAAGTCCTGCACAGTGGATGCTGGGAGAAAAGGGAAGGAGTGGGAAGAGAAGATAGAGTTGCGGAGTTTTAACCACTGTTGCCAAAGATAGGGGATAGAAGAGAAAGAAAAACAAGGCTCTAATCCTTAAAAAATTTCCCGAAATTCTCTTTAGAAAGTCTTTTCAAAAGTTTCCATTTACATTTCTTCTGTCTTAAACACAAATTTTAACCACAATTACTATTCAGTCAATTAAATATTTGGTTGTACTTACTGCCTAATATACTTTTCTGCTCTTTCTATAAGCAATGTGTAGTATAAATTTGCTTATCTGTAGAAGTCAATTGGATTAGATGATTTCTAGGATCCCACCTAATCCCCCCAAAGTTTGTAATACTTGTATTTTCACTTGTATTTTATAAGCACTGGTAGCTCATCCTGGGAATCTAACCATCTCGGGTTTTGTTGTTGTTGTTGTTGTTGTTGTTTTCTTACAACAGAGATTGCATTATAAGTTCAAAATAACCAACTTATAAAGAAATAAGCAATTGGAAACTAAACTAGTTGTATGATGAATTTCTGCAAGGTATTTGAATATATTTTGAATATACAAAAGAGGATGAACTAGGTAAACTTTATAATCCTTTATACCTTAAAATTCTATAGTATCTTGTAATAAAATACAATGGATAAAGGTTTGCTTATTTTTCAGAAGAGCAGCTACTTTTAAAGTCGTGGCTCTTGAAATTATGAGTTATTATATATTCCTATTAACTTGTCTTTAAGAAACTTGTTTATAATCTCTATATATTTAAAAATACTCAAATTTCCATGCATTTAAAAGTTTATTTAGTCTACAATACACTTCCAAAGCTTTGAATTTCATATCGCAAAATAAGGGAAATTTTAATTATATTTCTGGTAATATGAATATTCTACATGACTCAGTTAATTGTAGGGCTACCACCACACAGAGTGGAAAATTTGTTAAGTATAGAATTGTTCTGAGGCAATAATAGACGAGAATTATATTATACCTTAGATCTTGTAGGTCATAAGCCATAATGTTATTCTTCCTCTCCTCTAAGAACATTTTAAATCTATTCTTTTGTTTGGAATTACTGAAGCATTTTAAAGTAAGAAATCTTTCCGAAAATAATAAATTAATGCTCTTTCAGTGAAATTTTCATTCAAATGTCAAAATCACTACCAACTTCTTACATTTTTTTTTTTCACTGAAAACTTTTTTTTAGTTTCACAAAGTGGAAATGGTTAGGGTTTTTTTTTTTTTTTTTTTTTTTTTGGTCAAAAGAATCCCCTATTTTTG
The DNA here is from genome assembly GCF_028858775.2 of Pan troglodytes. Lineage (NCBI taxonomy): Eukaryota > Metazoa > Chordata > Mammalia > Primates > Hominidae > Pan > Pan troglodytes. The sequence goes on from NC_072411.2 coordinate 92,706,944, forward strand.
CAAATGCTAAAATAATGCACTAATCATTGAGCAGTTTTAATAACAATTTCTTAAAACCCCTTTTAAACATATATTCACTGAATTCAAGAGAAGTATAACACATAGTTGCTCCTTCCAAGGGGGCTTACTGTATACTTAGGATGAACATAATTAAGTAACTAAAGATGCATAAATAACTATAAGCCTTCCATGTGGTACCAAAGAGAAGTGGAATGGGAGTTAGGGAAAGCAGAAGCTACTGAGGGAAGTGGAGCTCACGGTGATCTTCAAGGAAGCTAAACTGGACTTTTAAAGATGAGAGAAACACTTGTGTCAGTGTTTCTGAAACCTCCAGCACTGACTTGGCTGCTTAGAGCTATCTGTTTAATGGTCCAGACGTGGGCTGGGGGACAGAGATCTTGGCCTCAAAGCCTGGCTCTCCCATGTTACCTAAACAGGTAATTTTAGTACCCCATATTTCAGTTTCCTCAGTTCTACCAGAGAATGAAGTGAATAATAGTGCATACTTTATAGCGCTGTTGCGAGGATCAGATGAATTAATACTGATAAAGTGCTACAGCACTTATTAGGTACTCGATACATGTTAGTTATTATTTTCTTGCACCACTAAAATAGCATTTATCCTTGGGAGGTGAGCTTCAGCCCAGGAGTTCGAGACCAGTCTGGCCAACATGGTGAAATCCTGTTTCTATAAAAAATAGAAAAATTAGCCGGGCATGGTGGCACGCCTATAGTTTCAGCTACTTAGTAGACTGAGGTGGGAAGATCACTGGAGCCTGGGAGGTTGAGGCTGCAGTGAAAGCCATGATTGTGCCACTGTACTCCAGCCTGGGTGACAGAGTGAGACGCTGTCTCAAAAACAAAAACAACAAAAAAGAGAGTTTACTTAATAGTCCTCATTTTAAAATTAAGGGTCTTTGCTCAAGGAAATCTATGTAAAAGGTATTTTGAGATCGTTATTCTAAATGCATAATGAATCTCATTTGCCTCAATGGAAGATAACCATAAAAACAAATACAAGGAAAACAGTGCTATTAAATTCTAGCTATATACTGAGGCCTGCCAAGGCTCTGAGCTGAAGCCTGTTTCCTCATTGTAAAAAAAAAAAAAAAAAAAAAAAAAACAGAATTCAGCAAGTATTAGAAGGATTACAGACATACTGGCACCAATTTAAATTTCCTCCTTCGAAGGACTGAAAGAATTGAAAAGGGAATAGCTTGTTCAGTACGTGGTTTACTGCTATTTAATGCCAACGTGCATCTTCCATCTCGAATCATCTCAGCATGCTTCTGTACTTTGACAGAGCCATCAGAAGACAATGTGAAGGAGCAGTGTTCATTTACCATTGACTGGTCTTGTGTTCAAAGGTGTGTCATATATACTGACTGTATATTGTCAGTGGCATACATTATATTCTATTTTCCATGAATTACAACTTCCATTCAGAAGCAGAAAAAAAATTATTCTCTTTCTCTAATTTTTAAACCTGAGAGCAGCCATAAAAAAGAACAGGTTCATGTCTTTTGTGGGAACATGGATGGAGCTGGAGGCTGTTATCCTTAGCAAACTAACACAGGAACAGAAAATCAAATACCTCATGCTCTCACTTACAAGTGGGAGCTAAATGATAAGAACTCATGGACACGAGGAAGCAAACAACAGACACCGGGGTCTACTTGAGGGTGAGGGGTGGGAGGAGGGAGAGAGGCAGAAAAGACAACTATTGGGTAGTGGGCTTAGTACCTGGGTTATGAATTAATCTGTACAATGAACCCCAGTGACACAAGTTTACCTATGTAACAAACCACATGTGCCCCAGAACCTAAAATAAAAGTTAAAAACACACACACACACAACTTGAGAGAGGAAATCTGGTTTTCTGAGAGGGGAAATAAACCTGGTGATTTGGCTGTATACTGTGACACACTCTACAACACGGATTAAAATTATGAACACGCCTGTAAAATAAGCTTCTCCCAAATCTACTCCTGACAGGTAAAAACAAAAACTAAGTCAAGAAGGCTTTCAAATTTTTTAAAAAGTGTTTTCAAAATTTAAAACCATACAAGTGATATTTATTTAAGACATCAGAAGTAGCTCTGTCTTGCCCTTACTTTTATATATAAGGAATAAGCCTGGGATGATATTTGCAAGAGATAGAGTTAAGAATAAACACATGAATAATAGATAAAAAACAGAATTTGATGTATTTCTCAGACCACTTTCCAAATGGTGTTAAAAATTCAGAATCTGGTGTATTTATTAACCCTTTGTAATTTATTTAAAAATAAATTTTGTGCCTAAAAATCTAATATGAATTACTTTAGGAACATTCTAAAATTACTTCACAATTTACACACTGCTTCAAAACATATTCTAACTCTTAATATTTTATTGAAAATGTTATATATTTAATCAGAAACTTCTATTAGGAAATACAAATCATACTAATAACATCTACAAAATACAAAATTCTGCTAGTTCATATTTTCCATTTCATTTATTCAGCAAATATTTATTAAGTGACTAGTATGCGTCAGCCAATGTTCTAGCCACTGAATATACAGCAGTGAATAAAAAATTCTGCCCTCTTGGAAATTACACTCATGTCCTTTAGGCTCTTAATGAAATGTAACATGAAATGTGATTTTCCATTTATAAGAAAATTATTTTTATTTTACTATTTGCATTCGACGAAGTATTACAAAAATAATATAGTCTCATTCCTTAGTAGTTTTTATATTCATCTTTTAGAGTGCCTGAAAAGACAATCAAAACTATAAACAGAGACAAAACATTTTCCTTTGTCTTTTAGACTTCCTTCTGTTCTCATTTTCACTGTTTTATAGCAAAGCCCTGGGGGCAGGGAACCATCCATGACTTACTTGTCTTTGTGTTCCAAGCATCCAGCCCTAAACCTGGCACATTCTTGGTGCTTAACAAGCTGTACTGAATAAATGAATAATTTCAATATACAGGTATTTATAATAAAATCACACCAGGAGAAACCAAAACTATTGCATGGACGTTTAACAAAAGATATCCAAAGTGGTCTGAATGGGAACTATTTGTGTTACCACATTCTTACACCTGTCTGGGATGCCTCCAAGAACACTCTAAAGCCTTGAAACTGTTTGATCTCTTCCAGAGGGCCTTCAGAGGATAATCAGACACCATAATTGTTACCTTCCAGGATGGAATGTGAATCTCTTTGCTTTCCTCTAACAAATCCGCAGGGCGTGGGAGTGGGAGAAGACTGTGTGTGTGCTGGAGTCAGGAGGAGGTATTAGGGATGGCATGAGTGACAAAACCTGGTAAGGTGGAAAAAAAGAATCCATCGTCTGACTTGTCTCAGATACAGGCGAATGCTTCAGTTCTTTTTGAGCTACCATATTGACTACAGTGTTGTCATACAGACATACAGAATTGGATGCTTAAAAGCTTAAAATTTTATCTTTCCTTCATTTTCCTTCCTCCCACCACTTCCCCCAGCACCACAGGGCATTTAAGGCAAAGTAAAGTGGGCCAAAAATGCCATTCTTAATGTGGGAAGAATACACTATCTAAATGTGCCCAGAAAACAAACAAGGATAGATTCCACTGTTTAACTGTAGAAACCAGATACAACTCAAGAAAAAAGTATCTGTCCTGACACATTTCCTTTTCAGCATCATGTTCAGCCAGACACAGACAAGCTTGGGAAGAGGATTTAATGTTGTTTCTTCCAACTCTGGAAACAATTCCACTCGAAGGCTCAATAGTTCAGGTAAGACCACTAATTTCGTGACTCATGAATCAGTGATTATACATCTTTACGGAAAAAAGTTCTTTTTTTCTAGCTGTTCAGAACCAAGAGTGTTTGCAAAACATCAAGATTCCACAGAGGAATTAGAAGAGAATTTTGCAGATTTCGTTGCCTGAACATTACCTTCCCCACCAGCCAAGAAATTGCCTAAATCGTCTTTAACATGACCATCTAACTTTCTCTTTAGTAGAACAGGATCCACAGCTGCAAAAACCGTGACAATTAGGGAGACTAAGAGAAACTTCCAGCAGTGATTTCTGCAGTTAAAGAATTTCAGGAATTAAGCAGACTTATTCATTTGAAATATCAACTCAACTACTCCAGACAAAACCTGTCACTAATACTGAAGAAAAAGATTTAACTTTAATTATATGTATTCCATTGCGGCATTACTCATTTCTATAACATGATTTCGCAAAAAGAAAAAAAAAGGTTCTGTACTTTATTAAAGTCTTTTTCTTTCAATATCATCATCACCATCCTATCCATTGCTGCAACATAAAGATGTGGTTTGAAGAATTTCCCATCTCAAAGAATGCCTTGTATCCCCATCAGCGAAGTAGGCACACTCTGGGAGGCCAGCCAGGGTGTGGGAATGGCCTCCTATAAAACTGGATTTTTATGTGTATGTTAAAATGGGATTCTACCTGTCTTTGCAGTAGTTTTATATTAATGAATGCTCTCTAATCTTCAAGAACACAATGCTGAAATTCTTTAATTTTTCCATTTTTTGCAAAGAATTGAAATATAGATTTAAAAAACAGACTTCCAAAATTTTTTTGGCAATAGCTTAAGTACATTTTTCTTTTCTTTTTTTTTTTTTTGAGACGGAATTTCGCTCTTGTTGCCCAAACTGGAGTGCAATGGCACGATCTTGGCTCACTGCAACCTCCGCCTCCCGGGTTCAAGCTATTCTCCCGCCTCAGCCTCCCAAGCAGCTGGGATGTCAGGCATGCGCCACCACGCCCGGCTAATTTTGTATTTTTTGTAGAGACGGGATTTCACCACGTTAGCCAGGCTGGTGTCCAACTCCGGACCTCAGGTGATCCGCCCGCCTCGGCCTCCCACAGTGCTGGGATTACAGGCGTGAGCCCTGGCCAGCCTAGGTACATTTTTGAAGGTGCTTTAATACTTTGGTTAGCAAAGTTTATGCAAACCAAAAAATTCTATATTGTGCCTTGGGAACTCTAATTTAACACACACCAGCACTATACTAGCGCCGTAGTTTTTCTACACCATGGACACAAAAAACATTAAACAGTAAAATAAAAGGCAGATTTTCAGGAGGTTAAAAAGGTTGGAATTAAATTACCCGGCCAGCGCGACAGTTGTCAAAGCTGTACTTCGGACTCCCTGGTTCCATTCCTCCCTCCCGCCTCCCGTCCCAACGCCAGAGAGGAGGTGGGGAGGGGGCAAGATGGGCGAGGCAGAGATGCTCTCCCAGCCGCCGGTTCTTCCAGCGCCGCGCACCTGCCGCCCCTTCCTCCATGCGGTCGCTGCAGCCTTCCCGCCGGACGCCTCGCCCCCCCGGGCAGGGGCGCACCTGGACCACCTGCCTCCCCGCCTCTGCCCCGAGCCTGCGGGGGCCAGGGGAGCCCAGCGCGCTGTTGTTTTTTTTTGTTTTTTTTTTTTTAAAGTCAGCCTCCTAGAGGATGTTGGATTTGGCGGGTGTGCTCTTTGAAATACTATATCGGGAACCTCACACATAATTTTTTTTTTTAATTGCAAACCTTCCCAGTTCACTCCGCAGCTGGAGAGCAGGCCGGAGGCGGCGTCCCCCACCCGTCTCCCTCCTTGTCGTCCCCTCCCCGCGCCCGGAGCGGGACTCGCGGGAGCCGCCCACTCCCGGCGCCCACTTGGTTCCTCCCAGCTGCCGTGTGAATGGGCCGTCCTCCGGATTCCGCGGAGGGGGCGGCGGGAAGGGGCCGAGCCCCGGGCCCAGCGGCCGCCCCCGCCCCCGCCCGGCGGCGGCCCACGCCGGGATCTGCGTCACTCGGCCGCGCGTGGGCGGGAGCCGGAGCGGCGAATGTAGCAAGAGCGGAATCTCCCAATGTGACAGCGCGGGGTGGGGGAGTGGAGGCGGCGGAGGCGGGCGGGGGAGGGGGAGGAGGGTGTAGCGCGCGCGGGGAAGGCAGGGGAGGGGAGGGGAGGGCAGGGCGCGGCGGGGGAGGCGCTGCCGCCGCCGCCGCCGCCGCCGCCGCCGCCGCCGCCCGCGCGCCGCAGCCTGGAGGAGCCGCCGCCGCCGCCGCCGCGGCCAAGCGAGCGCCGTCGGGGCGGGTGGGCGGGAAGAAGCGGCGGGCTCGAGGTGGGGGGGAGCAGAGAGAGCGCGCCCACCACCTTCCCTTCCCCCCTCGATGGGAGCGGGGGCGTCCCGGCTCCCGCAGCCGCCAGAGGAGGGAGAGCCGGGGGCCGTCGCTTCGGAGTTGGGGCTGAGCAGTCCTCGGGGAGAGCGCGCCAAGACCGCTGCAGCCGCTGGCTGAGTACGTACCGGAGCGGACGGTCGCCACTCCCGGTCCGCCAAGTGCGGGACACTTTCGCGGCTGAGCGGCCGCGGGCGAACTTGGGGCGGCTGAGTCGCGGGGCAGCGCGGGCACTTTGGGGGCGGTGTCCGGGGGAAGCGGGCTCCGCGCGGCCGCCGCCGGAAGGAGAGGGCGGCCCCGGGCTCGTGTGGGCGATTCCCGGAGACATTCGGTGTGCCAGGGCGGCGGGGAGCGGGGAGCTCGGCCCTGACTCGTGCATTTTCCCTCCGAGAAAGGTTGGGGTGCCGAGTCCGTTCTGCTAACGGGGTTGGGGGCGTCACACGGCGCTCTGAGGAACCGCGGGGCGCTGTGGGGGTGTGCGATGTGGGTTGTGCGCGCCGGCCCCAGAGTTTTGCAGCCACCTTCGTCAGGGCAGTCTTTTTGTTTGTTTACTTTATAAAAGTGCTGCACTTACCGTCTCGATTTTCTTCTTGGGTATCTTCCCTTTCCGAATGTAGTTTTCTTTTTAAAAGCGGAAGGAGAGTTTTACATGGAAGTGGCTTACAGAAACTTGGCACTGAGGTGCAGGGAAGCCAGAAACTCTTTGTGTCTCTAAGGCCGATGAGGAATTTGCAAACACATGTGGGACATACAAGCGTTGGATATAGAGGTGTGTGTGTGACCTTATCATGGAGAAACACTGAAAATACTATTAAATCTTTGTGGTCTGCAAACTCAGAGCTTCCAAAGCTTGAGATAGGAAATGACACTTCTGTTAAGCCTGAATGTTGCAGGATCTTGGGGAAAGGGATAGTTGAGATGGAATATACATTTGTAGATTCTGCAGACCAAGCTTTGCAGCGAGTGATCGGGAGGAACCGTAGACTTGAATGTACTTACACCTCGCTCCCTGAGATTCGGGAGGCACGGAAAATTTTTGGATGGCTGTTAATTTAAAATTTCATCTAAAAGAGTCGATTTGGAGTAACTTGTCACTACCAGTTGGTTTGCCAGTGACGTGTCTGCCAACTCAAAGAGTGCAAAGATCAGAAGCTGAAAGAGGAATTCTCAGATCTTGTTTAAAAATATTTTGGCAGTTTTAATAGATAATATGAGATTGCATAGGAACAGAGGAGCCGAATTTAAAATAGATTAGTCACGTAGGAAATGCTTAGCTGTTGTAAAAGTGTTCACGCAATGACTTACCTTCCTAGGTTTTCACTTTTTTGAAAATTTTTCCCTGAACAACATACTGAATTATGATATTTCATAATTTGTGTGTGGGTTATAAGAAGTATGAGGAGAGAGGATGCATAGGATTTGCTTTTTCTGTTTTGGGTGGAGATTGAGCTTTTCCTGAAGACCTGAAAGAGCTGCTTTTGATCTAATCTGAGTGCCAGTAAAAGTGGCTCTTAGATGAAAGGCTTTTTCTTCTCCATATTTGTGTCATTTAAGACATACAATATTATCTTTTCTTTAAGTTTAAAAGATTATATTTTGTCATCGGTATTAACATACAAATAAGGGTTTTCTTGAGACTTTGTAGATGACTGGCTAGGTCAGCCTTTTTTATCCCTGATTTGGGTATTAGATATTGGAACATTAGGTCTTGAAAGAAAATTTCAAGGAACTTCTGGAAGAAGCTTTCTTGTTTCAATTTTATTATTTTTACCATTTTGCACTAAAGTTAATATGCCATTTCGATATTAAAAATGTTTTTTGTCCTGACTCTGATGGTCTCTTGTTACTTGTGAAGGTATCAATAATAATGTAATAATGACAACATTGAGGAACTGTAGATTTTTATTTTATTCTGCCTGCTAATTATGGATGTAATTCAAATGACAGAAATTCTTAGGATTACTATGGTTGTTACAAGGACATTTAGTAAGCTTATATGTCTAGTAAATAACTTGATCTATCTAAAAAATACTTTATCTCATCTTATTTCAAAATTATTCAGTTGAGTAATCTCTTTTTTGTAAGTGGCAAATAACATCCACTGTCGTATGAGAAAGTTAATAGATGTTTATTCTCCTTGTTAGAGAAACACTGAAAGCATTAGGTATTTTCATCACGGTATAGCTAAGAACCTATTGGTTTATTAAAGATTTTGGGGGTTTGCACTGTGGATGCTTCTTTGAAAGAAGAAATTATAAAGTGGGGGACATCTTTGATGAATTTGTTAATGAACTTTAAATATTTAAAGTTCAGGTTGGATGAAAACAGAAGTATGTCAGTTTCTAAAGAAAATATAGACATGGGGTCTCGCTATGTTGCCCATGTTGGCCTCAAACTCCTGGGGCCAAGGGATTATCCCACCTTAGCCTCCGAAGTTATGTCAGGTTTCATTGGCCTAAGACTTAGGACTCATTTATTCCATTATAACAAGCCTGGAGCTGTTTTTTGTGAGTGCTATTTATGTACATTTTTGGAAATGAAATCTTTTTAAAATTTACCTTTAAATGCAAAGCTGTGTTTTGGATGGAAGTGACCATTTTATAATATGTTTTGAACAGTTTAAGATCATGCTAATGTATAATCAACCCGTCTATGCATATTTCATTGTGGAATTTGCTAAACATATTATAGCATAAATAATACCCACTTGAGCATAATAGAAGATTGCTAGACCCTTTGCTTTGGATTTATTTTTATCTTACCTGCTTCTTTTATCCTTTTCAACAGTAGAATGAAGAATGGTACAGTTGTTATATTAAATGCAAATTCCCTTTCTGATCTGACATGTTCAATAACTCATACAACAGTAGAATATACTCCTTAAACTTAATAATGGAGCAAGTGGGAAATTTGAGAAGTTGATGCTTGGAAAAAATAGTAATCCTCATCTTGTGAGAATTCACACAGCTGAAACATGCCATTAAGCTTTCAAAGAGTTTGTCATTTCTCAATACATTGTATTTAGGGGGTGACCCATTAATTTGCATGGTATATTAATTTAATGATTTTTACAGAGAAACTTCTGAAAAGGTGAAAAAAACTTATAAATATTGCCCGCATACTCTGTGCTCAGTGGGTACTTAATGTTTGTTGAATGACTTGATGGTTGGTTGGTTAAGAATTTCCAGCCATTGTATGAAATGCTAGTATCTGCCTATTGTTACTATAGTTAAATGAATAAATACATAGTTATCATTTAGCAAAATCTGGTTTCGTTTTTTCTAATTTTGGCAAGTAAATTTAACCTCACACTGAATATTTTTATTAAAATTTTAAGGTGTCTCTAAAATTTTTTTCCAGCTTCATTCATTCCATTCAGAATTTAGAAACGAATCAATAAGAGACAACATTTTAAGTTTCCCAAATTACCTTCAATTCATTAGAAGGTATATATTTAATTCATAGCTAAGATCCAGAAGTATCTTGACTTATATGGTACACCACTGAATGTTTACTAATATGTGTGCCTAGGTAAATCACTGGAAGCTTGAAACACATACATGGGAGTTAGTACCTAGGCCAACCCTACAATCTTAAGTAACCCATAAAGTGTAGCTGAACTATATTTAATCATTTTAGCGTGAGTTCTGGGTCTAGGATGAGAATAAAAGCGAAAATAATTAATTGCATAGAGCAAGCTTGTCCAACCCGAGGCCTGTGGTTGCATGCAGCCCAGGAGGGCTTTGAATGCGGCCCAACACAAATGCGTAAACTTTCTTATCAGCTATCGTTAGTGTATTTTTTGTGTGGCCCAAGACAATTCTTCCAGTGTGGCTCAGGGAAGCCAAAAGATTGGACACCCCTGACACAGAGGCTCATCCTTCCCTAAATCAAATTCTTGTTTGTTATAAACCTTTTCTGTTTGAGCCTCTCGTGTGCCCATTTCACCCTTCTCTCAGGCCCCTGTACCTTCAAGCTATACTCTCCTGAACTTGGAATACTTCAGAGGCTCTAAGTGTAGTCTTTCTGTCCTCAGATTTCCTATTTTCATTGTCCCCATTTCCCATCTCAGTCTTTCATTAATGTGCATCAGATCTTGTCTAGATGTTAAGAGGAAAACAATCTGATGGAACTAATTTACCTTTATCTGTAAATGACTCATGAGCTCTTAACTCTTCCCAAGGTTTTTCACATTTTTTGTAAGTCTGTAAGAGGTTGCTATTAACTCAGATAATTTTAAAGTAAAAATTGCAGGCTGTGTTGGGGGAAGGAATTTCTAGTCTTATGCATAAATAAGTCAGGCCTTACTAGGATTTTGCCCTTGGTTTCTTCCCACTCCTGGAAGTGTGTTCATATGTGTATTGCTATATATGTTTGTGTATGTGTATCTAATAATGATTCCCATAGCATGGAGGGGAGAAGATGCAAGAATAGTGATTATAAATCCCTTTGAGTGTATGGATCATTAATGAGATAGATATTTGATGATAACTTACACCGTGTTTAATTTATAGGAACAGAGAAGAAAAAGACCTAGGATCTCATGACTGAACTTGAATTCTTAAAAGGCAGGTGTTGGGGCCGGACTCGTTGCATGATGTGTAACACTAACCACTTGTAGTTCCTGTATTGGCAGGAACTTTTGCTTTCTTGGGAGAATAGCCATGTTATAGGAGTGCACCGTATAGCTTTTTAAGAAAGAAGAAGTATTAAGGATGAGAGAATGAAAAGGATTGTAGGTAAAGTAACAGGATGCCCTGTTATTGGATTGGCAATTCCTTGAGATACTGGTTTACACAGAAGGCCTCCCCCCTTTGGAATATGAAAGGTTGCTGATCAGATTCTGACTCAGACATTGGGTTTCATTGCACAGCAACCTTTCCAGAGATGTTATTCATCATAGAAACTTTGCTAGGAATAAATGGGGATAAAAGAGTAATGAAACCTAATTCCTACCCTTGGGGTGCTTATAACCTAACAGTGACTTGTTCTGCAGAGCCAGGCAGGTTGCCTTCCTTGTGCCATGACTCCTTCACAGCTGCACAGCATTTACCACATTGTTTAAGTCTCTGCTTCTTGTCTTTCTCCTTGCTCTTAACTGACTCTCCATGAAGGACTGTCTTTCCTCTGTTCCCCAGAACTGGCTTAGTTCTTGGTGTTATTTGAATAAGTTCAAAATGTAAGAGAGACAAAGTGTTGCGGGGTTCAGAGAAGGGAGATGACAGCTGCAGCCAGGGGTAGTGGGAAAGACATTTTGGGAAAGGCTGTGAAGGTTGGAGGGAAAGAGGATGCCTAGCACAGGGGCAGGGAAGTGGAAGGCATATTTGAGGAATGTCTAGTGTATCTGCTTGGCACAAGTATATGGGCATGTTAAGGAACAGAGAGAAGGCTGGAAAGATAGGCTTGGGTCTGGGATGCCTATATGAGTAGTTTGGATTTCTTTATGCACTGGTGGAGAAGTTCGCAAATCTGTAAACTTGGCATTGCAGTGTGGGATCTATTGAAGGTGAAGGAGCTTTTTTCAAAATTGGGGCAAGAAGCAACGAACACTAGAATTTGGTGCTTTTGAGGCAGAGAAAGAAGTGGTGGTGTAGCCTAAGGACATGTAGATTTGAGGAAGAAAGAAGAAAAAGCAAAAATGGAATCCAAACTTACTTAAATCCGGGAAACTGAAAGACCAATGGTGCAACTGAAAGAACTAAGAGAGTTGGAAAGAGTAGACTTGGGAATGTGGAAGAAGGGCAGAAAATGAGAGAATGTACTTGATTTTGGACACATCAAATTTGAGGTTTTGACAATGCCCAGGTGGAATGCCAAATTACAGTTTAGAAGAACAGTTTGGGCTGATGGTTCTGAACTTTTCAGGTGTGAGGATAGCTTTTTAAATAAAAACTTGCAAATATTCATGACTACTTTTAGTATTTGTTTTTTGAGAATACATGTAAAGACAAAACAAAAATTCAGCTATACTGTTAAGTGAGTTTTACTGAATAACAGAAGTGTCTATTTACCTTCATTTGCAAAGTAGACGTGTGTGAGAGGCATCTTTTTCACTGAGCAGTTGGTGCTTTGTGTGTATTTGGATTTGAGAACACTTGGAGTGACTCCATGGCTCTTGTCCAAGCTACAAATACAGATTTGGAGGTCATCTGCCTATAGTGATAATTAAAGCCTGGGAATGGGTGAGATCATCAAAAGAAAATTATGGACACACAATAGAAAAGAGATGTAATATAAAAATTTGGAGAATTCTTAGAATATAATAAGTGAAAGAAGGAAAAACAAATAATATAGCATTACCAAAGTAAGGTGAAGAGCATCTCAAGGAGTGATACCATGCAGCAGACAGATTAATGACAGAGAGGCCCAGAGTTTTGATAGAATGGTGAGCCCAGAAAACAAGCTGGCCTGAGTCAGGTTTGAAGGAATGGTTCTTCTTTTCTCTAGTGACAATTAAAGCCCTCTGTCCTATCAAAAAATCCTCACATCCCAGCTTGGAGACTGTCAGGGAAATTTTGTTTTCCATAGCGAAACAGGAGTTGACCGGTAGTTTTGTGGGCCAGACTAGCTCCCTGCTTCACTTAGCACAGTTGGAATCTGGCAGGTGACTGATGCTACCCTGTAAGGAGCCAAAGTGAGTTTTAAAAAAAGTTTTGGAACAAATGATTACCGTTTAAAAAATCAGTGAATAACAACAACAAATGGTCTTAAATTAATGCATTGTTTAATTCCTCTTCTCCTAACATCATTGGGATTCTTTTTATGGGACTGAGCAGGGGGAGGAACATTTAAGCTGATGGAAGTGGAAGTGGAAGTTGCTGTACATTGGCAGCAAGGCCTCCGAGTTAGCTTTTGAATGCAGTTAACTGGTTTCTCTTAACTGTGGAATTCATTGAAAAGTCAGACTCAGAGTGGTCGTTCCAGGATATCTTGAAAAGCCCAGGTAACAGTAGTTTTCAGCTGAGTGGATTTACAATACTCTAAGCTACCTGTATATAATGTGTTAAGGACCCATTTTATATTTACTTCAGATTGGAGAGAGGCAGGTAGAAGCTTTCTTTTGACTTATTTGACCTTCATGTTGAATCATTAATGGTTATAGATTTTATGAAAACAGAAAATCTTGTAAAAGTTTTCTTTCAAATCACATCAAGTTCATGTATGAAGGGGTGGGTGTTTAAATTATCACAGCCGGCTTTGGAAGGAAACTGAAACATTCTCTTAAAGCAAAAGCTTAGGAGGAGAACTCCGTTTCCAGTAGTAAGTGTGGGCCTCTAGAAAGCTCCAGGGACCGAATTGGTTACTTAGTTATGTTGCATCTGTTATCTTGGCTTTGGAAATGTACACTTGGTCCTGTCAGTCTTTATGGAGAAATTATATTCCTAACTACTTTCTTACCCATGCAGAGGGCTTTCTCTTAAGAACTAGGGGGTTTCATTTTTTTTTAAGTGGGTAAAGATGAGAAAGGATAAAACTTGAAAATTATTTTCTAAAATCATTGCCTTATCTCAGAAGAATAAAATATAAGCTTGAATCTTTTAGTTCTTAAGTTTCTCTTTTGTATTTGTCTAACATATATTTTTTCTTATTGCTCATAAAAAGATTTAAAAGTATTTTTCCAGATTTCCTCATGTAATCTCTCCTCTATTCCATAATGTGAGGAGCACATATGCTGAGTTAATTGATCACCCTGTAAACCTTGCAAAGTTACAGTCCTCTTATTAAAAAAAGATAGTGTGTGTACTACTGGGAAGCCCCATGTCTTGGAGCTTCTGTGTCTTCCACAGTCTATTTTGATCATGTGTATGTATATACACATTATACATGTACTTTTTTTTTTGTATTGCGTTGAAAGCCTATGAAGGAATTGCATGAGGTGTATGATAGGAAAGTAAATGTCCTTTCTTCCACCTCCAACACTTTATAGCAGCCCTTCTATTTGGTATAGTGTAGTTTAATATAGCTCTAAACTTGGGTCTGTAACTCCTGAGAGCTCTGTTTTTGTGAGTTAGTGCCCAGGTGGATGATAGGTTCTCCCTGGAGTGGGAGGACAGGCAGAGCCTCCTTTAGGTGATTTAGAAGATGCAAGAACGTTTTTATCCAGAGGACTGAGGTGGCATGAATGTGAAGGTTGACCTAAAGAATTACCTGGGTCATCACAGTACCTGTAGGAGTTTGTGGTGCCTGGAGGATTTATTAAGTAGGAATCTTGTGCAGTGTGTCATATTTGCCTAATCATGGAAGTCTCCTGAGATGCATCTCAGGCACCTGGGAAACTGCATTTTTCAAAAGCACCCCAGGTGATTTCCTGGGTTTTAGTAGAAGCTACTGGGCCCTAATTCAGCCTTTGTTGTCTTTTGGGAAGTCATCAGGTAACCTGGTTATGCCCATACTAGCCCTTGCAAAGAAAGAGACATAAAATTTGCGGAAGTCAAAACAGATGTGGATGACACAGAGGTTCCAGGAGATGGGGCTTCCGGTAGTCAGTGCTTAGAGTGGTAGGGACACCCATTCTCCTGGCTTGGAGTGACTGAGACTAGAATTTTGTGTAGCATTCTGATTGGTGGCATAAAACAAAAGTCCCAAGTTCAGTGACTTCTTGGCTTTCAGGGACGTCCCAGTTAACTATTGCTGCATACTGTCAGAGTTGAGAGTGGGTCTTCCATTTTTCTCTGATGCACATATTCTTTTAGCCTTCTGTTATCTTCTCCATAGAGGGCTACAGGGTACTTTTAATCCTAAGGGTGCATTTGATTACAACAAGTTTATTTGTTTCTCTTAAATGGAAGTACTTGGCCAACTCCTCTTAGTATGTGGGAGGTCTCCAGGCAACTGTGAACAACTTTTAAAGGCTGCTAAGAGGTCAAGAAGTACTTTGCTGAGTCTTGTTCTGTCTCTTTAAAAACAGACTTCTTTGTCTTGCTTGGGCTCAAAAAGTATGTCTCTTCCTTGGCTCTGTCTTAGGCTTTCTGCTGCTGCTTTGGAGTGATCACCCACCCTCCTTATTTTATCCTACAGCCCTCTCCCTGATACGTAGTTAGATTCTAGTCTATTATTTTGCATGCAGGGCCATTCTACATAAGCATTCTACCCTGTGCCATGTGCGAGTGCCATGTGTTTGAAAGGGAATCCCATCATCCTCATTTTCCTGTGTCCCCAGTGCCTGTTAGAATTCTGAACTCTCAGATGTAATCTCGTAGTCACCTGTAACTCTTCCCTTAAACCACAGAGTGTCAATAAATGTAACTGTTTTCTTCATCAATAAATGTCAATAAAGAGTAACTTCCTTCCTCACTTAGATCTAAGTGATCACCAAGTCTTGTCAGTTACTTGTTTGACTTTTCTCTACCTCTTCTTTCTTGATTCCTAAATTAACACCTTCTATTTCTCACCTCCAATTCATACTGAAATGTATCTTCCTCTGCCTGCCAGACTCATATTGCTCATTTTTTCTCTATAAAATGGGAATAACTGTACCTGTGTCACAGGGCCATTGTGAGAATTAGACATACGTAATGTAAAGTGTTTATTGTATTGCCTGGCACAAAGTAAGTATTCAGCAAATGGTAGCATACTCTGCTTCTTACCTCCTGCTAAATTTGATTATCTTTCACTCCACCTGCGTCCATACCTTGGCAGTAGCAAAGTATATAGCCAAAAATATGGGACATGGAACCTTTGGTTTGATCCTTGGTTTGAACCTCCAGATTCCTGCTTACCATTTATTCTCTTTTGGGAAAGTAGGTCAGTTTAGTTACTGACCTATAAGGTTTTTAGGAGTTCAGAATGAGATAAAGTATGTAGAGAGAATGCTGCCTTCACAGGCAGTCACGATGCAGATGCTTCTCGTTTTTGTTCTTAAAACCTGTAGTGTAACCTATTTGGTGTAAGGAGTTTGAAGCAAGTATGATGAGTTTTTACTTTTTTTTTTTTTTTTGGCAGGTTAAACCCATCCAGAGTAATGGCTGCGGCCTTACCCAGGACCCTGGGGGAGTTGCAGCTGTATAGAATATTACAAAAAGCCAATCTACTTTCTTATTTTGATGCCTTTATCCAACAAGGTGGTGATGATGTCCAGCAACTCTGTGAAGCAGGAGAAGAGGAGTTTTTGGAAATCATGGCACTCGTGGGCATGGCTAGCAAGCCCCTTCATGTTAGAAGGCTGCAGAAGGCTTTGAGAGACTGGGTCACAAACCCTGGGCTTTTCAATCAGCCACTGACTTCCCTTCCTGTCAGTAGCATACCCATCTATAAATTACCAGAGGGATCACCAACATGGCTGGGAATATCCTGCAGTAGTTATGAAAGGAGTAGCAATGCCCGGGAACCTCATTTAAAAATCCCCAAATGTGCTGCCACCACCTGTGTGCAGAGCTTGGGACAGGGGAAGTCAGATGTGGTCGGGAGCCTAGCACTGCAGAGTGTTGGTGAGTCCAGACTCTGGCAAGGCCACCATGCCACTGAGAGCGAGCACAGCCTCTCCCCAGCAGACCTGGGCTCCCCCGCGTCCCCAAAGGAGAGCAGCGAGGCGCTGGATGCTGCTGCTGCGCTTTCTGTGGCTGAGTGTGTGGAGCGGATGGCCCCCACACTGCCAAAAAGTGACTTGAACGAAGTGAAAGAGCTGCTAAAAACCAACAAGAAGTTGGCCAAAATGATTGGTCACATCTTTGAGATGAACGATGATGATCCACACAAAGAGGAGGAAATTCGGAAATACAGTGCAATATATGGCAGATTTGACTCAAAGAGGAAGGATGGGAAACATCTCACACTTCATGAGGTACAAAGCCCGCGTTGTTCCTTCTGTGTGTGTATGTGGCATGTTGCTAGTCGTTAGAGATAAATTTGGTAATAGTTTGCCACAAATGTGATACACTACCTGAAAGCAGTATTAAAAACATTGAGGTGTTAGCAACATGTAGCACTTTTGTGAAAATAGACCATATTTATTGTGTTCAGGGTATATTTGTATTGAACTTGAACATGTTTGAGCTTTGGAACTACAGTACGAGGTGACTTTTAGAAAAATGTCAGAATTTAAGCAGTGAAAGTGTAAAGTCTTTGCATTTGTAAGGCTGTTTGTTTTTTAATTAAAAAAATAAAACTAGGTTTTAAATATAACTTTTAAAAAACATTTTTGTAGGCTTTTTTTAAAGAAAAAATTTCATAAAAATAGCAAGAACTTAAAGCAATTCTCAGCTAGCATAGAAAACAGATGAATGTTGGAAGAATTCTCACTTTGAACATTGTTTTGGTTTGATGTTTGGCATTAAACATTTTTATTTTATCTTTATAGTACTCTAGACATAGTCTGCTTAAGTTCATGTGTGTGTATATGTGTGTGTAGATATAACATTTTGTCCATATAACATATTATACTTCACGTGTGTGTATAAACTTTGGCATTTACTCCTTTTCTTGTCTATCTGGTCAACACATATCTTTAAAACTCAGCCAAGAATAAGCTTGTGTTTTCTGTAATCTTTTCCTTCAAGTAGAATGACCTTTCCTTTCCATTTTTATCCCTACATATACTTCTGTCACAATAACTTTAACTTCTTATTGTACTCATTTGTATACTGGTCTGTGCTTCACAGTATACTCTGGGTTTCTTCAAGGCAGAGATAATGTCTCCTTCATCTTTATATCCCCAGAGTCAAATGTACACAATAAGTGCTTGGAAAATAAATGCGTTTTCAAAAGTTAAAAAGACTATGTCATAGCTAATTTTTTTTTTTTTTTTGAGATAGGGGTCTCACTCTGTCACGCAAGCTAGAGTGCAGTGGGTGCAGCCTGGACCTCCAGGGCTCAAGCAGTCCTCCCTGCTCAGCCTCTTGAGTAGCTTGGACAACAGGTGTGTGCCACCACACCAAGTTAATTTTTTAAGTTTTTCATAGAGATGGGAGTTTCTCCATTGTTGCCCAGGCTGGTCTCAAGCTCCTGGGCTCAAGTGATAGAACTGTCTTGTCCTCCCAAAGTGCTGGAATTACAGGTATGAGCCACTGTACCTAGCCTGATCTTTTTAAATAAATGATTTTAGACATGAATGTTGGAGCTTGAGATCAGATAATTGGTTAGCAGAATTACTTAAGTCATAGCCAGTCTGTGACTTGATCTATTTTGGGAGTATCCTTTGAACCAGTAGAGGAATCCACTAAAAGGGCTATATGGCTGTCATTAGTAGAAAAACAAAAGGCAAAATGTGTTGGCAATTTTAGTTTCATGCTTTAACCTAGTTTTCTTATAATTTTTAAAACATAGCAGATGAAATACAAAGTTGAGTCGAAATACATGTGTTTTTTTTATCAAAGTAAAAGTATTTCTAAAAGATTAACAAACCTAGTTAACCTGACTTAAAAAAAATCATACCCTACTTTTAAAAAATCTAAAAAGAATTATTTTACACTTAGCTTTTGCTAAGGGGCTCTTTGCCTCTTTAGATAAGTAGGTACATATGATATTTAAGTGATGAGACCATGAATTTCACAAAATAAGGAAATACTCAAAATGAATGCCAGTAGGCTGAAATGTGGGGGTGGGGGCTTTGGAAGTTGTGGCTTGTGTTTTTGAAACTTAACTTAGGCCTTCTTGTTACTTGTACTCCAGTATGTGAATCTGGTCCAATAATATAGTTTAGGATAAATGTTTGTGAATCAGGAAGCTTTCTTAAAACTAGTAACTATCCAAGATCTTGGAAGAAATTACAGAATCCTGGGGGAATTGAAAGAAGGTACTATTAGGTATATCTTTTAGGTATTATGAGAATTTTGTATTTTTTCTCCTGATTATTTAAAATTAGCAGAAGTTTTTTTAGTTCTAAGTTCCTGAGATTAAAGAATGTTGCTAGTTTGTACTCAATTTCCACATAAGGAATACATGACTTACTCTTAATTCATTGTTGGCTTAATCTCACTGTTCTGAGGGCTTTCTTCATATAAATTGTGTGGATACTGTTCTTTTAATCTTTCAAGACATAGAGCTGTATGTAGGTCACTGGTGGATGAAATTCAGGAAGCTATCTATACCTGTAAGTTTTTTTCAACTGTTCAAGTACATAAGATTCTTTTTCTTGTAAGAAGAAGAAAATATTTGTTTATATATTTATAATAACATAATTTGTTTCCAAATGTACACCGTAAAGAATTATGGAATGACTTATTGTTAAGCCCCTCTTTTTTTTTTTTTTAAGCTAAAGAATCAGCAGTAGTCCTACAGCCTGGCTAAGTACAGTCTGTTTTATAGGTGTCAGATTGTGAAGAGAGTGAGGGCTGAAGCTTAGAACCACACACCTTGCTGGTGTTTGGCAGGTGCCAAGGGACAAACCCAGAGATGATATCAGAAAAAAGCCAGCAGGCAGTGTTGCATCTATCGTAAGGGGTGTTAATAGATAGTAGGTGGTAAACTAGG